>NC_092727.1:117515308-117858543 GCF_047496885.1 Scyliorhinus torazame
ACCTTCCTCTGACAAAGCATTGTGGTTAGCACAGTGGCTTCACAGCTCCATGGTCCCAGGTTCGATTCCCGGCTTGGGTCACTGTCTGTGTGGAGTCTGCACGTTCTCCCCGTGTGTGCGTGGGTTTCCTTCGGGTGCTCCGGTTTCCTCCCACAGTCCAAAGATGAGTGGGTTAGGCGGATTGAACATTCTAAATTGCCCTTCATGTTCAAAAAGGTGAGGTAAGGTTACAGGAATAAAGGAGATAGGGTGGAGGTGTGGGGCTTAAGTGGGGTGCTCTTTCCAAGGGCCGGTGCAGACTCGATGGGCCGAATGGCCTCCTTCTGCACTGTAAATTCTATGATTCTATGAAAGCCATGCTGACTACGCTGATCAAACTTTGCCTCTCCAAGTGGAGATTGATTCTCTCCTTCAGAACTTTCTCCTATAATTTCCCTCCCACCGATGTGAGACCGGTGTAGACATGATGGGCCAAATGGCTTCCTTATGCACCATAACAATTCTGTAATTCTGTGTCAAATGTTGTTTAATAATGCTCGTGTGAAGGGCCTTGGGACATTTTATTACATCAAAGGTATTATAGAAATGTTGTTGTTTTTATTGTTACCTGCTGACTGTTATCAATTAATGGAAAGCAAAATTGAGACTGAGAGAATGAATGAAATGAATGAATGAATGAAAATCGCTTATTGTCACAAGTAGGCTTCAAATGAAGTTACTGTGAAAAGCCCCTAGTCGCCACAGTCCAGCGCCTGTTCGGGGAGGCTGGTACAGGAATTGAACCGTGCTGCTGGCCTGCCTTGCTCTGCTTTCAAAGCCAGTGATTTAGCCCTGTGCTAAAGAGGATAGTACTAAGTGTCAGCTTGGACAGGGGGCCCAGGAACACATGGGATGACAGATCTACTGATGGTCACCTTGCCCAACAGCTCATTGGCCTGACCCAAGTGAGCAAGAGAGAGCCATTCAAATCAGAAAGCTCACAGGTTTGATCCCTGGACTTATATCAGCCAGGGCTGTACGATAGATGGTACAATTTGTCTCCAGAGAGAGTGACTATGGCTAAGAGAGAGTGAATATGGCTAAGAGAGAGTGACTATGGCTAAGGGAGAGTGAATATGGCAAGAGTTCATGCTCCTGATTGCTGCTGGAAGTGTGCATGTTGACATGGGCTTGGCCATGTTGAATGCCCTGGGGAACAGATGGTCAAAACACCTTGGCCGGAATTCTCCAAGCCTCCACGCAGTAATCGCGCTCGGCGTGGGGGCGGAGAATGGGTGTCAGACCTGCGATCAGGTCTGACGGCGCTCCCACAATTCTCCAGTGACCGGAGAATCGCCGCCAATCGCACATGCGCGATTGACGCGCCGCCGGTTGGGGGCCATTGAAAGATGCCGATTCTCTGTCGACAACTGGCTGAGTTCCCGCCGGCATGGTTCACTCATGGTTCCACCAGGCGGGAGCTCGGAGAGGCGGCTGCGGTTTTCGTCCGCGGCCACCCTGGTACGGGGACCCGTCACTGGGGGGTGGGCCTCCCGGGCAGCCAGGCTCACAATCGGGGGCCACCGATGGTCGGGCGCGCGCGATCTGTGGGGGGCCTATATTGTCGGGGCAGGTCTGCGGTGTGGGTCTGCCCTGTTGTGCGGGGCCGCGCCGCAGGCTGCCGCCGCGCGCATGCGCGGGCCCACGGCCGGGCGTGCAGGGCCCCGTATCGGCAGCTGGAGCTGCGAGGAGCACTCCGGGGTCCTACTGGCCCCTTGCAAAATGGAGAATCACTCTGGACTTTCTCCAGGAGACATAGCCCCATTATCAGAGAATTCCGGCCCTTGTCTTCTTCCTGTGTGAAGAGTGCAGAAGAGCACGATGAGCACACCTCAGCAAAAAGCAGCGTATCACGAGAGCTGGGGAGAAATGGGGTTAAAGCTGGCAACGTAAGGAACTTCGTCAACAATAAAGGCCAGAATTCTCTGGCAATTGGGATTCTCTGTTCCCGCGGCAGCTCAGCCCCGCCCGTGGGTTTCCGGGCAGGATAGGGTGGCTTCAATGGAAAATCCCATTGGCGTGGCGGGAAGAGAGAATCCCGCTGTCAGTGAATGGTGTACCGCCGAGGAACATGTGGCTGGAAGATGGGAAAATACCACCCAAAGAAAAACCCAATCAGAGAGCAGTTAAAGCCCCCAAAAGTAACAAGGTGATAAGAAATGCTGCACGACACAGAAACAATGGCTTCCTCCTTAATCAGTAAGACAATTTTGACTTCAGAAGTAGTCGAAAGCAGGTAATATTGGCAATCCACCCATTAAATAATGGATTGGATTGGATTTGTTTATTGTCTTGTGTACCGAGGTGAAACGCATTGTTTTACGTACAGTCCGAGCAGATCATTCCGTACATGAAAAAAAACATCGGGCATACATAACTACACAATGTCAATACATAGACACAGACATCAGGTGAAGCATACAGGAGTGCAGTACTGCACAGTAGAGAAGATGTGCGAAGAGATCAGTTCAGTCCATAAGCGGGTCGTTTTGGAGTCTGGTAACGGCGGGGAAGAAGTTGTTTTTGAGTCTGTTCGTGTGTGCTCTCAGACCTTCGTATCTGTTGCCCGATGGAAGAAGTTGGAAGAGTGAGTAAGCCGGGTGGGAGGGGTCTTTGATTAAAGCCAGCGGGAGGTGGAGATAGCCAATGGATGGGATGCGGATTTCTGTGATGGACTGGGCTGTTTTCACGGCTCTCTGTAGTTTCTTATGGTCTTGGGCCAAGCAGTTGCCAAACCGAGCTGTGAGGCAGCCAAATAGGATGCATCCTATGGTGCATCAGTAAAAAGTTGGTAAGAGTCACTGTGGACATGCTGAATTTCCTTAGTTTCCTGAGAAAGTACAGGCACTGTTGTGCTTTCTTGTTCATGGTGTCGACGTGGGTGGACTAGGACAGATTGTTGGTGATGTGCACCCCTAGGAATTTGAAGCTGTCAACCATCTCCACCTCGGCATCATTGATGCTGACAGGGGTGTGTACAATATTTTGCTTCCTGAAGTCAATGACAAGCTCTTTAGTTTTGCTGACATTGAGGGAGAGATTGTTGTTGTTACACCACTCTGTATCTCCCTCCTGTATTCTGACTCATCGTTGTTCGAGGTCCGACCCACTACGGTTGTGTCATCAGCAAACCTGTAGATGGAGTTGTAGCCAAATTTTACCACACAGTCCTGTGTGTATAGGGAGTTTGGTAGGGGTCCCGGTATTGAGGATTATCATGGAGAAGGTGACCTTGTTTATGCTTCTAGATTGCGGTCTGTAGGTCAGGAAGTCGAAGATCCATTGTAAAGGGAGGAGCCGAGTCCTAGGTTTTGGATATGAGCTTGGCTGGGATTATGTTGTTGAATGTGGAGCTGTAGTCAATGAATAGGAGTCTTAAATACGAGCCCTTGTTGTCGAGATGCTCCAGGGATGGGTGTAGGGCCAAGGAGATGCCGCCTGCTGTGGACCGGTTGCGGTGGTAAGCGAATTGCAGTGGATCAAGGCATTCTGGAGTATGGACTTGATGTGCCTCATGACCAACCTCTTGAAGCACTTCATAATGACCAATGTCAAGGCCACTGGATGATAGTCGTTGAGGCACATTGCCTGGTTCTTTTTTGGCACGGGAATGATGGTGGTCTTCTTAAAGCAGGTGGGGACCTTGGAACGGAGTTGGGAGAGGTTGAAGATGTCCGCGAACACATCTGCCAGCTGGTCTGCGAAGGGTCTGAGTGCACGGCCTGGGACCCCGTCAGGACCCATCGCTTTCCGAGTGTTCACTTTCAAGAAGGTTGATCTGACTTTGGAAGCTGTGACGTTAGGTATGGATGTATCCGAGGCTGCTGGGGCAGTTGACAGCGGTTTGATGGTTTCCTGCTCGAATCAAGCATAAAATGCATTGAGTTCATCAGGGAGGGGTGTGGTGCTGTCGGAGATTCTACTCGGCTTCACTTTGTTGCCCGTTATGTTGTTTAAACCTTGCCACAACTGAAGAGAGTCCGTGATGTTATTCTGTGACTCCAGCTTGGTCTGATATTGTCTCTTGGCGTCCCTGATGACTGCGAGGTCGTACCTGGATTTCGTGTATAGGTCAGGGTCGTCTGCCTTGAACGCCTCAGACCTGTCCTTCAGTAGGGAGTCAATCTCCAGATTAAGCCATGGTTTCCTGTTGGGGAACGTATGTTCTACCTTCTTTGGCATTCTACACACTTGCTGATAAAGTCTGTGATGGTGGTCGTATACTCGTTTAGATTGGTCGCTGTGTTCTTAAATATGGACAAGCCCACTGACTCCAAGCAGTCACGTAGGAGCTCTTCTATTGCCTCCGACCAGCACTGTACGACCTTCTTAACCGGATTCCCTCAAATTTCAATTTTCGTTTTGATCGGAGTTGATCATGGCCTATCCAATAGTGTATATTTCAAACTATCTGAAGCCAAAATTATTCCCGATTTAAGATTTTAAATACGCTGCGTATCTATAAATTAACTGATGCACAATCAATACTCTTGAGACCACGAGGAGTCATATCGATTCAGCTTTAATCAGATAGAACTGTACCCAGCAGCGATGTTACAGAAGTGAAGGCTGCTGGGACGGCATCGGTTCTTATACCCCGCCTCTCAGGGCGGAGCTATGTACATTACCCAATGGTAGACCCCGCGGTCTAGCCAATGGTCATTCACCTCTCAGGTACTGCAATACCTGGTATTACCACATTAACTTTATGCTTCTAGATTGCGTTCTGTAGGTCAGGAAGTCGAAGATCCATTGTAAAGGGAGGAGCCGAGTCCTAGGTTTTGGATATGAGCTTGGCAATGCATGGACATACCATTCATTGCAAATACACAATGAAGTCAATTTGTGCTAACAGACTATCCATTTGACTTTATGTAAAGCTTTAGGATTACATGACTCAGCATCAAAAACTTGTTTCCAAATGGATGGCAGTGGCTTGGAAGATGTTGAGTTAAAATACAGCAGTAAATTTATGAAACTGCTTCCTACTCAAAACTACTAGATTCCTCAGAATCAAACAGTGGCAGTATCAGGAGAATAGCTGTGGTTTAGTTGGTAGCATTCTCACTTCTGGGTTAAGATCACCCGATATCTATGTCTATGTATTTACGTTGTGTATTTATCATATGTCCTGTTTTTCATGTATGGAACGATCTGTCTGGACTGTATGCAGAACAATACTTTTCACTACCTCGGTACACGTGACAATAAATCTAAATCAAGTTTCTGGGTTTGAGTGGTAAGTACTGCTACCCCACAGCACCAGGGACCCAGCTTTGATTCCAACCTTGGGTGACTGTGTGGAGTTTGTATGTTCTCCTCGTGTCTGCATGAGTTTCCACTGGGTGCTACACTTTCTTCCCAAAGTCCAAAGATGTGCAGGTTAGGTGAATTGGCCATGCTAAATTGCCCCTTGGTGCCCAGGGATGTACAGCTTAAGTTACAGGGCTAGGGTGGTGTGGGTGGAGGAATGGACAAGAGTGGAGTGCTCTTTCGGAGGGTCGGTGCAGACACGGTGGGCCGAATGGCCTCCTTCTGCACTGTGTAGATTCTATGATATGAGTCTCACTAGAAGACTTGAGCGTAAAAATCAAGGCTTACGCTCTGGTAAAGTGCCATAGTGTCGGAATTACTGTCTTTTCATCGAGATGTTAAACAAAGGCCCATCTGCATCCTCAGGTAGACTCAAAAGCTCCCTTGTATCATGACACCCTGGATGAGCGCGTGGTTAATTCCAGCCCCACTTCTGGAGTCGCAACACAGGTGAAATTAGATTTTATTTAAAATACATGAGGTCCTTGATTGAAGTCCTTAGGTTTGTAACTTTAAAACACAAGGAACCTTTTATTACGTACAGTATTATAATTAAACAGCCAGAAAATGTAACTGACCATCTACTACCACTTTCCCAATTTCCCTCTTTCGAACTCGCCCCAATTTCTACTCACATACACAGACAAACAACACCGAGGGGAACGGGAATCGGAAAGGGAAAGAAAATATTAATAATAATAAAAGGATTAAGATCTTTGATGCACTGGGATGGTTTCCAGTCAATGTCTTTCTACAGCTCAGGCTTTATTTTGGTACTTCTTCCTTCTGAAATGAAATGAAATGAAAATCGCTTATTGTCACGAGTAGGCTTCAATGAAGTTACTGTGAAAAGCCCCTAGTCGCCACATTCCGGCACCTGTTCGGGGAGGCTGGTACGGGAATTGAACCGTGCTGCTGGCCTGCCTTGGTCTGCTATAAAAGCCAGCGATTTAGCCCAGTGTGCTAAACCAGCCCCTACTCTAGACGTGAGATGGTTTTCTCTGACAAGCGTGTCTACCTTCTCTGCAGACTCAGCATCATTTCAAGTTCACAGCAAAGGATGTGCCATGTAAAAGGAGCATATTTTTATCCCATGTGGCAAGTGGCATATTTCTGGTTGGAAACGTACGGACGCCTCCTGCCCACCATATTGGAATTTTATTTGGCTGTTCGTCACTTGAATGACCATTTTCTGGGCTCAGATGTTTCACTTGAGATGAAATGGTGGAGAAAGCAAGTGATAAAAGCCATTGTACCAGCAGCAGGATGCATTGGGAAGAGATGACGTGGGGTGCATCAGATGCAAAAAGGATAGAGGCCTTATAAAGAATGAAGGCGGATAATTCCCCAGGGCCTGAGAATCTGCATCCCAGAGAGCTTAAGGAGGTGGCTCTGGAAATAGTGGATGCATTGGTGGTCATCTTCCGGGATTCTATAGACTCTGGAACTGTCCCTGCAGATTGGAGGGTAGCTCACGTCACTCCGATATTCAAAAAGGGAGGTAGAGAGAAAGCAGGGAATTATAGACAAGTGGGGAAAATGCTTGAATCCATTATCAAGGGCTTTATAGCGGAACATTTAGAAAGCAGTGGCAGGATCAGTCAGAGTCAGCATGGATTTATGAAGGGAAAATCAGGCTTGACAAATCTGTTGGAATTCTTTGAAGGGGTAACCAGTACAGTCGACAAGGGGGAGCCAGTCGATGTGGTATATTTGGACTTACAGAAGGCGTTTGACAAAGTCCCACATAAGAGGTTATTGTGCAAACCTAAACCGCATGGGATTGGGGGAAATGTATTGAGGTGGATAGAAAACTGGTTGGCAGAGAGGAAACAAAGAGTAGGGATTAATGGGCCCTTTTCAAATTGGCAGACAGTAACTAGTGGGGTACCACAGGGATTGGTGCTGGGACCCCAGTTATTCACAATATATATTAATGATTTGGATGAGGGAACAAAATGTAACATCTCAAAGTTTGCAGATGATACCAAACTAGGTGGGAGGGTGAATTGTGACGAGAATGCAGAGATCCTACAGCAAGATCTGGACAGGTTGGGCGAGTGGGCAAATCAATGGCAGATGCAGTATAATTTGGATAAGTGTGAGGTTATTCATTTTGGAAGCAAAAACAGGACGGCAGATTACTACCGGAATGGTTGTAAATTGGGAGAGGGGAGTGTGCAGTGGGACCTGGGTGTCCTTGTGCACCAGTCGCTGAAGGTAAGCATGCAGGTGCAGCAGGCGGTAAAGAAGGCTAATGGTGTGTTGGCCTTCATTGCGAGAGGTTTCGAGTATAGAAGCAGGGCTGTGTTGCTGCAATTGTACAGGGCCTTGGTGAGGCCACACTTGGAGTACTGTGCGCAGTTTTGGTCTCCTTCTCTGAGGAAGAATGTTCTTGCTCTCGAGGGAGTGCAGCGAAGGTTTACCAGACTGATTCCAGGGACGGAGGGACTGTCATATGTGGAGAGATTGACTAGGTTGGGATTGTTCTCGCTGGAGTTCAGAAGAATGAGAGGGAACTCATAGAGACTTATACAATTCTAATAGGACTAGACAGGATAGATGCAAGGAAGATGTTATCAATGATGGGTGTGTCCAGAACCAGGGGCGAAATTCTCCCCCAACGGCGCGATGTCCGCCGACTGGCGCCAAAGACGGCGCCAATCAGACGGGCATCGCGCCGGCCCAAAGGTGCGGAATGCTCCGCATCTTTGGCGGCCTAGCCCCAACATTGAGGGGCTAGGCCGACACCGGAGGGATTTCCGCCCCGCCAGCTGGCGGAAATGGCGTTTGTTGCCCCGCCAGCTGGCGCGGAAATGCGGCGCATGCGCGGGAGCGTCAGCGGCCGCGGTCAGTTTCCCGGCGCATGCGCGTGAGCGTCAGCGGCCGCTGTCAGTTTCCCGCGCATGCGCAGTGGGGAGAGTCTCTTCCGCCTCCGCCATGGTGGAGGCCGTGGCGGAGGCGGAAGGGAAAGAGTGCCCCCACGGCACAGGCCCGCCCGCGGATTGGTGGGCCCCGATCACGGGCCAGGCCACCGTGGGAGCACCCCCCGGGGTCAGATCGCCCCGCGCCCCCCCCCCCCCCCCAGGACCCCGGAGCCCGCCCACGCCGCCTGGTCCCGCCGGTAAATACCAGGTTTGATTTACGCCGGCGGGACAGGCAATTTCTGGGCGGGACTTCGGCCCATCCAGGCCGGAGAATCCAGCGGGGGGTCCCGCCAACCGGTGCGGCCCGATTTCCGTCCCCGCCCAATCTCCGGTACCGGAGACTTCGGCGGAGGCGGGATTCACGCCGGCCAACGGCCATTCTCCGACCCGGCGGGGGGTCGGAGAATGACGCCCCAGATGTCACAGTCTGAGGATTCAGGGTAAACCATTTTGGACAGAGATAAGGAGACATTTCTTCACCCAAAGAGTGGTGAGCCTGTGGAATTCATTACCGCAGGAAGTTGATGCTAAATCATTGAATATATTCAAGAGGCGGCTAGATATTGCACTTGGGGAGAATGGGATCAAAGGCTATGGGGAGAAAGCAGGATGAGGCTATTGAGTTGGATGATCAGCCATGATGGTGATGAATGGCGGAGCAGGCTCGAAGGGCCAAAAGGCCTCCTCCTGCTCCTATCTTCTATGTATCTATGAAAGGGGAAAGTAAAGAAATGGAGACTGGAAAGGAAGATCAAAGGAAGCATACGAAAGCGAGGGGGGAAGTATTTTAATATTTAAGGGCAGTTTCCTGCTCTCGGGGGTATTGGAGCATCTGGATACAGTGAATATTGGAAAACAAATTAGGAAGGAGCTCATGGCCATGATGTACCGGTCTTTCTGTACGTGCTCCACCCAGGTATCTCAAAATCCCTGGTCGAGCGACGTGGTGAATGTGTCCATGGTTCTGTCAGTGACAGTCACTGCAGACTTATATCATTGTGAAACCGGGGGAAAGGTGGAACGCTACATATTCAACTCAGGCACATTTACAGGACACTGCTCACCAGCCTCTCTCCGGCGGGGTCATTTCGACAATTAGAAATAGTTGAATAATTAGTCTTGCCAGTCATGTGAGTGGAGTCACCATGGGCTACCAAAGTGCGTTTGGAATTTAGAAATCTAACTGCTATAAGTGGAACTTCACGCCAGCTGCTATTATTTCTCTCTGCCAATTTTCTCCTGTTGCTTCCCCCAATGAAAGCGTCAATCCCTTGCCAAACTGTGCTTCAAAGGACAACGCTAACTGAGTGGCACCTTGTCCAAGTGCCCATTGTTCATGCACTGGTCCTCACATTTGTGTGGTGCCTGTAGTAATGATCTGCCTCAGGGCAGATCCTCTGCTTATTTATTTACAGCTCGTGGTCCTGCGCTTTCCACCTCAGTCACTCATAGGAGCCTCCCATTTTCAACATTGCTGAGCAATAAGACTAGGGAAAAGAATACATGTGGTTTCTTGTTGCCTTTCTCATAGCTGCTTAAAGGAATCACCCAAATCCTCTTTCCAAAGGATCCTCCACCTTAAGCTGGAGTTGTCTATTTGAGGTTTGATCTCTTCCGCTATCGCTGGTTTGCTGTTCATCATTGGATGAGCATGGAATTCTTAGCTGGGCCTGGGGTAACTTGCAAAAGGGCAGAGCTGACTACCCCCTGAGGTCCCAAATAAACCTGCTACATTTGAGTACTGACGACCTATTCAGTGGTGCCTCATTACAGACCCTCCCCCTGCACAGCAATCAGAACCAATCCCCTCTCCCCAACCTGGCAGTACAGACGTTATTTGCGATCATAAGCATCAGTCTCACGCAAGAAAATGATCAAGGGCAGCACGGTAGCATAGTGGTTAGCACAATTGCTTCACAGCTCCAAGGTCCCAGGTTCGATTCCTGGCTTGGGTCACTGTCTGCACGTTCGCCCCGTGTGTGCGTGGGTTTCCGCCGGGTGCTCCGGTTTCCTCCCACAGTCCAAAGATGTACAGGTTAAGTGGATTGGCCATGATAAATTGCCCTTAGTGTCCAAAATTGCCCTTAGTGTTGGGTGCGGTTACTGGGTTATGGGGATGAGGTGGGCTGGAGGTGTGGGTAGGGTGCTCTTTCCAAGAGCCGGTGCAGACTCAATGGGCCGAATGGCCTCCTTCTGCACTGTAAATTCTATGAAAAAAGTACTTCAGGTTAACACTTTGCTGCCGTACTTGAAGGAGTGCTGTATATTGAACAGTTCTCTCCTTCAAAAGAGATGTTAATTTGAGGCTCAGTCCGTCTGTTCGGGTGGTCGTGAAAGATACCAAGGACAAGCAAGCTAGTTTTAAAAAAATACATTTTTTAATAAATACAGAACCATAAAACAAAACTAATAACCAAACACAGCAGCATAAACCCCCTCTCACCCCACCCCCTCTTAACAGCTGATGGTGACTAGCTCATTAAAGAACACAATAAAAGGCCGCCATCTTTTTTTAGAACCTCTCAATTGCTCCCCTTAACGCGTATTTGACTTTCTCAAGATGCAAAAACTCCGAGATCCTCCAGCCACACCGAGGCACTGGGTGAAGAAACAGACTTCCATTCTAACAGAACCCGCCTGTGGGCGATTACCGAGGCAGGACACCTGTCCCGCATCCGTCTGCAGGTCTGACACCTCAAAAAGGCCGCTAGGGGACTGGGCCTACCATCCATCTGTAAAATATCCAACATGGTTCTGAAGGTGGAGACCCAAAATCCCAGCAGCCCAGACCACAGGCACATGGTTTGCGGGCCCCTCCCATAGCGCTCACACTTATCTTCCACCCCCTCAAACAACCGACTCAACCTAACCCGGGTTAGTGGCTTTCACCCTACGCAAGGCCTCACACCTCACCCCCTCCTCTAATGCCAACCCCACCTCCTCCTCCCACTTGGCCTTACTTCCCACCAGGGAAGCAGTTTCTTCCACCATTATCCTCTCGTAAATTCCCGAGGTACTCGCCTCTTCCAGCCCCGCGAGCTTCAAAACCCTTTCCAGCAGTGAGGCCCTTTCCGCTACTGGAAAAGACGGGAAAACCTTCCTCTAAAAGTCCCAGACCTGCAGATATCTAAAGATTTCCGCCTGCGAAAACCCTAAATTCTCTGACAGGTCCTCCAGGCTCGTGAAACGTCCCACCAAAATCATGCCCCCCCCCATGCCATCCACCCCCTTATCCAACCAGCCCCGAAACTTGGCATTCCGTCTTGTATATGATTATCACAAATCGCCACCCGCTTCGACATTTAAAAAGCTGCTGAATTTGATGCCAGATTTTCAACGTCACCACCACTACCGGATTACCTGAATACTTCGCTGGAGAGAACGGCAGCGAGGCCATTGCCAACGCCCGCAGCCCCGTCCCCTTACATGGGTCTAACTCCATCCTCACCCACACTGCCTCCTGATCCCCACACCAACCCAACGCCTTCCCTGCGTTCGCCGCCCAATAATAGATCAAGTTCGGCAACGCCATACCTCCTTTTTAAAAATAAATTTAGAGTACCCAATTCATTTTTTTCCAATTAAGGGGCAATTTAGTGTGGCCAATCCACCTGCTCTGCACATCTTTGGGTTGTGGGGGTGAAACGCACGCAAACACGGGGAGAAGGTGCAAACTCCACACGGACAGTGACCCTGAGCCGGGATCAAACCTGGGACCTCGGCACCGTGAGGCAACAATGCTAACCACTGCACCACCGTGCTGCCCTGACGCAATACCTCCTGACTGCCGGTCCCTTTGCGGGACCGTTCGATGAATACTAGCACCCTTACCCGCCCAAATGAAGGCCAAAATCAGCCTCTCCACCCCCGCAAAGAACACTTTTGGCAAAAAAAGCTGGTAAGCATTGGAACAGAAAACATGGAAAAATGTTCAAGCAATCCAGTTTTTCACCAATGTTGAATCCTCAACGTAAACCACCAAAATAGATGAATTGGACATCCGTTGGTCTTTGTAGGACATTGTGTGCAATTTGTCTACCACATTTTCTTACATAATAAGAATTACAGGATCACTAAGGAGGCCGTTCATATCCGCACAAGCTCTCCAAATGAGCATTATGACTTAGTGCCATTCTCCTGCCTTTTCCCCGAGCACATTGGGCAGGATTCTCCCATACCCGCGGGGGCGGGGGCGGGTTCCGGCGGGACGGAGTGGCGTGAACCACTCCGGCGTCGGGCCGCACCTTCAGGGGCTAGGCCCGCCCCGGAGTGGTTGGCGCCCCGCCGGCTGGCGGGATAGGGGCCTGGCGCCACGCCAACCGGCGCCGAAGGGCCTCCGCCGGCTGGCGCGAGTCGGCGCATGCGCGGGAGCGCCAGCGTGTGCAGGCGTCATCCCCGCGCATGCGCACATGGAGTCACTTCCGCACCGGGAATGGCGGAGGACCACAGCCGCCGATGCGGAAGGAATAGAGTGCCCCCACGGCACAGGCCCGCCCGCGGATCGGCGGGCCCCGACCGCGGGCCAGGCCACCGTGGGGGCACCTCCCGGGGCCAGATCCCCCTGCAACCCCCCAAGAACCCTGGAGCCTGCCCGCGCTGCCAGGTCCCGCCAACTCCAATTTATGCCGGCGGGACCGGCATCGAACGGGCAGTGCTTCGGCCCAGCGCTGGCCGGAGAATCCGGGGGGGGCGGGAGAATTGGGAGGAAGGCGGGGGCGGGTTTCACGCCGACCCCCGGCGATTCTCCCACCCGGCGGGGGGGTCGGACACTCCCGCCACTGTTTCTATTCGAATAATCAGCTAATGCCCTCTTGAATGCCTCCGTTGAACCTGCCTCCACCAGGCAGTGCATTCCAGACCCAAACCACTCGCTGGGTGAAAATGTTTCTTTTCTCACATCAGGGGCGAAATTCTCCCCCAACGGCGCGATGTCCGCTGACTGGCGCCAAACACGGCGCCAATCAGACGGGCATCGCGCCGGCCTAAAGGTGCGGAATGCTCCGCATCTTTGGCGGCCTAGCCCCAACATTGAGGGGCTAGGCCGACGCCGGAGGGATTTCCACCCTGCCAGCTGGTGGAAATGGCGTTTGTTGCCCCGCCAGCTGGCGCGGAAATGCGGCGCATGCGCGGGAGCGTCAGCGGCCGCTGACAGTTTCCCGCGCATGCGCAGTGGGGAGAGTCTCTTCTGCCTCCGCCATGGTGGAGGCCGTGGCGGAGGCGGAAGGGAACGAGTGCCCCCACGGCACAGGCCCGCCCGCGAATCGGTGGGCCCCGATCGCGGGCCAGGCCACCGTGGGGGCACCCCCCGGGGTCAGATCGCCCCGGGCCCCCCCCAGGACCCCGGAGCCCGCCCACGCCGCCTGGTCCCGCCGGTAAATACCAGGTTTGATTTACGCCGGCGGGAAAGGCAATTTCTGGGCGGGACTTCGGCCCATCCGGGCCGGAGAATCCAGCGGGGGGTCCCGCCAACGGCGCGACCCGATTCCCGCCCCCGCCCAATCTCCGGTACCGGAGACTTCGGCGGGGGCGGGGGCGGGATTCACGGCGGCCTACGGCCATTCTCCGACCCGGTGGGGTCATGCAGTCGTCTATTTGCTGAGTACGCAAACTGATAGAGAAAGCATTGGATTTATAATGCTCTGGTCAGACCCCATTTAATAATAATAATAATAATCACTTATTGTCACAAGGAGGCTTCAATGAAGTTACTGTGAAAAGTCCCTAGTCGCCACATTCAGGCGCCTGTTCAGGAGGCCGGTACGGGAATTGAACCCACGCTGCTGGCCTTGTTCTGCATTACAAACCAGCTGTTTAGCCCACTGTGCTAAACCAGCAGCATTTGGAATACTGTGAGCAGTTTTGGGCCCTGTATCTAACGGAGGATTTGCTGGCCTTTGAGGGGATCCATAGGAAGTTCACAAGAATGATCCTGGAAATGAAGGGCTTGTCATATGAGGATTCTGTTTCTGTTATCAATGGAGTTTAGAAGAATGAGGGGGATTTTATTTAAACTCACAGACTACTGAGAGGCCTAGATAGAGTGGACGTGGAGAAGATGTTTCCACTGGTAGGAGAGACTAGAACCCGAGGACACAGCCTCAGACTAATGGGACGATCCTTTAAAACAGAGATGAGGAGGAATTTCTTCAGCCAGAGGGTGGTGAATCTGTGGAACTCTTTGCCGCAGAAGGCTGTAGAGACCAGGGACAAAATTCTCCAGTATCGGCGCGATGTCCGCCGACCGGCGCCAAAAACGGCACAAATCAGTCGGTAATCCCAGCAACCTTGAGGGGCTAGGCCCGCGCCGGACTGATTTCCACCCCGCCAGCTGGCGGAAGTGCCCCGCCAGCTGGCGCGGAAATGACATTGCCGGGCGGCGCATGCGCGGGAGCGTCAGCGGCCGCTCACGGCATCCCCGCGCATGCGCTGTGGAGGGAGTCTCTTCCACCTCCGCCATGGTGGAGACCGTGGCGAAGGCGGAAGGAAAAGAGTGCCCCCACGGCACAGGCCCGCCCGCGGATCGGTGGGCCCCGATCGCGGGCCAGGCCACCGTGGGGGCACCCCTCGGGGCCAGATCGCCCCGCGCCCCCCCCAGGACCCCGGAGCCCGCCCGCGCCGTCTTGCCCCGCCGGTAGGAGAGGTGGTTGAATCCACGCCGGCGGGACAGGCATTCTAGAAGCGGGACTTCGGCCCATCCGGTCCGGAGAATCACGGGGGGGGGGGGCGCTAACCGGCGCGATTCCCGCCCCCGCCGAATCTCCGGTGCCGGAGAATTCGGCAACCGGCGGGGGCGGGATTCGCGCCAGCCCCCGTCGATTCTCCGACCCGGCGGGGGGTCGGAGGATCTCGCCCCAGGTCACTGAGTGTCTTTAAGACAGAGATCGATAGGTTCTTGATTAATAAGGAGATCAGGGGTTACGGGAAAATGCGGGAGATTGGGGATGAAAAACTTATCAGCAATGATCGAATGGCGGACCAGACTCGATGTCCCGAATGGCCTAATTCTGCTCCTATATCTAAAGGCCCCAAGGTATATTAATATCCCTACAACAAGTTGCATTTACGTAACACCTTTGCTACAGTAAAACAGCCCAAGTCGCCTCCCAGCAGCACGATCAGACAACAAGAAAGTTAGCCCACTGCATAATTACAAGGCATTAATGTCGAAGAGCGCAGAGAATAATTTCTCCAAGTTATTGACTGTTGACGACATGCAGCTGGTTCAAAACATTTTTCAGATCAGATACTTAATGAATCATCACTACATCAGACAGGATTGAACAAGACACATTCAGTGCATAATGTGATTCTAAAATATATGACACAATCAACATAACATCAATATCCTTAAGCGATAAAGGCCAATGAAAATCTGAACTCCCAAGTTAGGTTTGCATGAATTTACACAGCCAATTATTTTCATACAAGGGTATATTCCAACACTCGCGCTTACAAAATGATATGAGTCATAATTTTGCCTTACCCTTCGCTAAATGTTTCTGCTTCGTGCTCATAGAATAATAGGGTTACAGAACTAACACGGAGCATTTGTTCCTGGATGTCTGCATCCATGTTCTCCGTAATGGATATACTCCTCCGCATGACACCCAGAATCTTTGTACTTTATATATTCTGACGGGCAAAACCAATCAGCAATTTTGAAAGTCAGTAGTTTCTTGCCACAGGCTAAATCCAACGCCGGACATTACAGATAACATGATGTCAAATGGAGACTAGGAGATTTTCAAACAGCCAGGGTTACATTCCAACGGCAGACAGGATTGGGAGGCTAAGGGGTAGACAGCAAGTTTTCTGACGTTGTTCAGCGTTGGAGAGGACAAGAGGGATTCCAAAGCCACAGGAAGTGGCGGTGGGTAGGAGGGAGGGTGGTGGGACGGTGGGGAGGGAGGAATCACATTGGTATGAACAACGCAAAGAATCGCGGGTACATTCCAAGGGAGATGGTGGTGTAGTGGTAATTTCAGTAGCCTGGGAATCTAGTGGTTTAGGCTAACACTCTGGGGACATGGGTTCCAATCCCACAATGGCAACTAGTGGAATTGAAATTCAATTCATAAATTGAACTAATTTAAAAAAAACATTTGGAATTGAAAATTATTCTCGGTTACGGTAACCATGAAACTATCGTTGATTGTTGTAAAAACACATCTGGTTCACTAATGCCATTTAGGGAAGGAAATCTGCTGCCCTTAGGGAAGGTCTGGCCTACATATGGCCCCAGATCCAGAGCATAGTGGTTGACACGAAATTGCTCTCAAGGGGAATTAAGGATGTACAACAAGTACTGACCTTGCCAGCGATGCCCCTGAATGAATATATGGATTTTCCACCCCAGCACGTGGGGTCCCTCCGTGGCAGATGTGGTGGGCCAGATAAAAGTCCAATGACTGGAAAAGCCCAGAATGTCTTCGAGATGTGAAGTGTACGTCGGGTTCCTCAACACCCCTCCTCTCACTCATCCTGCATGCCTTGGACTCTTCTTGTTTGATATTTTAAAAATTCTTTCATGGGATGTGGGCGTGGCTGGACAGTAAGTGTTGGCGACCTATTGAACTGTCATCCCAGCAACCAAAGCTAACTATTTGTTGGCCATGGCGAATTGCCCTCGAACTAAGTAGCTTGCTGGTCCATTTCAGAAGGCCGTTAAGGGGCAACCATGTTCCTGTGGGTCTGGAGTCACATGTAGGCCAGACCGGGTAAAGATGGCAGATTTCCTTCCCTAAAGGACATTAGTGAATCGGATGTGTTTTTTCACAACAATCGATGGTCACTATTATTGAGACTAGCTTTATGTTCCAGGTGTTTAAATTCCACCAACTACATAACATTTGCCTGGGCCTCTGGATTACTTGCTCAGTGACCCACCTTCCTCCTTTAACTCCAACACCTATCACCCAACTACTCTTGTGTTTCTTTGATTTTGGCACATTATCCCACTGTATAGCCATATAATAAGATTTTAAAAACTTTTTGTTTCAAATTCAGATCCTTTACCTTTCCACATCCTCCTTCAGAAGAGCTGGGAGCTCGCTGGGTGTGTTTTCCATTCAGGGCTGTTCCATTCAGTGTCTCTCAAAGGGGGTGAATGTCCACAGCCAGGCTGCCACACACATTCTTCTCACTTTTGCCAACTGCGCTTGTCTCAATTTTGTAGCAGAACCCCCCACCCCCGGAAGATCTCAACACAGCCCAGTTAGGATTGTGGACAACGGAATCCTTCAGAAAGAAAAACAAAACAAAACAGAGAATGCGTTACCTAAAATGTTAAATTCTGACTGTAGCAAACATCATAGATGCCAATTACTTTTCAATTAAAATCAGCTAGCCCAATCCTTGGCTTTGTCTTGTCAATGACAGCATCTCATGCTGTGGTACAGTTCATAGAATCCCTACAGTGCAGAAGGAGGCCATTCAGCCCATCGAGTCTGCACCAACCCTCTGAAAGAGCACCCAACCAGGCACCCCCCCCCTCCCCATAACCCCGCCTAACCTGCACGTCCTTTGGACACTAAAGGGCAATTTAGCATGTCCAATCCACCTAACCTGCACATCTTTGGACTGTGGGAGGAAACCGGAGCATCCGGAGGAAACCGGCACAGACACGGGGAAAATGTGCAAACTTCACACACACAGTCACCCAACTGGAATTGAACCCAGGCCCCTGGCGCCATGAGGTGGCAGCACCAACCATTGTGCCACCGTGCCGCATTTGTATTGGTAGTTGACGTCCTCTGGCTATTGTTTTTGGCTGCGCTCCAATCTTTGTTCCCAACTATCCCAACGCACTCCTGACTGGCTTCCATAAACTTGAGGTTATCTTCAGAGGCAGTGAAGCAGCGGTGTGTGGTTTGTCATCAGACTAGTAATCAATTTACCCAGGATAATAATGCTTTGGGGACCAGGTTCGAATCCCACCATGGTAGATGGTAAAATTTGAATTCAGTAAGAATCTAGAATTAAAAGTCTAATGATGACCATGAAACCATTGTTGATAGGTGTAAAACCCAATCTGGTTCACTAATGCCCTTCAGAGAAGGAAATCTGCTATCCTTGATTGGTCTGGCCTACATGTGCCACCGCAATGTGGTTGACTCTTAACTTTCCCTTCAAGGGCAAGGATGGGCAATAAATGCAGGCCCAGCATTTATAAATTTATAAATACATCCCATGACTGAATAAAATAAAAAAAACACACCAAGTCCTGTTCACCCATCACTACTGTATTCGTTGACTCTCATCCCTGTTTTCATTATCAAATTCCTCCTGGGCCTTGCCCCTCCCCCACCGTTGTACTCTCCAGTCCGACAACCCCCCCGCAAAATATATGCGTTCATCTACTTCTAGCCACTTGAGCATCCTGGATTTTAATCGCTCCTCTAGTGGGTGGCCATAAGCCCTGAAATTCCCTCCCTCCACCTCCCCATCCTGCTTTCCTCCTTCAAAGTGCTCCTTAAAATAAGGTCATCTGGTCTATTGGCATGTCAGAACAATAGAAAAATTACAGCACAGGAACAGGCCCTTCGGCCCTCCCAGCCTGCGCCGATCCAGATCCTCTATCTAAAATTGTCGCCTATTTTCTTAGGATCTGTATCCCTCTGCTCCCTGCCCATTCATGTATCTGTCTAGACACATCTTAAATGACGCTATCGTGCCCGCCTCTACCACCTACATGACTCGTTTTCTACTTTTAATAGGTGTCCTGGGAAGCACCTTGGGATATTTTATTATATTAAAAGCATTATATAAATGGAACATTATAATGGGACCGGTTGACAAGATGAAAAGTGTCATGCTCCTGTGTAATAAACATTTGGTTGATAGAATGATGAAGCCATGGGAATCATTATGCATAGCAACTGTCTCACACAATATAATAACTTTAATCACTGATGGGGAAAGGGAAGCCAAGCGCAGCCTTTAGCCGCTACTGGTGCTGTTTAGTAATTTTTCTGCCATTATCAGATCCTTCCCGTTTCTCCCAAATCTCTCTGACAGAATAGACTTATTGAGCGGAATTCTCCGACTCCCCGGCCGGGTCGGAGAATTGGCGCGGCGCCGCCCCACGTCGCCCTGACGGCGGGTCGCAATTCTCCGCAGTGTGGAGAATCGGCGCCATCGATGCAAGCGTGGTTGGCGCGGCGCTGGTCGGGGTATGCGGCGACTCTTCGACCCGGGCCAGCGTGCCGATTCACCGACTCGGATGGGCCGAGCGGCCGTCAACAAAACGCCGATTCCCGCCGGCGTCATTCTAACATCCTCTGAGCCGGCGGGACCTCGGCGTTGGCGGGTCCGGGGGCGGCCTGTGGGGAGGGGAAGGGGGGTCCGACGCTGGTGGGGGCCTCCGTAGTGTCCTGGCCCATGATCGGGGCCCACCGATCGGCGGGCTGGCCTCTCTGCCCCCCGGCCTCCTTTCCTCCGCGCCGGCTCCGGTAGCCCTGCACGATTTGGCGTTGGGGCCGCTGCGGGGAAGAAGGCCACTGCGCATGCGCTAGTTGGCGCCGGCCCAACTGCACATGCGCGGACCCCGTGGCGCCGGGTTCAGGCCGGGCCACTGTTGCGGCGTCCTAGCCCCCTGTGGGCCGCAGAATGGAGTCCCGGAATGGGCACCGACGGTGGAGTAAAACACTCCCGTTTGTACTCCGCCGTCAGCACTTAGCCGCCCGTTGAGAGAATCCCACCAATTGAGTCTTTAATTCTCAGGGCTCACCAGTCTGAGAGGTCGATTAACTCTGCATTAATGCTGCGCTGGCAGCTAACAAAGGCGTAGGGTTGTCTTTCCCTTCAATTTTCTTTCCCTTCAAATATAGGGCTGGATTCTCCGATTCTGCAGCTAAGTGCCGATGCCGGCATGGGAACTGTGACGTTTTACGACGCCAAAATTGGTGCCGCACCCTCACCGTTTTCAGGACCAGTGAGAGGCTAGAAGCGGCGCCGGGTAAAACTCGCTCTCGAGCCAAAAATGGCTGGAGAATGGCTGGAACATGCAGTGGTCGTGCCGTACAACATGGCGCCGGCTGTGCGCGGACCCGACCTGCCAACCCCACAGATCACAGCCCTGGCCACCGCCCACCAGTCCCCCCAGCCCTCGCGGAAGCCCCTCCAGCCAGCAGCACAGCTCCTGGCCAACTGGCGGCGCTCGGCACAGTCTACAGCCGCCACGCCGGGTTCCTGACCGCTCAGGCCACACGTCAACCGTGCAGTTGGGAACTCGGCCCATTGGGGGCGGAACATCGGGGGAGGGCCTTCTGATGACGCGCCAACGCGCTGACACCATTTCAGTGGGGGTAGAGCCTAGAAACCCGGTGTCAAACTGGCGCCGCCCCCGCTTTGGGCATCTGAAGGGATTCTCCGCCCAATTGCCGATTACAATATCGGCGTCGGGCAACGTAGAATCCCGGCCCTATGTTTTACATCAAATTTGTAAAAGTAAATCTTGCAACTTGAAAATTACAGGAAGCGCAATACAATTTGACCTTTCCCTATCCAGTATGTTCCATTCCGTAGGTGGTTCTATTCAATTGGAACGCCCTTAATAGTTACTATGTAAATACCATGTCAGGCATATAGCATGGGGAATACACATTTCAAATTGAAAAGTTACAGAAAAGGCAATAAAATTGAACTTTCCTTCACACAACATGGGCGGGATTCTCCGACCCCCCCGCCATGAATCCCGCCCCCGCCGTGTCCCGAAGTCTCCACCACCAGAGATTCGGCGAGGGCGGGAAACATGCCGCGCCGGTCGGCGGGGGCGGGAATCGCGCCACGCCGGTCAGTGGGCCCACCCCTGCCGATTCTCCGGCCCGTGATGGGACGAAGTCCCGCTGCTGGAATGCCTGTCCCGCCAGCGTGGATTAAACAACCTTTTGAACGGCGGGACAAGGCGGCGCGGGCGGGCCCCGGGGTCCTGGAGGGGGCGTGGGGCGATCTGGCCCCGGGGGCTGCCCCCACGGTGGCCAGGCTCGCGATTGGGGCCCACCGATCCGCGGGCGGGCCTGTGCCATGGGGGCACTCTTTTTCTTCCGCCTTCGCCATGGTCTTCACTATGGCAGAGGCGGCAGAGACCCCCCTCCCCTGCGCATGTGCAGGGATGACGTCAGCAGTCGCTGACACTCCTGCGCATGCGCCGACCCGCGTCGCCCGGCGAAAACCTTTCGGCCCCGGCTGGCGTGGCGCCAAAGGCCTTCCCCCCAGGTGATGGAGTGGAAACCGCTCCAACGCGGGCCTAGCCCCTCAAGGTGAGGGCTTGGCCCCTAAAGGTTCGGCGACATCCGCACCTTTGGGGCGGCTCGACACCGGAGTGGTTCCCGCTACGCTGGAACCTCCCGCCCCGCCGGGGAGTGGAGAATCCCGCCCGTTCCTTTCTGAGGTGCCTCAGTACAATTTCAATACTCTTGATATTCACAAAGTACATTCAATATCTGGCACACAATTCAAAGGGGTTCTACAAATGTTCCCGCCCACTCAGTGTATTTTGGCTGAGAGGCCTTCGGCAGGGTTGAAGAGTCTGGCATATATAGGGTTAATGTAGGACTGAGTACAGTACCGCTCACACAGTGATGTAAGAACATAGAACATACAGTGCAGAAGGAGTCCATTCGGCCCATCGAGTCTGCACTGACCCATTTAAGCCCTCACTTCCACTCTATCCCCAATAACCCATCCTCACCTTTTTTGATCACTAAGGGCAATTTATCATGGCCAATCCACCTAACCTGTATATGATCCAGACCCAGCATCCGTGTGGTGTTGAGCAGAGTTCTGAAGGCAGAGACATGGAGGTACTCCTAGCCTGTGCTCTTCACTGCATATATAAATACACGTAGTTAATAAAGACTTGCGGTTAACATACGGAAGACTACAAAGACTTCTTTAACAAACCCATTCAGTAACCAACACCGCCCAAACAGGGACCTTTCCCCATTACGTTTCCACAGTGGCTGTCCCAAGCTTCAGTGCTCAGCACATAGTCCTGGACCTCGGAATGTGCCCGTCTGCAACACTTGCTCTTGAACAACTCTTTGCACTGGAAGACCAAGACGTTTCAGGTAGACCAAAGAGAGTCTTTCACCGAGTTGATGATCCTCGAGCTACAGTTGATGTTTATCTCAGTGGACATTTCCAGGAACAGCCGAGAGAGCACAGAGTGCTGTGTCACGGAGCTGCTCGGGATCCATAGAATCCCAACAGTGCAGCAGGAGGCTGATTGGTCCCATTAAGTCTGCAGCGGCCCTCTGAAGGAGCACCCTACCCAGGCCCACTCCAACGCCCTATCCCCAGAACCCTACCCCACCTGCACATCTTTGGACTATGGGAGGAAACCGGAGGACACGGAGGAAACCCAAAAACACCACTGCATCTCTCTCCAGGCATTCTTTGTAAAGGCACATTACAGAAGGAGATGAACAACAGTGTTTTGACTCTCCTCGCAACTTAGCATTCTCCACTTGAGCGAGTCTCAATGGCTGCAAGACATGAACGGAGAAACTGGAGTAAGGCTCGCCTCTCACTTTTATAATGCAACTGCAACGCAATTAAAACAGGGTTGAGTAATGTCACAAAACCCTTGCTTCCACTCTGTGGCAAATCTTCCGATTTTGAAGCATTAAGAACATAAGGAAACATTGAAATGAGAAAAGATTCATCAATTTATTCCTCCCTTCTGAACATGAACTTCGATCTGAATTGAATTATTTAGGATTCTCAGCAGAAACTCAATGCGCAAGACTTTGGAAAAACAAAATCTTTTTGAATTCCAAACAAGCATGGCCTTGTCCTGATCATGGCCATTTCTGCTTCCAAATAAAAGCAATTTCAATTTCAGCTTCACAGATAGAGATGGTGGGATCTGCAGCAAAAGAAAACTTGTATAGACAATAACACAAGTCCACAGATATGTGACTCAGGGTCACAGAACGAGTTGCTGCAAGGACAATGTTAAAAATAACCTCAGACATTTACATAGAAAAAAAATGAGCATTGCACCTTCACAGTAAATGCCTAGGAGATTATAATTAACATCAGTAAGGGGGAAAGAGCGGTTACCCCAAGGGCTCATATGTTTATCAGCCACCTTCTCACCCTAAAGTAACACCAGAGGTACAGCACCAACCCACAGCCAAGAGCACTTGCACCATTTTTGCAACATGTGTACTGAAAAAAGAAAACAGGGTCTCCAAGCGCCCACTTAATGTAAAGATAACAGAGCTGTAGGACAGAGGGATCAGGGGAGAGCCAGCAGCATATTCACACAGAAGACTGTAGAGGCTAAATCACTGGGTGCATTTAAGACACAGATAGATAGGTTCTTGATTAATAAGGGGAAGGGTTACAGGGAGAAGGCAGGAGAATGGGGATGAGAAACATGTCAGCCATGAATGAATGGCAGGGCAGACACGATGGGCCGAATGGCCTAATTCTGCTCCTATGTCTTATGGTCTTATGATTCACCATGAAAAGCAAGGTAGCGCTCTAATAAACCTGACAAAACCTGTCCCTCCTGCTTTGTCTATCAACACCTTGAATCATTCATAACGGGCTAACACTGAAGTAAACCATTCAGTCCATCACCCCTGTGCTGGCAGTTCATTGATTACAAATGTTCTGCTTGACGTATTGATTTTTGACAGGCTCAGCTAGCTCACAGTTTTAAAAGCAGCCCATCAGGATCTTTTGCTCAACAGATAGTGGGGGCTGGATTCTCCGCAGCCCCCATGCTGAAATCGCGTTTGGAGCAGGAGCTGAGAATCCATTTTCACGCCGAAATCGGGCCCGGCACCGGTCTGGCGATTCTCCGGGACCCGAGAATCGGTGTGATCTCAAAGTACGCCGCGCGGCTAGGGGCCCATTGACAGAGGCCCGCCCAGCGATCCTCCGCTCCCGACCGGCCGAGTTCTCGACGGCGTGAAACTAACCACCTATTGCCGGTCGGGATGCTGATGTGGCGGCTGCGGACTCAGTCCGCGGCCGCCCTGGTGAGGGGCAGAGGGATTGGACACTGGGGGGGGGGCCTTACAGGCGGCCGGGGGTTAGATCCGCGCGGTTAGATGCTCGGTCACGCGGCCGATTGGGGGGGGGTCTCATTTTTGCGTTGGCGTTGCGAGTCTACCATGGAGCTCGGCGTGGCCGTTGGAGGCCGCCACCGTCCGCATGCGCAGACTCCAAACCAGAAGTGCGGGGGCGAGTGTCCGCAGCTAAAGCTACAAGATTTGCTCCGGGTACCTTCTAGCCCCCTGCAGGTCATTGAATTAGCTGTACTTTTTTACAGAAAACTCTGGAGTAAAAAGTTTTTACACCGGCCTGGGGACATAGTCCCATTTTGGGAGAACATAGGTTTTCATTGGCTAGCCTTTTAAAGTAGGGAGTTTAGCCAATCAAAATTGACCAGTCAATCCTGGCATTCTTCTGAATCCAGATAAACTCCAGAGGAAGGACAACATAGCTAGACTGAAGAGACATCAATTTTGCTCATAATGCCAGCTTACGCCGCACCAATATTGACAAGAGATCACATTCCATTAAATTCCTCTTCTGTCCTCATCACAGCAGGGAGGGCCGTGCCAGGGTAAACAGATCTACTAAATACTATAATAAAGGTGGTACGTATCATCACTTTTTAGAGCAAGGTTTTTCAAACTGGGGGTTGCAACCCACCCGCATTGTGTCGGGAGGGTCGCGGAGTGATCGGTCGCGGGGTTCCTGATCGTGGGAGAATCCCCCAATGGCTGTGACCGGCTTCTAACAATGCAGGCCTTGAGTGGCCTTTAAATGCGAACGCTGGAGCCTTCTCGCCAGATGCAGCAGCAGAGAGAAGGTCACATGCCTGGCACGTACACTGACGTCACGGGACCTGTACATCCGGGCTTTGGGTGCGACATCGCGGAGATTCCTCCATTTTTTAGCTGCCAGCAAGCAAGCAGTAGGACTGTGCGAAGAACTGAAGATGGGTCATTCTGTAATAAGAAAGAGAGAGCTAGAGACACAGGATGGTACAAATGAATCTGCTGGTGAGAGCTGCTTAGGAAAGTCCATGGCAGGACAAGCAGTGTTGGTGTGAGCTGTGTACAGAGTTCCAAGGCCTCTGGTGAAGAACCCATTCAGACGAAACTGAAATCGGGAACAAAGCAATATAAAGTTGATTTCTGGAGCTATGGCTTTGTTAATTGTACCAATGCAAATCAGAATGCAAACCCATGTATATTACATGCAGGGAAATACTGGCGAATGAGAGTTGGATGCTAACTATATCTTACCTTGCAGACATCTTTTCAATTCTAAACTAATTGAACCTCACATTGCAAGGGAAGGATGATGATTGCTTTCGGCACTGTGACGAGATAGATGCTTTCCAAAAGTCATTGAAAGTTTGGCAAGTGTGAGTACAAAGCTCAAACTATTACATGAAGTAGCACATACGACAGGGGTGTCTCTCAATGATTAATTCGTCATTTAAGCCTACTCCTGCTCCTATTTCCGATGCTCATAAGAGTCACAATTCTATAACATGAAGGTCTTGTAATTCGATATGTAGCACCCCTGCCTCTGAGCAAGAAACTCCCAGTTTAATCCCACTTGTTCACCACAGATGTTCATGATGCAGGTCAGAAGGTTGATAATCAGCCTGCTAATCCTTCCCAATATTTTCAAGAGGGAAGAATGGCTATATGAAGATCCAGAAACTTTGTAACAAGGGAAAGTGCACCTCAGTAGAAATGTAGATCTATAGCAGAGAGGAAGATCTCACGTGTCTGGAATGGATTGTGACAGGGCTTGACGATCCCTACTTGCAAGTATGAGTCTCGGACCAATCGATCTCTCCCCAGTCTCCTCCCCCACAGCTATTCTTGTGATGTTTTGACTGAGCACAGATGTTGCTTTGGCCCGTGGTAACAGGCTGAGCACAGTGCAGCACGACTGCCAGAATCCTGAGGAATTCAGAGATCTCTTCATCTGCCCTCTCGCACCTTTCATGCCCCTAACACGGGTAACATGGGGATGAAGCTGAAGCTCATTTCCTCATGGAGAGACTGCAGACCGATTGGCGCCCCCCCTTGAAGGAAGGGGCTGCATACCAAATAGGACTGGGGCCAGTGTGCGGGGGGAGAGATCACTCTGTTTGAAGTGTAAAGTTGTCCGCCTTTCTTTTTGTTTTCTATTTCTTCACAATCTATTTATTGCTCTTTTATGTCTTTTGAATTTTCTTCAGCCGAATTTATCACACGATAGAGGCAGTCCGCATAAGCGGCCACCCAGTCTGCGTTTAGTCTCCCCAGTGTACCGGTCTTCTGTGGGTGAATGCTTTGCGGAACACCTGGAGCGGGACACCACCGCCTTGGACCCCTCCAGATCCTACACACCATCCAGACTTAGAAATATATCGCCGTACCTTCACTGTGGCTGGGTCAAAATCCAGGAATTCCATCCGTAACAACACTGTACCTACACCAGATGGACTGCAGTCGTTCAAGAAGGCAGCTCACCACCACCTTCTCGAGGGCAACTAGGGATGCGCAGTAAATCCTGGCTTGGCCAGCGACACCCCGATCCCATGAATTAATAAACAAAAGGTCACATTGAAGAATTGGGGACCGAAATGAAATGATCTGAATCCATTTAGCTCGGTCAGCCCCGACGTAAACTGTCTCCCCAGCTTTTGACTGGTGCATGTGAATTTGCTGAGGTTTCTTTAGAGACAGTGGAATTTATGCTTGTCCGGATAGAAATTTATTTCCCTGCCAACAAAATAGGAAAACACCTGCTAAAACGATCAGTGGAATCGGCAATCTCTGAGCTTTAGAGGATGTTGCACTTCATGGAGCTTGGGAGGAGTCTGAAAAAAACACTGAACGTGGGCCAAGGAGAAACAGGTCTCATCCCGCTGGACTCAGAATTGACTCCAGCCGGCTGCCTTTACGTCTAGGGCCCTGCCCTGACTTGCTTCTTCCCCCGCAACGTCATCTCACAGCATGTTCCCCCGTCCCTCCCACCCCCTCATCACAGGAGCTGGCTGTTTATCTCCCCCCGCCTGACCGTCTGGAGCAGATCATTGTGGGCTGCCTCAGTGTCATCGGTGAATCTCAATTAATGAGACCCGGGGCGGATTTGGCATCTTCCACAGGACTCAGAGTGACTGCTCCCTCGGCTACGTGCTGGGATGACGCCAACACACGCTGGCGCTCCCGCACATGTGCCAACTCGCGCCGGCCGGCGGAGGCCCTTCGGCGCCGGTTGGCATGGCGTGAAGCCCCTTCCCCGCCGGCCAGCGCAGCGCAAACCACTCCGGCGCCGGCCTAGCCCCTGAAGGTGCGGAGGATTCCGCACCTTCGGGGCGGCCCGATGCCGGAGTGGTTCACGCCGCTCCTTCCCGCCGGAGTTGCCCACCCTGCCGGATCGCGGAGAATCCCGCCCCAAATTTCAAACAGTCCCTTTCTTTTCCTTAGTATTGTGCTGTGATTGCTTGAAATTTGGTATTCTTGTATTTGTCCCAATGAGTGCAACACAAAAAGCTTTGGCGACATGCCTGTCCTTTCAGCAATATCTCGTAACCACTATTCCTTGATTAATCTCATCTTCCAAGTCATTTCTTTCAACTTTACAGTGTGAACATTGGCCCTTCTCCTGGGTCTGGCAACTGATCAGTAAGACACAAGTCCCAATGGCTGGGAATACCCTGGGGTCAGGTACTCCTTCTCTTTCAAAACAAAAAGCTGACATATCCACATTTTTCACTCCTGTTCCTGAGCAGTGATCAAAATTGCATTAATTTGCGGTTTCGAAAGAAGCAAATCCAGAGAACAAATACTAAAAATCAAAGCATTCCTCCAGCACTGTGCGCTATGCTGGCAACTAACGAAGCTGAGATAGTGATCCTTTACTGCTTGTGGGGCATCTGGTGAACTACTCAACCAGCAAAAATGTCCCAAAAAAAATCATTAGTACTTGGCAGGTCTGCCAACCTTGTCCAGGACTGTTGTGACTGTCGAGGAATTAAAGATTAATTTGCAGGATGAGGAACATTAAAATCATTGTGTTTTCCTTTTTGGCGTCTTTGAACTTGAATTTTGTTAATTATTGTGGCTCGGTTGGCAGCGTTCTGATCCCGCAGCCTCCAGGTTCACTTCGGGCCCCTAGACCTAAGCAGAGAAATGAAAGCTGTTGTGGTTGCAATATTTCAGGTGAGACATTAAACTGAAGCTCTATCTGCCACAGAGCCGCAGAAAAGATACAGCACAAGGGGGGGCCATTCGACCCATCTCGTCCATGCCGATCCAAAGACACCTGGGTGCCCTTTCTAATCCCATCCTCTTGCACCCGGCCCACGGCCCTGCAGCTACACTGAAGGGGCAGATCAAGGTGCTTTTTAAAAGGGTTTAGGGTCTCTGCCTCCACCACCAGCTCAGGCAGCGAATTCCAGACACCCACCACCCTCTGCGTAAAAAAACATCTTCCGCGTGTCCCCTGATCCGTTTGCAATGTTTTGGTCCCCTGCTGGGGACGGGGGTCAGGGTTCACACCCCCGCGCGCCAGCGGGAGGATACAAATGGGTCTTAATGACCCCGTTGCATCCGCTTAGCGGGCCAGGCACCATATTCTCTAGGCCCGCGTGATTCTCAGGCCTTCTGGAACGGGAAACCGAGTGGGCGAGAATCACTACTGGTACTTCCCAGCGTGGCACTAACGTGGTTAACCCCTTAAGGGAGTTGCCCCCAAAGTCCACCTGAGGACCATTTTTAGGGGCTGGGTTAGCACAGTGGGCTAAACAGTTGGCTTGTAATGCAGAACAAGACCAGCAGCGCGGGTTCAGTTCGTGTGCCGGCCTCCCCGAACAGGTGCCGGAATGTGGCGACTAGGGGCTTTTCACAGTAACTTCATTGAAGCCTACTTGTGACAATAAGCGATTATTATTATTATTATTGTTGTCCCCCCCCCCAACAATGGCAGACCTGCACTGTCAATTTGCAGCTGAGCACTTCAAAATCATTCAAGTGTGAAAGGGGGTGATTAGAATGCACTTAACTCTCTTTGAAGTGATTCATGTTTGTAAATATTGTGGTCAGAGCACTTCGGAGTTACTGAACTGTGAAGGAAGATGGATTGAACAAGGCTTACAGCTGTGTATGTGGAAGCTGTCAATCACAGCCCACTAAGGGAAATTAATAAATGGTTTGCAACTCAAGGATCTGAGGGGTTTAAACACAAGTCCCTGTTTTTTTTCCAGGAATTGGCACGTGCTGCTTCCTCTCTCTGAGCCAGGAGGTGTATTGCCCAGGTGAGTGTTACAACAGTAATGTTTTTCACTGCCTCTTTCTGGACTGCTCTTCCAGACAGGGCTAACTTTTCTGGGGGTCTGTGGGGGTTCCCCCTATCTAGGGGATCTCTGTGAGGGGGTCCGCCTATTTAGGGGGTCTCTGTGGCGGGTGGTGGGTTATGCAGGTTTTCGATGCGGGGGTGGGGTGGCCAGCTGCAGGACCTCACTGTCGGGCTGCCTGCTCAAAATAGCAGCCCAATAGCGGGATGCCCTTGGGAATCGCTCGTAATCCTCGCCATGCATAAATTTGCATGACGAAGGAGAGAGAATTGCTTCCTGCTCTTCGTTGCAATTCACCTCCGGTGGGAGAAATTAGTCTCCCAAACGAAGAATTTCGCTCAGAGTTAATGGGCGAGAGTTTCCAGCCATGCATGGCAGCAGGGTCTTCCAGACCTGCCAAAGTTGACCCTCCCCACCGCCGGTAGCAGGTTCCCTGCCAAAATCAAAGCCAAAGGCGGGTAAAGCACCAAAAGCTGTGTCTAGATGAGGTGTGAATGACCCTGTGGGTAGCGTCATCTGACCCCGGCTGACAAATCAGTCCTGTGGAGTTATTGATGTTCTGTGGTGTGGTATTATCATACATGTAAGAACTGCAAGGGTTAAAGAAATGTCTAGAATAGCTAACAGAGGTGGCTACAGTTACAAGTATTTAAGGCATTGATGCCAAGTCTTGTGAGAGAGAGTAGTGCAGGAGTAGCTAGAGACAGATATAAGTAAAGACAGTGTGAGTAAGAGCAGATCATAGTTTATAACAGTATAAAGATTAGTTGCAGATGAGTGTAGTTTATATGTTAGCAATCAACTGTGTATTATTTAGGACTACGTGTCGAATCCAAATTAGTAGTGTTAATAAATTCATCGATTTGTTCAAGGTGAAGCTAGTTTGTGGTCTTTGTGAACACCACGCCAGCCATCCTGAATTTAGCAACACAAAGAAGGCCACATCTGCAAACCTGGCACATTGTTTATGCTGCCACTATCCCACTTAAGGCCAATTTTCCGCATTCACCGTGCCAGCGGGAAGGAACTCCCACCACGTTACAGAAACAACAACTTGACTTTCATGACGTTGAGGCGCCTCAAAGTGCTTCACAGTAAACTGAGTACTTTGGCCGTGTTGTCACTGCTGCGCTCGTCTGTTCTCCCTGCAGCTGCTTTGGAACGTTATTGGAATCTCACAAGGTATGGTTGTGTTATTTTATTCATTCATCTTTTTATTTTTATTCGTTCTTGGGATGTGGGCGACGCCGGCTGGGCCAGCATTTATTGCCCATCGCTGAGGGTATTTAAGAGTCAACCACATTGTCGTGGATCTGGAATCACATGTAGGCCAGACTAAGGAAGGACGACAGATTTCCTTCCCTAAAGGACATAAGTGAACCAAATAGTTTTTTTTACAACAATTGACAATGGTTCCATGGTCATCGTTAGATTTTTACTTCCAGATTTTTATTGAATTCGTATTCCACCAACTGCCCGAGTGAGATTCGAACCCAGGCTCCCAGAGAATTACCCTGTGTCTCTGGATTACGAACCCAGTGATAATATGACTACGGCACTGCCTCCTCAATGTGGGCATCATTGGCAAGGCCAGAATTGATGCCCAACCAAAGTTGCCCTTGAGATTGTGGCGGTAAATAGCTTCCTGGAACCGCTGCAGCCCATCTGAATAGTTTTCCAGGTCGCTGCACAGTGTAGTTGAACCACATTGGTTTGAGACTGGAGTCACTTGTAAGCCAGACCGTGTAAGAATGGCAGATTTCCTTCCATCAAGGCTATTAGGGAGCCAGATAGGTCTTTACAATGACACAGTAGGCATTGATCACCATTACTGATACCAGCTTTTTAACTCCAGACTTATTAATTGAAATTAAATTTCAGCCAGCCACCATGGAACTCATCTCTCCAGAAGGCCTATTTTATCATCATAAAATCCAGATGGTGCAGAAGAAGCATTCGGCTCATAGAGCCAGCACCGGCTCTCCGAAAGATCAGCCTACCCAGGCCCCCTGCCCCGGCCCAATCCCCGTAACCCCACCTAACCTTTTTGGACACTAAGGGGCAATTTAGCATGGCCAACCCACCTAACCTGCACAACTTTGGACAGTGGGAGGAAACTCCACACGGACAGTCACCCGAGGCTGGAATCGAACCCGGGTCCCAGACGCTGTGAGGCAGCAGTGCTAACCACTGTGCCACCGCCCCGCCCCTACTAGTGGAGGCCTCTGGATCACCATCCAACAAAATACACACTGCACTACTGTTCCTGCTGCAGTACTTAAGAAGAGGTAAAGGCGATGCTTGTTTGTTTGCTGTTGCTATCAGCTGGGAAGCCCCTTCATCAACTGATAGAGGACCTTGGTTGTGGTAGCCGTCCATTTGCCTGTTGCCATGCCTCCACAGCCATATCAGCTTCATGGGCTAGCAGTGAAAAGGTGAATTCGGGCCCGATCGCGACAACATTTAATTCAGATATCAAAGTGAAAGCTGAGGGAATCTTTATCGTGGTATTAGCTGTGGGTTTTTTTGTGTTCGCCTAAAAACTTATCAAAGTTTAGTGCTCCCTTATCTTTCCTGGCAGTCAGCCACCAAACCCCTCCAGCCTGCAGAGGGGACGTGGGGGAGGGGGACAAAATTCCAACTGCAGGCTATCAACCGAGAAACTGCTCACGTGCACACGCTCGCACAAGTCAATGATCAGGAGTAGGAGCCGTGTCTGTGAGTCTTAAAATGGGGGCGTCCCGGCTCGATTTCCCTCCCCCCCCCCCCCGCCTGTTAAGCCAGCACAGGCTGGATTGTGTGTTAAGCCACTAGTGGGCAGAGGTGGACCCTTGGCATGGAGAAACTTTAATCCCTACCGAGCCGTCTAGCCATGAACAACTGCAACCTGTGTGCAACTCCCCATGTCACCTCGATGCTTTACCCATCCTGTGCCTCTCCCTGGCCACCCTCCAGGTGCAGCTGCCGCCAGTTTGTTCGGCCGTGCTGTCGGTAGGCTTGCATCAGCGGTCAAGTGCACAGATTATCATTTTAGCCGGACCCAACTGTTTTTGTTAAAGCTGCTTTCATGAGCACCGAGCTATTAAAGGCACTTTGGGGGCAGGGGGGGGGGGGGGGGGAGAGAAAATAATATTTGTGAAAAAAAGTGTTCGAAAAAATAGCTGCAAGTCAGACCTGGCCAGGCCATAGTTAGTTCAGCTGAGGACATACTTCGATATCCTTATTTTAACATTTTTCAGGTAGTTGAAGACTATGTTCTTTTTTTTTAAAAAGGTGAGAGTTATTTTTCCTATTTACTCCATGCCTAAATGTCTTTAAAGGAGTATTAGGGTTATCTTTACGGAGTGGATCTGTCGGACCCCTTTCCTTCGGATCTGCCCCTTTGTTTGGTTGTCAGTTTGGCTCAGTTAGTTGGACCGTCACTCAAGTCAGGAGTAGTTACCCAGCCCCCTCCAGGACCTGCGCATCAGAATCAAGGCTGACAGCCCAGGGCAGCACTGAAGAGGTTCTGTATCATCGGAAATGTGGGGCTGGGTTCTCCATTCCTGTGTCCAACTGCTGATGTCAACGGAGGATGCGTGGAGTTCCACGACGGAAGATCCGACGCCACACCCGCACCGATTCCGCTACCGGTGTGAGGCTAGCACCGCCGCCACGTGAAACACCCACGGAATACGCGGAAAACAGTGGGAGAATCGCAGTCCGTGCCGGACACGTGCAGGGCTGACAAGCTGCAGCCGCATGTACACTTACACCGCCCACGCACGCACCAATCGCGCCCGAAAAGATGGCGGCGGTTGCGCTGGACCGCGTACCCCCCCCCCCCCCCGACCCCACAGCCCACCTCCGCCCCCCCCCCCCCCCCCCCAACCCTGGCAGAAGCCCTCCGGCCAGCGGCACGACTGTCGGCGAAGTGTGGCGGTGCTGGACACTGTCCATACGCCCTCTCTCTCTCCGCAGCCGCCACACCAGGCTCACGACTGTTGAGACCACACGTGGACCGCGGCGTCGGGAACTCGGCCCATCGGAGGCGGAGCACCGCCGGTGGGCCCGATAATGAGATGCGAACGCGGTTGCAAATGCACAGGGCGCGCGTTGCGGTGGTGCCAATTAGGAGGGGGTGGAGCATTGCAAACCGGCGTCAAACTGGCGCCTACCGCGATTTCGGCGTTGGGAGCTATTCTCTGTCCGATCGCTGTTACTGATGTCGGCATCGGGCAACGGAGAATCCCGCCCACCGTCTTTCTGATGAGACGTCAAAACGAGGCGCTGTCTGCTCCCTCTCGGTTCGATGTGCAAGATCCTAAAGGTATTACCTTGAAGACAAACAGGGGAGTTCTTCCTCTGTCCTGGGACCAATCTTTGTCCCTCAATCAACATCACAAATCTGCTGATCTGGTGATTTGGAGCTTGCTGTGCGGAAATCGGCTACCGCACTTCCTACATCCCAACAGCGTCTACGCTTCAGCCTTGCAAAGTGCTTCGGGGAGTCTGCTGCTTGTGTTACAGAAGTGCAAATCTTTCCTTCTATTCTGAAATAATGATTCAGATTGGTGTTTAGTGCAGCAGCCCTGGGAGTGCAGCACTATAGCCATTGCCGCTTTCCAGTTGGTGATAAAACTTCGCTGCAAGAAATGAACCACAATCAGAGAGGTGGCTTCCCGGGAGATCGTACAGATTCGGGACTCGGGCGGCAGCTTGGTCTCTGCCCTGAGGGAGGTCAGTGCGACGGTCAAGGTTTTTTTACAGACACCTCTATAGGTCAGAGTACCCGGGAAGTGGAGCGGACACGTCTGAGTTCCTGGATGGGTTGTGCTTCCTGGTGGCGGAGAGAGAGAGGAAGGACGAGTTATGCCCTGAGGATGTACTGAAGGACGTTGGGTAATTGTGACATCACATTGCTGTCGGGCATTTACACTTTGGGCTACTGGGCAACCACCTCATTCTTCATTTTTTATACAATGGCCCCTCTCTCCTGCCACCAATCCCCCCCTCCCACCCACCCCCACCAAACCCCACTCCCCCCAGGCTTAGCACTGTGCTGCCTTCTCTTTCGGCGTTTCATCCACCCAGCCCATTAGGCTCGCCTCCTTCGCCCCCATCACACCCTTCCCCCACCTCGGGTGTCCTTCAGCCAGGGCCGCACCATAGCCCCAAGCCCCAATCAGCAGGCTGACACAGCGCTCGAAGAACCTTTTAAACAACACAGGCAGCAAGCTTCAGGACCAGGCGCACCAGCCGCCATCCCCATGCCGCAAGCCCCCAAACTGCAGTACCACCGACCCCCCCCCCCCACCCCCAATCCCGGAGCTGGCCAGCCAACTCTGTCCCCTTAGACACCCTGGTACTAGATGGAGAGGGGGTACTCACCTCCTTCCTCCACCTTGGAAGTCATGGAGACTGGAGGACATTATAATACATTCAAATCAATGCAAATCAGGTCCACACCTTTCCTGAGCGTGAATCCGATTATGTCCCAGGGGGAGGGCCCGGGTGGATCTCGTTCTGAAACCTCGCCGGCGCAAATCCCGTTTTGTTGGCCTCTCGTGATATTTTGTGGCCTCTATGGGGTTTGCGCCTGCGACTAACGGGCCTGCTAAATCCCACCCACAGGGTAGAGCTAGGGATCGAAAGCAAGGGTGAGGATTTTGAGGAGTGTTGGAGGGATAGCGCTGTAATCCGGCAGGGCAGAGTGCTCAGAGACAGCAGCAAGGAGACAGGTAAGGGGAGTAGGAGTTTCGAGGAAGGGTGAAGAGAAAAGGAAAAAAGAATAAAGACAGAAAAGAAAGGGAGAGCGAGAGGAAAAAATGGTTGCAAGGCAGAAGTCGGAATGTAGGACGAGCAAAGAATCAGAGGAAGAGAGTGATGCACTATCAATTACGACGAGACGAGAGTAGAGAGTAATCGAGGCTTTATTACAGAGAGATGTGTGGCCTCCCGCAGCTGCTGCCGAAATGGCTGCAGCTCGGAGAGCACACACATTTATACTCCGCCTACTGGGCGGAGCCAGCAGGCAGGGATCTACCCCCTGTACCTGTAGTACAGGGGCCTTACCGTAATACCCCTCGTATGCGGTATATGCAATACAACAATGGTGACTACCACAGAGAGAATGGAGAGCTACTCACATGATGTCAAGAACAAATCATAGCAGCAGGTTGCAAGGCAGAGAGAGTCAGAAAAAAAGGAAAATCAATCACCAAAACATGAGAAAGGCAGAAACAGAGATAAGAGGAGTAAGGATGAGGGCGGCAGGGTGGCGCAGTGGTTAGCACTGCTACCTCACGGCACCGAGGTCCCAGGTTTGATCCCGGCCCCGGGTCACTGTCTGTGTGGAGTTTGCACATTCTCATTCTCCCCGTGTCTGGGTGGATCTCACCTCCCCCCCCCACCTCACAATTCATTTTGTGATCCACTCCAGCTCCACTGCGGTATCCCCAAATTCTTAGAACTAAAGAACATTCAGTTCTTGGGGGTGTATTACGGAAGTGGCGTTTAAAAAGTTTATCTGGAAATCTTTCGCACAGACTGGGAGGAAAGTTCAAACGACAAGGCATTCTTTAGTTAATGCCACGATCAGGTGACGGATGAGTACTCCCATTCACCGGGCTAACAGAACACAAACACGAGTTTGATATGCCTCACAGAAATGCTTGTCCTGGACAGCAAACACAGCTTCCGTTTGCCAAGTGTGCAAAGAGAAAAGGACTGCACTCTGCAAATGCCCCTCTACTGCCCAATATCATTCGCTCTCGGGCAGGGGGATTGCAGGGGGTGGGGGGGGGGGGGGGGGTGAAGGGGGGAGGAGCTTGGAAGATGGTGGCACGGTGGTCATGTCACTGGGCAGGAAATCCCAAGGCCCAGGGTCTGGGGACATGGGTTGAGAACCCCCAATGGTGGAATTGATAAATCCGGAATATAAAGCAATCACCAATTGTAAAAGCCCGCCTGGTTCCCTAACGTCCTTTATGGGAAACAATCTACAATCCTGGATACGGGAGAATGTTGTATGGTGCCTCCCCTACCACCCCCGCCATCCCCATCCCCATCCCCCAACACCAGACATTCAGGGTGCGATCTACCGGCTGCGTCGCGCCCGACTCAGGACGCGACAAGGCCAGTAAATCTAGCGAGAGGCCTCGCGTGAGGGCAAGATCTAACGGGATCCCACGAGGCGCCGCGATCTGGACAGGATCCGGATTTACATATTCAAGTGAGCAGTTAGGCTCGCTTGAATGTGTCTGCGTCGGAGTATCCCAGGCCCTGGAAGCGAACGTCCTCCCTCGGAGATATCCCCGTGGTGCCGTTTAGCACTTGTGGATTTGTGTCTTGGGATCGTGTCGCTGACAGGAGCCTATATTAACCCACCCCCTGTACCACATCCAAAACTACCCGAGGCTCTCAGTCTGGTGGCTCCTGACTGCGAAAACCTTGTAATGCCGGAGAGTTTCTGAAGTAACCAATCTCCGGCTGCAATTCTTGAGGGAGCTGAGGAATACCATGTGGTTCAATATTAGAATGTTCAAAATACATCCATGGAGTATTAAGAATCTTCCTAAATTGACATTTTAGATTATCTTGCATTGCCAATGCCTGCACACAATGCCTGGGGGGAGGGGGTTTCCCAGGCGATCGGCGTCCCCGGGTGGTTAGGCTCTGGACGGGGTGGCACTACCGATGCCACCGTGACACTGCAGCCTCACAGCGCCACCTGGATGCCATCCTTCCAATGCCAGGGTACCTGGGCAGCATCCTGTCCATGCTGGGGATCGGGCCCAGGGTGCCCTGCCCATATGAGATATGGGGTGTGGGGGGCTCGAGGGCCCCAAATTGGGGTGTGGGGGGCTCGAGGGCTGGAGCTGGCGGTGGGTGGTCGAGGGATTGCGGTGCTATTTAAAAATGGCGTCCCGCTCTCTTCCTGCACTGGCGAGCTGAGCTTGTTAGTGCAGGAATTGGGTCTAAGTGCAGCCTGGGCAGGGCCTAGCCAGGACCTGAAAAAGAAGCAGAGGCCTGTTGCATAGCAGTTTCATTCTCAATGCTGCATGCGCCGGGAAATACCCCGCTAAACTTTCCATTAAAGTGCACCCACAATCATCTTGTTTGTATTTTCAATCCTCTCAATACAAGTTTAGCCACCAGGTGGCATGCATGCTTGTAGCTTGGAGTCTCTCCTTTCATCAATCCGTAGTGGATGCTTTATTGTTTGCAGGTTTACACAAAACCGTGATTAAGGCTGACATGTCAATGTGTTGCTATAATTTCTCAAGCTCGTTTGTCTTGCAAGAACAGATTCCTGTTCCTGTTTTACCTGCATGCATACCAAACCAGCAACAGATAGATCACAATGCTAAAATGGCCTCGGGCTTAACATCTCTTTCAGAAGACTGCACCTTTGACTGGGCAGCACTCTCTCAGTACCGCTTTGCAGCTTGTGTCCATGGAGAATATTTGCACTCAAATCCGGGAGAGGGGGTTGAACCCACAATCTTCTAACTCCGAGGCAAGTACTCAGATTTCCACACCTCCTCGCTCAGCGTCACAACAGACTTTAATATTTCTTTATATTAGTTCTGAGGGTGTATGTGACACGGCCACATTTATTACCCATCCCTGAGCACATTTTGATTTGATTTATTATTGTCACATGTATTACAGTATACAGTGAAAAAGTATTGTGTCTTGCATGCTGTACAAACAATGCATACCGTACATAGGGAAGGAAGGAGAGACTGCAGAATATAATGTTACAGTCACAGCAAGGTGTAGAGAAAAGGTCAACTTAATACGAGGTAGGTCCATTCAAAAGTCTGATGGCAGTAGGGAAGAAGCTGTTCTAGAGTCGGTTGGTACGTGACCTCAAACTTTGGTATCTTTTTCCTGACGGAAGAAGGTGGAAGAGAGTATGTCAGGGGTGCGTGGGGTCCTTAATTATGGTGGCTGCCTTTCTGAAGCAGCGGGAATTATAGATAGAGTCAATGGATGGGAGGCCATTCGGCCCATCGAGTCTGCACCGACCCTCTGAAAGAGCACCGTACCTAAGCCCACTCCCCTGCCCTTTCCCCGTAACCCCAGCTAACCTACACATCCTTGGTATCTAAGGGGTAATTTTGGGTGGCCAATCCACCTAACCCGCACAGCTTTGGACTGTGGGAGGAAACCGGAGCACCCGGAGGAAACCCATGCAGACACAGGGCGAACGTGCCCCTACACAGACAGTGACCCAAGCCGGAAATCGAACCTGGGACCCTGGCGCTGTGAAGCGACAGTGCTAACCACTGTGCCACCGTGCCGCCCGATGGCTGTGCCATGTATTTACATTGTGTATTTATCGTACGTCCTATGTTTTTTCTGCCTGGACAGTACGCAGAACAATACTTTCACTGTACCTTGGTACACATGACAATAAATCTCATCTAATCTAGCGTACAAACTCCAAACAGACTGTGACCCAAGGCAGGAACTGAATCTGGGTCCCTGGCGCTGTGAGGCAGAGGTGCTAACCACTGCGCCATCATTCCGCCCGAGGCTTTACATTGAAATGTTTCTCCGCGTACTCTGTCGCATGGCCCTACATCGCTGATAATGTCTATTTACATATTTCATCCTTTACACAACAGGCATTAACCTACAATTGGGCGATTATGGTAATCAAGCAGTTTGGCTGTTGTCAGCCCATAAATTACCAGCTCTAATGAATTCAGTTTGCCGACTTGGCATATGTGGGATTTGAACTCTCCGCCTCTGGGGTGCTTGTCCAGCACCATAACCGCTCGGATAAATAGAAGCGGCAATGGCCACAGTTAGTGTGCGTCTGTTCCTGCTCCTCTGTCTCTTGGCACCATGTAGTGTAAGGAAGGGGGATGTACGAACCCACCCACAGTACCGCCACAAAACTACCTGAGGCTCACAGTCTTGTGGCTCCTGACTGAGAAAACCTTCTAATGCTGGAGAGTTTCTGAAGTCACCAATCTCCGACTGCAATTCTTGAGGGAGTAGAGCAATGTGGTTCAATATTCGAATTTTCAAAACACATCCATGCAGAATTAAGGATATTGTACGATTCTAGAACCTTCCTAAAACAACATTTTAGATTGTTTTGCATTGCCAATGCCTGCAAAAAATATGACCGAGGGGAAGGCAGTATTTGTTTGGAAAACTGCCAAGGACAATCTGTACAGGCAGGTCTGGGATTCGAGATTATAAATGCAAGCATATGCGCAATAATTTGAAGCTCAAAAACAATAATTAAAAAGGAGACTTTCTGAATGTAAGGAGCCTCATGACTGGTACTGGAAACACTTCATCTCATTCATTTGGTCCAGCGCTACTTACTTTGAATTCAACACAAGCTCCATTTTTTAATACACACATCTGCCCCAGTCCAGCAATCTCCCCCGGAGTCAGATTCCCCCCCCCCCGCCCCCCCCCACCAGGTCCACCACCGCGGCCGCGGGTCCGAGCTCGGTCCCCACGCCGGCGGGAGTTCGGCCGGTCGCCCGCAGAGAATCGCCACGGGGGCCTATTTCAGCGGCCCCCCGACCGACGCCGCGGCGACCGGAGAATCGGCGGCCTGGCATCGAGGCGAAGTGGCGGGAATTTCCCACGCCCCCGGCGATTCTCCGTCTCGGCGCGGGCTCGGAGAATCCCGGCCCTGAAAGTCGGAACCGCCAGCTGTCGGGAAATGTGTCAAGCAGACCCTTGGACTCGCCACAAGGCTGTTCGGGCACGGCAACAAGTCAGGAAGATGTGGGCTCACCCCATCTTTGGGTCGAAAATGGTGGCTGATGGAGTGATGCCGTGATCGTGTGGAGCGGGAAAGCACAACGGGAGGTCACAAAGCCACTCACTTCCTCACTCGGCGCTGCCTCTGTCTCTTTCTATCAACCTATTTCTCTATCTCTTCCTCTCCCCTCCGTATTTGAAAATCTCGCCCTCTCCTACTCCACATTCGGCAGAATATGCCCGCTGAGTAGACACTTAGTCCTTGTTTATCTCCCAAAATGTTTCGCTGCGCCATCAATTTGCATCTTTGCTCCTGCCAAGCTGTCCACCCCTTCCAGGAGTCTTTTATAATTCCGTGCTGCTATTTGCAAGACCTTTATTTTTATTCTTTGAAGGGTTGCGGGCATCGTTGACGATGGCAGCATTTTTATTGCCCGTTCCTAGTTGCACTTGAGAAGCTGGTGGTGAGCTGCCCTCTTCAACCGTTGCAGTCCATGTGAAAGAGTCTTTTTAAATCCCTCAAAACTTGCAAAAAGTATTTCCCAGTGCCAGATACCAGGCCAAGCTAAGGCGGAAGCAGTACTTGGCAACAGAGAATAGACTTGGAGCATATTGACAATTTATTGCTGTTCTTCAATACAAAGTGAAAATGTTGAGTGTGTGACAAAAAAATTGGGAAATTAACGAGGCTAATAGTGAACTTGAGATGAAAGCAAAATAACACACAAGTAACAAGAATAGCAGGCATCTAGAAAAATAATGAGATGCGATTTTCCCAGTAACAAGATTAGCAGGCATCTAGAAACATTGAGGTGCGAATGGCCATATCAGAAACATTGTTCCCTAAAGGTCAGTGGGGCATTACAAATGATAATTTCTACAGGCAAGAAATTTGAGTGGGGTAGGCAGCTGAAACCACAGAGATGAATATCAAAGAGACTGATCAGTATAACTGCTAGCACCCTCATTAGGGAAGATTAGTTCTCCACCCAACAGTCAGATAAGCCAGTTCCATGTATGATCCGAGCCATGGCGGCTTGTTCCATCTAATATTTAGAGCCACGGCAGATTGTAGATGTTCTCTTCTAAAAGACACAGTTTTGTACATTTGCTCAACCAAAAAGAGATGTATTCCCAGATTTGGTCACCTAAGCAGTATTGTGTGGTAACTATAAGGTGGATTTGACCTCTAGAGTTACTAACATTGGATGTTACTTGGGAAAAAAAGGTGTCTCAAGTGAGTTCAGAGAAGGTGGGAACAAAAGGTAACATCAGATAAAACAGTGAGCGTGATTCAGTCACCCCGATGCGCCTGGCGTGGAGTCAGGCGAAACGGGTGAATCGCGCAAGACCTCGCCAAGGTGCTGTTTAGGACTGGTCCACACAAATCTGAACCAGACGTAACTCTGGAGGAGTCTCTCAGGCCATTGGAGACCCCGCGTGGTCGGGGACAGGGCATGGTGGTACCCTGGCACTCTCCCTGGCGCCTTTGCACTGCCAGCCTGACAGTGCCACCTTGGGGAAATTTCCAGGGTGCCAGGCTGAGACTGATAGGGTGCCCAGGTGCCAGGTTGGCACTGCCAGGGGCCGGGCCTGGGGAGGGGACTTCCCACTTGGGTAGAGGGTGAGGGTGGGTTCCAGGGACCTCCCAAGTTTGGGCGGGGTGAGGGGCGGCTCAATAAAGTGGAGGGGGGCCTGAAGAGAGGTAGGAGATCGGGGCAACTGATCAAAATGACACCCCGATTTGTGGACAGCCTTTTCTGCTGGCGATATCCGCTGAACCACGCCCGGTGTGTTTAGTTATTCATATACTTAAGTGTCATTGTTTACATTTGTATTTTGTTGTGTGTTTTTTCCCCCACTTTCTTTTACTTGAATAAATATTCTTCATTAATTGTTGACACGACAACTGGACTGGGTTGTACGTTGTTCCTCACATTACCCCATTAAGAAGCAGTGCTTCAGGTTGTCTGTTCAGGTTTCTGAGACACTTGCAGGTGTTGTCAGCGGGGTTCTTAAAAACAGGAGTGTGCTGCAGTCTTTCGGCAGTGCCCCATCAGGGTGCCTACAATACGGTACCTGTAGTTTCCTGTTCCCTCTGTCAACCATCCACTCCCTCCCCCATTGAGAGATGGCGGAGTGTGAGGTTAGGCAACAGCAAACCAGCGGAACTGCATCTTGACGAGACCCACTATAATATTAGCATCTTATCAGCTACCCACTTATGCTGCCACCACCACGGGCACCATTTCCAGTTAAAAACCCATGGACGGGAAGAAGCATAAAGCAGAGTCTCCGCCTCCCCCGCCCCGCGTTCCTGGGCGGTGTCCCGCCGTCGGCAGAGAGATTGTCCCTTCCTGCCGCCGGCCAATGGGATTTCCTATTGTTGGCACCCCACGCCGCGAGGGTGGGCCGGAGAAAGAACGGTGAATCCTGCCGGCGGAGAATTCACCCCAATAATTATCGTTGGAAATCAAAGGGACGTGTGGTAAACCACTATAGTGTATAGTATGTGTATTGTGGTAAACGGCTACTGTATTATATGTAATGTGGTAAACCACTGCCCGATGGCTCCACCTCCCCTTGGGCCCGGTATAAAGGTGGCGAGGCTCCGCCTCTGATCCAGTTCGGGATCCGAGGCCAGGAGGCTTTCTGTTTAGTTTATTAAAGCCTCAGTTACATTCACCACTCGCTGTGTGTTCATTGATGGCATATCAATTTAATAAACTAAACATCTAAGATGAATTCATCGCTCAAGCCTGATCGCCTGGAGCTGGACCCACAGGCAGCCGACACCACTGCAACATTCGAGCACTGGCTAAGCTCGAAGCGTAACTCGGATCCTCCACCGAAGATTTCACCGACCTCCAAAAGAAGCAGACCCCCAACGCACAAGTGAGTCCGCCAGTTTTCCTTCACATCAGGGACGCCCCCTCTATGCAGAGGCAATAATGCTGCTGAAGGGACAATATGTAAAGTCTGTAAACGAGGTGTATGCTGGGCATCTTCTTGCCACGAGACGACAACGCCCTGGGGAATCACTAGCAGAATTCCTGCGTGCCTTGTGGGTCCTCAGCCGGAACTGTGACCGCCAGGCGGTATCGGCTACCCAACACGCGGAGCTGTTGGTCAGGGATGCTTATGTCGCAGGCATGAAATCAAACTACATCCGCCAGCGATTGCTAGAAGGGGGTGCACTCGGCCTCCCAGACACAGTGCAGCTCTCAAACTCACTGGAGGTGGCCTTCCACAACATGGAGGCCTACACCTCCGACCACGCGGCACCCTCGTGGGCGCCGCCATCATCCGACCCGCGTGCGGCACAAGCCTGTGCCGCGTGGGAGCCCGCCAAAGCCGGAAGCCCGAGGTGCTACTTTTGCGGCCAGGGTAAGCATCCCAGACAACGCTGCCCTGCACGGAACGCGACTTGCAATGGGTGTGGGAGGAAGGGCCACTTTGCGAAAGCCTGCCAGGCCCGATCTCTCCCTAAAACTCCTTGGCCCAGCAGCACTGCCTGCTGCCTGCCTGCCACCCCCAGCTGCCGCACCACCTGCCATGTGCGACCCGTGGACATCGGCATCTTCGCCGCCATCTTCGATTTCGCCCGCCACATGCGACCCATGGGGGTCGCCATTTTTAACGCCATTTTTTACTCCACCCGCCACGCGCGACCCCCGACGCCATCTCCGATGCCACCCGCCACACGCGACCCATGGGGGCCGCCATCTTGGGACCACTCCGCAGCCTCCCGGGAGCCCTGCTCACCCGGTCGTACGCTGGCCGACGCTATCTCCGACCAGCCTACACATTACCTTCCGAAGCTCGCCTGCATCACGATCGACCAGTCCCGGCCTCATCACCTCACAAAATCTACGATGACCGTCCGGATCAACGGGCAGGAGACAGCCTGCCTTTTCGACTCCGAGAGCACAGACAGCTTCATCCACCCAGATACGGTAAGGCGTTGCTCCCTCCCAATGTTACCCGCGACCCAGAAAATCTCCCTGGCTTCCGGATCACATTCAGTAGAAATCCGGGGGTACTGTGTCCCTTACCGTACAAGGCGTAGAGTACACTAACTTCAAACTCTACGTCCTTCCCCATCTCTGCGTTGCCCTATTACTGGGGCTTGACTTCCAGTGCCACCTCCAAAGCCTTACCTTAAAGTTCGGTGGACCACTGCCCCCCTCACTATCTGTAGCCTCGCGACCCTTAAGGTCGCCCCACCCTCGCTCTTCGCTAACCTCACCCTGGACTGTAAACCCGTCGCTACTAGGAGCAGACGATTCAGTGTCCGGGACAGGGCCTTTATCAAGTCGGAGGTCCAACGACTCCTATGAGAGGGGATCATTGAGGCTAGTACCAGCCCCTGGAGAGCCCAAGTGGTGGTTGTCAAGACTGGGGAGAAGCACCGGGTGGTCATCCACTACAGTCAGACCATCAACTGGTACATGCAGCTCGATGCGTACCCCCTCCCCCGCATATCTTTTCAACGGGTGATATATTTCCAATTCGGATGCTGCGTGCTTGGCGGGGAGCTCAGAGATGATGATAGCTCCGTCATAAAAATTAACTGTGAAGCAGGAAAGATGGAAGGCCCATTCATCGTGAAAGGCCGTAAATGTACCAGTGGGCACCATGTGTTCCTTCGCTACAGCTACCCAGGCACGTGGAAGACTGTGAAAGAGATGGCAGCCCCTTCCACCATGGCCTGTGCCTGCAGACAGCCACCTTGTCCACACCTAGCAGGGACCCCACGAGGAGGTCAGCTGACCTGCCTGCCATCTCCCGCTGCAGTTCCCCACCCTGCCACCTAAACCGTTGTACCAGTTGGCCAAGAGCATGGGCCCGATGTGGAGACAGAAGTTTAGGAGCAAGTCATTCACCAGGGGTTGCGTTATGCCAGCCTTGGTACAGGATCACTGTGCTGAGCGCTGAGGGAACATGGGCAATTGGCTCAATCAAACTTTGGCAATCGAATCTGGCAAGCTGCCCTTTGGATCTTGCATCATTAACGTGACAAAAATTGAAAAGGAGGAGGAGGAGGTGAACGGCAATTCACAGCGCAATAAATTTTTAAAACCCTTGGTTATGCTTTACATACTTGAGAGACAATTAGAAACTGCTGTTTGGCAGAAATTGTAAGGGGGGAATCATTATGTGGGCTTTGTAGGCCGCGCAGTATCAAGCATCTAATTACATGACAAGATGCAGTCATCTCCAATTCCACATTTAATTCTGGCAACAGTACAGCTCATACCAGTGGAATATAAATAAGAATTGCCTTTCACACATATCAACAAAATCCCTGACCAACCAACAATGTTTGAGTTACCGTTCCTCATACTACAGATGCACACAGCGGTCCGACATAGTATTCTGTGGTAGCTCAAGGGGGATTTCAGAGTTTGTGTTTGTCAATTCGATGTCTTCGGGTTGACTAGCTGTACGAGTGTGTGTGTGTATATGTGTGTGTATGTGTGTGCATGTATGTGTGTGTGTGTGAGTGTATGTGGTGTGTGTGCATGTGTGTGTGGCGTGTATGTGGTGTGTGTGCATGTGTGTGTGGCGTGTATGTGTGTGTGGCGTGTATGTGTGTGTAAGTTTGGTTTGTGTGTATGTATATGTGTGTGTGTGTGCACCAGTGTATGTGTGTATATGTGTCTGTGTATGTGTGTGTGTGTATGTGTGTCTGTGTATGTGTCTGTGTATGTGTGTATGTGTGTGTGTGTATGTGTCTGTGTATATGTGTCTGTATGTATGTGTCTGTCTGTGTATATGTGTCTGTGTATGTATGTGTCTGTGTATATGTGTCTGTGTATGTGTGTGTGTGTATGTGTCTGTGTATATGTGTCTGTGTATATGTGTCTGTATGTATGTGTCTGTGTATGTGTGTGTGTGTCTGTGTATATGTGTCTGTGTATGTGTGTGTCTGTGTATATGTGTATGTGTGTGTCTGTGTGTATATGTGTCTGTGTATGTGTGTGTATGTGTCTGCGTGTCTGTGTATATGTGTCTGTGTATGTGTGTGTGTATGCGTGTGTGTGTATGTGTGTCTGTCTATGTGTGTGTATGTGTACCGCGAGTGATTATTTGCAGGGATCTTCTCTGAGGGATCTGGACAGCTGTAGGTCCTGCTTGTTCCTTTGCTCTGGTTGTCAACTTTGGAGGAATGAACTCCTCGTGCTTTTGTCAGATGCCCTCAACCACGTTGCCCAGTTATCTTCAATATTTTCACAATACTTGCAAAGGAGAAAAAAAAAAACACAAATTATTTTCATACGGTTCTATGATTTTGTTTGCCCAGAGTTGCTTAAACCAGTATACGGGAGATTCCTCATTAATTCTTGGGAATTCCTGAGCATCCTGGAGGATTGGCAACCTTCCCCTTTGCTCCACTGAAGTTTGAACACACTGCTCGGGGATGCATTTCCACAGCAAGTTTAGTTTTGGCACATCCTGCATTAAACCTGCGCCAAATAGTTGTGGAATCTGTCATGATACACATCAGCATATCATGGTGCAATCACACACACACTGAAACACTGATGGACATACAGTAGGACCAACCAGCATACACATCGCAGCCAATCACCAGTGAGAGCACATGCACTATAAAGACAGGGGACACCAGAGTTCCCGCTCATTCTAGCAGCAGCCAGCTCAGATCACAGAGCTCACAGCCTGCATCACAGACATTCACCATGTGCTGAGTGCCTCACCCAGATAGTGATAGGACAGGGTACACAGATAAGCTGGTAATGCACGTACCCAAGCTTACAGTATGTTATTACAGTTGAGTTGTTAATAAAATAGAGTTACACCATCTCCAGCCGCGTTGACCTGTTTGTAGACCAGAACACCCAACACGACATGGTTCCAGGAGTGGATGCATACTAGCCCCTGTGAGACCTACCTGCAACTTATCAGCAATCCGCCATCCTGCAGCATGGAGAACATCAACCCGCCGCCGCTACGCATCGCTGGCAATCTCGGGGTGAATTGGAAGCTGTTTAAACAGCGCTTCCAGCTCTTCCTAGAGGCCACAGACAGGAAGAATGCATCGGACACCAGGAAGATTGCCCTTCTTCTCTCCACGGCAGGGCAACACACCATCCACATCTTTAACTCCCTTATATTCGCGGACGGCGAGGACAAAACCAAATACAAGACTCCTATAATTTGATGAACACTTCAGCGTTGAAGTTAACGAAAGCTTCGGAAGGTACCTGTTCCAGCAGCGCCTGCAGCGTAAGGACGAGCCTTTCCAGTCTTATTTAACGCACCTCCGCAACCTCGCGCAGTCCTGCAACTATGGGCCCACCTCTGACTCTATGATACGCGACCAGATAGTTTTCGGGGTCATGTCGGACACCCTGCGCCAGCAGCTCCTTAAAACCACGCAACTCACTCTAGCGACGGCCATCGAGACCTGCGTCCTGCATGAGAACGCCACCAGCCGGTACTCACACATCCAGGCGGCCAAAACGGCGCGGCAGGGGCCCCACGAGGCAGAGCGGGTCCAGACGATCGAGTACCTCCCGGGCCGCGGCCCGGAGGAGGGCGGCTGTTTCCGCGTGCTTTCCTAGGCCTCCCGCGCTTGTACGCGCCAAAAGAGGGGACGATGACGCGGAGGAACACGATGTGCAGGCGCGCACTACGCAAGACCGCACCGCGCATGCGTGGTGGCGCAATGAACGCACTGACGTCATGACGTGCGGCAACTGTGGCTCCGCCCATTTAAAGCGGCAATGTCCGGCCAAAGCGCGACAATGCCTACGCTGTGGCAGTCTTGGCCACTATGCTCCCTGCTGTTGAGCACCTCAGCCTGCCAACTCGCAACAGATTAACCAGCCTCGCAGAAATGTTCGGGCAATTCTACCCACATTCACCGAGCCCGATCCTGACATCATACAGACCAGTGACACTGAGGACAGGGAGCCTTTCCGCATTGCTGTCATCAACAAGAACAAGCTGTCCCCGAGTCGAACGCACCAGCCGCTGTCGGTGCACAGCATTGATCCAGACGACGAGTGGTGTGCCACCCTGATGGTCAACCGATCCCAGATCACATTCCGCCTGGACACGGGTGCTTCCGCAAATCTCCTCGCATGGTCAGCACTTAAAATGCTGAGGGTCAAGCCAGCAATTCTTCCATCCATCTGTCAACTGGTCGACTATAATGGCAACGTTATCCCCGCCACGGGGTCGTGCCAACTCGAAGTGACGCACAACTCTTTTAAAGCCATCCTACCCTTCGAGATCGTGGGCTCTTCAAAGGACTCTCTGCTAGGTGCACAGGCGTGCAAACTCCTCCACCTCGTTTAGCGAGTACACTCCCTCTCTCCAGAAGGCACGCCTGACTTCCAAGATGCGGAATTCAGGGCGCAACTAAACACAATCCTCTCTCACAACCAGGATGCTTTCGAGGGCATGGGTACACTGCCCTACATATACAAAATCCTGCTCAAACAGGATGCCACCCCGGTAGTTCACGCACCTCGCAGAGTCCCAGCACCCCTCAAGGACCGCCTCAAGCAGCAGCTGCAGGATCTTCAGGACCAAGGAGTGCTTTCCCGGGTGATGGAGCCGACTCCATGGGTCAGCTCCATGGTGTGCATCAAGAAGCCTTCCGGCAAGCTCCGGATCTGTATTGGCCCGAAAGACTTAAATCGCAATATAATGAGGGAACATTACCCTCTACCCAAACGCGAGGAGATCACGTGAGAGATGGCTCGGGCAAAAATATTCACCAAGCTTGATGCCTCAAAGGGCTTCTGGCAGATTCAATTGGATCAGTCCAGCAGGAAGCTGTGCACCTTCAACACTCCATTTGGCAGATACTGCTACAATAGGATGCCATTTGGCATCATATCGGCCTCTGAAGTTTTCCATCGCATCATGGAACAGATGATGGAGGGCATTGAAGGCATGCGCGTCTATGTGGACGACATCATTATTTGGTCTACCACACCGTAGGAGCATATCAGTCGCCTCCAACGTGTCTTTCAATGGATACGGGACCAGGGCCTGCGCCTTAACAGAGCCAAATGTTCTTTTGGCCAAATCGAGCTGAAGTTCCTGGGGGACCACATCTCCCAGTTGGGGGTGTGGCCGGATGCGGACAAGGTGGCAGCCATCATGGCCATGCAGAAGCCCACAGACAAGAAGGCAGTGCTACGCTTTCTCGGAATGGTCAACTTCCTGGGGAAGTTCATCCCTAACCTTGCTTCCCACACTACAGCTCTCCGGCACCTTGTCAGGAAGCCAACTGAATTCCAAAGGCTTCCCACACACCAGCGTGAATGGGAGGAGCCCAAGGTCAAGCTCACCTCTGCCCCGGTACTGGCGTTTTTCGATCCTGCAAGGGAGACGAAAATCTCGACTGGCACCAGCCAATCCGGCATTGGGGCGGTCCTCCTGCAACGAGATGACCCCTCATCATGGGCCCCATGTCGCCTATGCGTCACGTGCCATGACCCCCACAGAGCAGCGCTATGCACAAATTGAGAAGGAGTGCCTCGGCCTGTTGCCTGGCGTTGACAAGTTCCACGACTATGTGTATGGCCTTCCCCAGTTCACTGTGGAGACCGACCATCGCCCGCTGGTTGGCATCATCCAAAAGGACCTCAATGACATGAGCCCTCGCCTCCAGCGCATTCTGCTCAAACTCCATAGGTACAACTTCCAACTTGTATACACCCCGGGTAAGGACCTGATCATAGCAGACGCTCTGTCCAGGGCAGTCGACACTCCATCCGTCCCAGAAGGGTTCGTTGGCCAAGTCGACGCACATGTAGCCTTCACTTCTGCCAATCTGCCGGCCACTGACGAACGCCTTGCCCACATTCGCCGTGAGACTGCGGCTGACCCCCTTCTGCAACGTGTGATGCGCCACATGACGGACGGGTGGCTCAAGGGTCAATGCCCACAGTTTTGCAACATTCGGGACGACTTGGCAGTCGTTGATGGTGTCCTCCTGAAGCTGGCCCGCATCGTGATCCCACACAGCATGCACCGGCTTGTCTTAGAACAACTGCACAAAGGCCATCTCGGCGTTGAGAAGTGCCGACGGAGGGCCCGAGAGGCTGTATACTGGCCGGGAATAAATGAGGACATTGCCAACACTTTGCTCAATTGCCCCACCTGTCAGCGGTTTCAGCCGGCACAACCACGTGAGACCCTTCAGCCCCATGTGTTGGTCACGTCCCCCTGGTCGAAGGTGGGCGTGGACCTTTTCCATGCGCTCGGCAGGGACTACATCACCATCATCGACGACGTTTCCAGCTATCCTGAGGTCGTACGCCTGCACGACACCACGTGATCGGCTGAAATCCGGGCCTGTAAGGAGATCTTTGCTCACCACGGCATTCCGCTCACCGTGATGTCAGACAATGGCCCCTGCTTCGCGAGTCAGGAATGGTCTTCCTTCGCTAGTGCATACAACTTTGCACACGTGACGTCCAGTCCCCTGCACCCTCAGTCAAATGGCACAGCAGAGAAGGGTGTCCATATTGTAAAAAGGCTCCTCTGCAAGGCTGCTGATGCAGGATCTGACTTCTGCCTCGCCTTGCTGGCCTATCGCTCGGCCCCACTGTCCACGGGCCTATCGCCGGCCCAACTGCTTATGGGTCGCACCCTCAGGACCACTGTGCCGTTCATTCACGTCCCAGACCTCGACCATGCTCCAGTACTTCGGCGGATGCAACAAGAGCGTGAGCAACACAAAGCGGCTCATGATGCTCGGGCGACTGATCTTCCTGCCCTGGTGCCTGGAGATCATGTCTGCATACACCTTCCGGAGGGCGGCTGGTCGGCAACCGCTGAAGTTCTTAGACAGGTGGCTCCCCGCTCGTTTCTGGTTCGTTTGCCTGTTGGCTCCATTCGGCGCTGCAATCAGCGTGCCCTTCGTCTGGTTCCACGCTCGCTACGAAATTCTGCACCGGTGCCACGCCCTCCTGTTGTCTCTGACATGGACTTTGTTGAGCTTCCGGATACCCTGCCTCCTCCTCACTCGACCGTGGCCCGGCCCATTCCTCAGCCGGTGGATCCTGAACCACCCCTGAGGCGGACAACCCAAATTTGTCACCCACCCCAAAGACTTGATTTATAAACCTTGCACTATTGGACTCACTGACTTGTTCTGCCGTACTGTTTTAGAGTTTTTCATTGTTTGTTAATAGCATTTGTTTCGTTCTTGGTGTAAACTAGTTTTCCTCTGCACCTGGCACCTTCCCGTGTATATAGCATAGCCACATGTACATATTGATGTAAATAATGCACACACATGATCAGACACACTCACTACACTTTATTTATTCTCATGTCGGCACATATTCTTTGCGAAAAGGGGGGATGTCATGATATACATCAGCATATCATGGTGCAATCACACACACACTGAAACACTGATGGACATACAGTAGGACCAACCAGCATACACATCGCAGCCAATCACCAGTGAGAGCACATGCACTATAAAGACAGGGGACACCAGAGTTCCCGCTCATTCTAGCAGCAGCCAGCTCAGAGCACAGAGCTCACAGCCTGCCTCTCAGACATTCACCATGTGCTGAGTGCCTCGCCCAGATAGTAATAGGACAGGGTCCACAGATAAGCTGGTAATGCACGTACCCAAGCTTACAGTATGTTATTACAGTTGAGTTGTTAATAAAATAGAGTTACACCATCTCCAGCCGTGTTGACCTGTTTGTAGAACAGAACACCCAACACGACAGAATCGAGGCCTGGCTTCCCACTGGAGCAAAGTGGAAGATGGAGCTTCCTCGCTCTCCTTCACTCTGAGGTAGGGTTGGTCGAGTCTCCTGGAACGGACACGGCTGATCTCCCAGGTGTGGCCGCTAACAAAGGTGGAGGGGATGGCTTCACATTCGCGCTTGGCGCAGGCGCTCTTCCCGTCCCAAGCCGCCCGGAGGAATTTGCAAGCAGAGGACGTGTCAACCACGGGAACCGCACTGTAACTTCATCACTGAGGAAATGAGCCTACCTGCCCCGGTAGTAAATAGGCCATTCCTGAACCTCAGCAGTGTCTGACTGACCTTTCCCCACGCATCAGAGGGGACACTTGCGGTTGACCAGCGACCTGTAATTTAAAAGGTCCTCATCGATCCACCGAAGGAAGAAACAAATCTGATTCCATAATAATCAGGAAACTTTGGACTGCACGTTGTTGAGGCCAGCAAGACATCACTTGTTAAAAGGGTGGTGTATGTATAATTGATGGAGGGGGTGTATGTGTAATTGACAGAGGGGGTGTTTGTGTAATTGACGGAGGGGCTGTATGTGTAATTGACGGAGGGGGTGTATGTGTAATTGACGGAGGGGGTGTATGTGTAATTGACGGAGGGGGTGTTTGTGTAATTGACGGAGGGGATGTTTGTGTAATTGACGGAGGGGGTGTTTGTGTAATTGACGGAGGGGGTGTATGTGTAATTGACGGAGGGGGTGTTTGTGTAATTGACGGAGGGGGTGTTTGTGTAATTGACGGAGGGGGTGTATGTGTAATTGACAGAGGGGGTGTTTGTGTAATTGACGGAGTGGGTGTATGTGTAATTGACGGAAGGGGTGTATGTGTAATTGACGGAGGGGGTGTATGTGTAATTGACGGAGGGGGTGTATGTGTAATTGACGGAGGGGGTGTTTGTGTAATTGACGGAGGGGGTGTATGTGTAATTGACGGAGGGGGTGTATGTGTAATTGACGGAGGGGGTGTATGTGTAATTGGCAGAGGGGGTGTATGTGTAATTGACGAAGGGCAGGAATCCCCTCCAGAGGCAGAGGCCAATGATCGCCGGCAGGATTGTTCACCAGATATTTCTACCCCTCCCTTATGTTGCGCAGCGTCTGCAATTCAGCTTCCAGATCAATAGTCCGGATCTGGAATTCCTCTCCTGCTTAGATGTTTTCCAGATGTATTTGTCCTGGATTATCTTGGCATAAAGTAGCTCCCACATTCCACAGTTGCAATGTACCACCCTTCCGGCCATTGTTACTTAGGTTATTTCATTTATTTAATTTGATTACTTTCTTAATTAATTTATAATATTTCCCACATATATCGCAATTTACTGTGCCTGTTAAAAGAAAATATTGCCAATGAATTATATGTTTCTTAATTACGCAGGTATTTATATTACATATTTATTTTAATAATTTTATTTTAAAATTTTAGTTATTTTTATTTATTTATATTCATTTATTGGTTGGGATCGAACTAAATGGTAACTATGTCCCATAGTGAGTGCATTTAGCTATGTGTTACCCGGCCCTGGCACCCTTACACTGCCAGCCTTGTCCCCTGGTAGTGCCCCTGCCAGTGCCACCTGGGCACCTTGGCAGTGCCAGGCTGGCATCCAGATGGCACTGCCAGGGTGCCAGGCTGGTACCAGCTGTTCCAGGATGCCACCTTGCCCCGAGGGCAAGCGCCTGGGGGCCCCCGATCCCCTGGGAGACCCCCACCCACGAGTCCAGTTCCACCCGGCCCCCATTTGTGGAGACCAGCACTCACCCGAGGTCTCCAAGGCGGAGGGGTTAAATCCAGATCCAAATGCTTTGGTTACCTCAGGGAACTGCACATTAGAGCGAGACTAGAAATCTGGAGGAATTCCTATTTGGTTACAAATGGACAGAAATCTGACAGATGGAGTATAATATGGGAAAACATGAAGTTGTTCACTTTGCAGGAAGAATAAAAAAGGAGGATTATTTGAATGGAGGATGACTGCAAAATTCTGAGGGGCAGAGGGATCTAGGCGTTGCATAGAATTTACAGTGCCATTCAGCCCATCGAGTCTGCACCGGCTCTTAGAAGGAGCACCCTACCCAAGCCCACACCTCCACCCTGTCCGCATAACCCAGTAACCCCACCCAACACTAAGGGCAATTTTGGACACTAAGTGCAATTTATCATGGCCAATCCACCTAACCTGCACATCTTTGGACTGTGGGAGGAAACTGGAGCACCCGGAGTAAACCCACGCAGACACGGGGAGAACGTGCAGACTCCGCACAGACAGTGACCCAAGCCGGGAATCGAACCTGGGACCCTGGAGCTGTGTAGCAATTGTGCTAACCACTGTGCTACCGTGCTGCCCGTTACAGCTGTAACAGGCCCGTTACAGTGTTCTACAGCATGAGTCACAAAAGCTTAGTATGTAGATACAGCAAGTGATTAAGACTAATGGAATGCTATCCTTTATTAGGTACGAATTGAACATAAATGTAAGGATACTATCCTTCAGTTACAGAGGGCATTTGTGAGACCACATCTCGAACACCGTGTGCAGTTTTTGTCTCCTTATTTAAGGAAGGATTTAAATGCATTGGAGGCGGTTCAGAGGAGTTCTGCTGGATTGATATCTGAAATGAGCAGGTTGTCTTAAGAGCAAAGGTTGGACAGACTGGGCTTGTTTCCATTGGAGTTTAGAAGAGTGAGAGGTGACTTGATTGAAGTATATAAGATCCTGAGGGGTCTTGACGGGGTGGATGCGGAAAGGATGTTCCCTTTTGTGGGTGGAGTCCACAACTAGGGGCAACTGTTTTAAAATTAGGGACCAAGATGAGAAGACTTTTTTCTCTCAGAGGGTCATGCGACTTTGGAACGCTCTCCCTCAGGAGGCGGTGGAGGTCATTGAATATTTGTAGCGCAGTGGTTAGCTCTGTTGCTTCACAGCGCCAGGGACCCGGGTTCGATTCCCGCCTTGGATCACTGTCTGCGCGGAGTCTGCACGTTAACCCATGTCTGTGTGGGTTTCCCCCGGGTGCTCCGGTTTCCTCCCACAAGTCCCGTAAGACGTGCTTGTTAGGTGAATTGGACATTCTGAATTTTCCCTCCGTGTACCCGAACAGGGACCGGAATGTGGCGACAAGGGGCTTTTCACAGTAACTTCATTGCAGTGTTAATGTAAACCTACCTGTGACACTAATAAAGATTATTATTATTATTTTTAAGGGGGCGCTAGGGGAATCAAAGGTTACCGGGTTGGATAGGAATGTGGAAATTGAAACACAAACAGATGAACCATGATCTTATTGAATGGCGGCGCAGACTCCATGGGCTGAATGACCTACTTTTGCTCCTATTCTGCATATCGTACGTCCCACTGGGTCAGGGCGGGGGAAAGCAGCTTGTAGTGCAGTTGTTCAGCTGCCGCTGCTGAAAGAGCACACGTGCAGAAATCACAGGCTAGCCATTGAGTCACAATCAACAATTTGCATTGGCCCAGCAAATGTGACACATTTCTCCACAACTGCGCAAGTCGTCTCATGCAGCACAAACGGCGGGACAAATGCCTCTCAGAGTCGGAGTATCACAGCCTCGCATAAAAGGCTTTGGAAGCAGTGGAGAAGCCTGGGCGCGATTCTCCGCTCCCGCGCCGGTTGGGAGAATCGCCTGGCGTGCCATTTTTCCAAGCGACGCCGGTCCGACACCCTCCCGCGATTCACCCAAGCGGCGGGAACGGCCCCGTTGTGTTCTGCGCGCCACAGGCCGGAGAATCGCCCGAGACACCCAAAATGGCGATTCTCCGCTATCCCCGCTATTCTCCGGCCCGGATGGGCCGAGTGGCCTGCCTAATACGACTGGTTCCCACCGGCGCCATCCACACCTGGTCGCTGCCAGCGGGAACAGCGCGGGAACGCTGGGGGGGACGGCCTGTGGGGGGGGGGGGGGGGGGGGAGGGGGGATCCTGCATCGGGGGGGGCCTCAAATGGGGTCTGGTTCCCGCCCCACAAGATCCATCCGACATCTTATTGCGGGGCGGCCTCGGGGAGGACGGCAACCATGCATGCGCGGGTTGGCGCTGGCTGGCGCCGGCCAACCCGCACATGCGGGTGACGGCAGTTACGCGGTGCCGGCCGCGTCATTTACGCGGCGCTGCGTTTACATGGCGCCAATGCCCGGCACGCGCTGACGACGCTGCTTTCACAACCCGCCCCCCCCGAGTTCCTCGCGGCCCTGCTCCTAGCCCATTTTCGGTCCTTGAATCGATCGCGATCGGGGCCGTTTCGCGTCGTCGTGAAACTCGACGCCGTTCACGACGGCGTGGGCACTTAGTCACGGGAGCAGAGAATCGCGCCCCCTGTGTCTGTACAGACCTGTGTGGTAATAAATCATCTGCTCTAACTGCTGTGCAATCCCAGATGTAGCTTCCCGACCTCCCTTCACTCACGGGGGATTGCTGATCGATCTCCCCTTGGGCTCCCTAGAGTACGAGTTCCCGCGGTGAGTGGGCGGAGACCCACCCCAGCAGGGGCTCGTCAGCGGGACCTTTACGTGTGGCTCCCAGATCCGGTCCGGCAGTTTCCGATACTCCTGGGCCGGGACGTTTGTTTCGCGAGACCTGGTAGCGGCTTTATGTTCAGTTAAAATAAACCAGTCTATCCTTTTAATCCGCATCTCCTGGAATTATTACAACATTCTCTTATCCTGCTTCCTCTGACAGACAGCTGGATGTGGATAAACACCCAACAACCCACCCATAAAAAACAAGCAAATGCCCAGCCTGTGCTGGATATTAATGGGATATTTATGAGCCATTACCATAACTGAGACCTGGGTAACAGCAATCGTCCCAGATGAGAATGTAGTGTAGCACAATTTAGTAGCGATACGTTACTAGAATGTATGGATCTCTCCAGAATAAACCTGCCCAGAAAGCAAAATAAAAGCAAAATCTGGCATAATCCTCACGTTAAAGGGCCCCCTCTTTTCAGAAATCTAGGTCAAATGGCAAATCAGCCAGACCGGATTTATGGAGAACTAAACATTGCTTTACTTATACAACAACTATTCAGTAACTCTTCCATTTGGCAGCTGCTAACTTGTGAGAGGTTTGTTCGAACAGGCACCTTGGCAATAAAACTTGCAGAACAGAAAGCGGGGTTTTAAGTCTTCTGATATGTCTTCAGCTCCTTCCTTCTAAATAGAAATTAGTCCCCTTTTTTTTCATTCCTTTCTATCGTGCTGTTCTCTCGCATCTTCTTTCCATCCAGTTTAAGTTGTGTTTCGAATTTTTTTGGAAAAGATGTGGGCCGGGATTCTCTGAGCCCACCCCGGGTCGGAGATTTCTGGCGACGTCGGAAATTCCCGCCATGCCACTCTGGCACCAGTCGCGCGCTCGACTGGCCGAATTCCACGTGGTTCCAACCTTGTACCACCTGGCGGGAGCTCGGACCCAAGGCTGGGGTGGCCGTCCTGATGAGGGGCCGGGGGGATCAGACTCCGGGGGGGGGGGCCTGCACGACAGCCAGGCTCGCGATCGGGGGCTACCAATTGGTGGGCGCGCGCGATCTGGAGGGGGCCTACCTACTTCTGCGTGGGCCTGCTGTGTCACTACGCCATGTTGCGTGGCGCCAGCGCTGAAACGGCCACCACGCGCATGCGCGGACCCGCGCCAGCAGTGCAGGGCCGCGTATCGCCGCCGGAGCAGCACCCAGCACTCCAGCGCCGTGCTGACTCCCTGCGGCCCACTGAATCGCTGGGCCAATAGGCCCGTTAACGCTGGCGTGAAACACTCGGGTGTTTACGCCGGCGTCAACACTTGGCGGGATTTTGGAGAATCCCGGCTGTGCTTTTTATTCAGTTTTGTTCATCTTTAGCTCCTTTTCATGAGGGGATTTTGACCATTGACACTTCCATAAGGCACCTAGCTCCTCCTGGTATTATATTAGTGGCTTCATAAGAGAAACATTATGAAAATAATACATCTGTTAGCTTGAATTATCAAATTTTTACAGAAACAGGCCATTCAGCCTCTCAAACACAACCACACCAGTGTATTTTTTATTCATTCAAGGGTGTGAGCATCATTGGAAAGGCTAGCATTTAGTACCCATCCTATTGAGATGGTGGTGCTGCACTGGTAGCACAGTGGTTAGCACTGCTGCCTCACAAAGCCAGGGACCCGGGTTCAATTCCGGCCTCGGGTGACTGTCTGTATGGAGTTTGCGCTTTCTCCCCTTGTCTGCGTGGGTTTCCTCCGGGTGCTCCAGTTTCCTCTCACAGTCCAAAGATGTACAGCTTTGGTGCATTGGCCATACTAAATTTCCCCTTAATGTCCAAAAGGTTAGGTGGGGTTACCGGGATACGGGGATAGGGTGGAGGTGTGAGCCTAGGTAGGGTGCTCTTTCCAAGGGTCGGTGCAGACTCGATGGGCCGAGTGGCCTTCTTTTACACTGTAAAGACTCTATGATTCTTAAAGTTCATGTGGTGAAAGTGCCGTTTGGAAGGGAGTTACGGAATTTTGATCCAGCAACGATGAAAGTGTGGAAATATATTTCCATGTTAGAATGGTGTGAGACTTAGAATCGTAGAAACGTTACCGCACAGAAGAAGGCCATTCCGTCCATCTTGTCCATGCCAGCCCAAGGACACCCAGGCGCCCTTTCTAATCCCACCTTCCTACACCCGGCCCATAACCCTGTAGCTTAGAGCACTTAAGGTGCAGATCCAGATAAGTTTTAAAAGTGGTCTCTGCCTCCACACCAACTCGGGCAGCGAATTCCAGACTCCCGCTACCCTCTGCGTAAAAAAAGTTTTTCCTCATGTCCCTTCTACATTTCTGTCTCTTATCTTGAATCTACCTCCCCTGGTTCTAGGATGCTCCACCAAGGGAAACAATTTTATCCTGTCCACTCTATCTCTTCCCCTCATGATTTTGTACACCTCAAATAAGTCACCCCTCAACTTTCTTTGTTCCAAGGACAATAACCCCAACCTATCCACTCTCTCCTCGTCGCCACACTTTTCTAGCCATGGCAACATTCTTGTAAACCTTTTTAAAAAATAAATAAATTTAGAGTACCCAATTCTTTTTTTTCCCAATTAAGGGGAAAATTAGCATGGCCAATCCACCTACCCTGCATACCTTTTTGGGTTGTGGGGGTGAGACCCAAGCAGACATGGGGAGAATGTGCAAATTCCACTCGGACAGTGATCCGGGGCCGGGATCGAACTCGGACCCTCAGCGCCATGAGTACCTGCATGCCAAGGTCTCTCACTTCAGCTACCCCTCTTAGTATATTCCCATTTATTGTGTACTCCCTACGACTGTTTGATCTCTCTAAATGCATGACCTCACACTTCTCTGCGTCAAATTCCATCTTACACTCTACCGTGCACTCCACCAATCCATCTATATAATTTTAGAGATCCTCTACATTGTCTACCACTCGACCAGTCCTTGTGTTGTCAGCAAATTTCCCAATCGTGTTCCCCATGTGCACGTCCAAATCATTACTATATACACAAACAGTCAGGGTCCCAACACCGATCCCGGAGGAACACCACTTGGGAACAACTTTCCAATTGCAATGGTAGCCATCAACCATTACTCTTTGTTTCCTGTTACTAAGCCAACTTTTTATTCAGTTTGCCACATTGCCCTGTATCCCATGGGCTTTCACTTCCTTGACCAATCTGCCATGTGGGACTTTGTCAAACGCCTTGGTAAAATCCATGTACACAACATCCGCTGCACTACCTTCATCCACCCTTCTTGTCACTTCCTCAAAGAATTCGATCAAATTTGTGAGGCAAGACCTTCCTTTAACAAATCCATGCCGACTATCTCTGACTAGTCCATGCCTTTCTATGTGACAGTTAATCCTATCTCTCAGGATTGATTCTACTGACTTGCCCATCACCAATGTAAGACTAACTGGCCTATAATTGTTGGCATTTCCTTCGATCCCTTTTTAAACATTGGAACCATGTTTGCATCTCTCCAGTCCTCCAGTACCTTCTTTGTATCTAGTGAGGATTGGAAAATCATCCTCAGAGCATCTGCTATCCCCTTCCTGACCTCCTTCAGTAGCCTTGGAAATAATCCATCTGGCCCTGGCGACTTATTGGGCGGGATTCTCCGGTCCGGCAGCCGTGTTTTCCTGCGTGGCGTGCACTCACCGGCAGCGGGATCCTCCGTCCTGGCAGCCGTCCAATGGGATTTCCCATTGTGACCACCCCACGCCGTCGGGAAACCTGGAGGTATGGGTGCGCTGCCGGTGGAGTGGAGGATCCCGCCGACGGAGAAATCCGCAGATTAACTTTCAAGGATTTCAAACCTTTGCGTACTTCCTCTCTCTTTATAAATATCCCATCCAATAGCTCACAGTGTTGCCCCAGGACTAATCTATCTGCATCATTCATTTCCTTTGTAAACACAGAGACAACCCTTCCTCCAGCCTCTACATCTACACACAAGTTCCTTTCTTCATCTCTGATGGGTCCCATTTTTTCCTTAACTAACCGTTTACCATGAATATATTGGTAAAGCATCTTTGGGTTTTCTTTAACTTTACTTGCGAATTCTTTTTCATTTGATTTCTTTATTTCCTTTTTAACTTTGTCCCTGCACTCCCTATGCTCGTCCAGGCTATCTGCAGTGCTTAGTTCTTTGTGTTTTCTTTTTCTGTTTGATCTTCCCCTGTATTTCCCTAGATTTGGCAGTACCAGTCTTCTTTTTGGAGGGGACATGTCTACTTTGCACATTTAGGATCTCGCATTTTAGTGCTTCCCACTGATCTACCCTCCAGCAGTGCTGGCCAGTCCATCTCAACCAAGCTGCTTCTAATTTCTGCAAAACTTTCCTTCCCTCAGTTCAAAACTTTTCAAAGCTTTATCTCCCTCCTTTTCCACGGTAATACTGAATCAAACTGAATTGTGATCACCGTCCCCGATATGGTCGCCAACTGTCACTTCATCCATTTGCCCTTTTTCGTTCCCCAAGATTAGGTTTTATAATTGCAGCTCTGCTTAATTAGTTTGTCACAAATTGGTTGAAAAAAAAATTCCTGGGTGCACTGCATGAGTCTTTCTCCCTCAGTCCCGCTTTTATTGTTTGAATCCCAGTTGATATTGGGGATAAGAACATAAGAACTAGGAGCAGGAGTAGGCCATCTGGCCCCTCGAGCCTGCTCCGCCATTCAATGAGATCATGGCTGATCTTTTGTGGACTCAGCGCCACTTTTCGGCCCGAACATCATAACCCTTAATCCCTTTATTCTTCAAAAAACTATCTATCTTTATCTTAAAAACATTTAATGAAGGAGCCTCTACTGCTTCACTGGGCAAGGAATTCCATAGATTCACAACCCTTTGGGTGAAGAAGTTCCTCCTAAACTCAGTCCTAAATCTACTTCCCCTCATTTTGATAGTTCAAGTCTCCTACTATTAATGCCCTCTTGTTCGTACAGGCGGAAATTTGCCGACATATCTGATCTTCTATCCCCCTTTGGCTATTTGGAGGTCTATAGTATACTCCCAGTATTGTGACAACCACTTTTTTATTTCTAAGCTTAACCCATAAAGCCTGGTTTGTTGACCCATTTAGTAAATCATCCCTTCTCACAACTGGAATTGATTCTTTAACCATTAATGCTGCTCCCCCTTCTTTTTTATCTCCCACTCTATCGTGTCTGAAAACTCTGTATCCCATCCCCCTGACACTCTAGTTTAAATACCCCCCAACAGAACCAGCGAAAGCCCCCGCAAGGCCATTGGTCCCACCTCTGCCCAGTTGAAACCTGTCCAGGTTGTACAGGTTCCAACTTCCCCAGAACCGGTGCCAGTGCCTCAAGAATCTGAGTCCCTCCCGGGTACACCATCTCTCCAGCCACGCATTCATCTGATCTGTCCTCTTATTCCTGCTCTCTAGCACGTGGAACTGGGCGTAATCCTGAAATAACTACATGTGAGGTCCTGCATTTGAGTTCATCTCTCTTGGAAGGGGACATGAAGAGGTTCCCATGCGTTTGCTGCCCACGTCCTTGGTAGGTGGTAGGATTTGAAAGCGGCTGTCGAGGGAGGCTAGGCAAGTTGCTGCAGTGCATCTTGTAGATGGTACATACTGTTGCCACTGTGCGACAGTGCTGGAGGAATTAATTTTAAAATGGTGGATAGGGTGCCAATCAAGCGGGCTGCTTTATCCAGGATGTTGTTGAGTTTCTTGCGTGGTAATGAAGTTGTACTCGTCCAGGCAAGTAGAGAGCATTCCATCACACTCCTGACTTGTGCCTTGTGGATGGTGGACAGGCTTCGGAGAGTCAGAAACATACATACATACGAATTAAGAGCAGGAGTAGACCACTCGGCCCCTCAAGTCTACCCTGTCATTCAATAAGATCACGGTGGATCTGATTGCATCTCAACTCCACAGTGTCACTTACTCCCAATAACCTTTCACCCACAGCAACTATTTTGCTGAACAATTGATGTAAATTAAAAGTGACACTCCCTTATGTTGTGATAAGATGTGCACGTACCTTTAATGAGGTAAAGATCATTTTTAGGAGCTCATATTTGGATTGTCTAAGATTAGCCATGGGAAGAAAGGAAAATGAAACTTAAGGATAGAAATATGGAGGAAAGGAAATATGTATGTTTCTTGACCATTGGTCAATGCAAGGCTCCAATGTTGAGCTACCTGTCTACCTATTAGATTACCAAGAAAATGGATAACTTGACAAGTAATAGTATATTTGCTGATCCTGGAATCCCAGAAGGGAATGTGGATTGGGGATTTAGTCATTTAGTGTTGTAATGCTATCTCCAATTCATATTTCTTTTGATTGCAGGTCCTATCAGGAGCTCTAAACTTACCTTGTAATCCACTGCGACATATGGTTAGCACAGCTGCCTCAATTCTGGCTTTGGGTGACTTGTGGAGTTTGCACGTTCTCCCCGTGTCTGCGTGGGTTTCCTCCGGGTGGTCCGGTTTCCTCCCACAGCCCAAAGATGTGCAGGTTAGGTGGATTGGCCACGCTAAATTGCCCCTTAGTGCCCAAAGATGTGCGGGTTAGGTGGGGTTACAGGGGTAGGGCGGGGAGTGGATCTAGGTAGGGTGCTCTTCCAGAGGGTCAGTAAAGATTCTATGGGCTGAATGGCCTCCTTCTGGATTGTAGAGATTCTACGAAAACAAATTCATTCTCCTATCAAACACTGATATGTGTCTGCCCCATACTTTCTTTCTGTCATTCAATAGAGCACAAAGTAAAATGGACACGCCAGCTACATATCTCTGATTGGGATAGAGAAGCATTCAGCTTGAATTCCAAGATTACTGCAGTTTGGATAATCCCAACTTTAATTCTAATATTGTGTGTGTTCCATTGGCCTGTTTGCCACTTCCAGGCAAAGAAGCCAAGTGCAGGAGCCCTCAGCTCCACAGACTGTTCAAAAGAGAGGCTCTTGCCGCTCCTCGAAGTATTGCTATGATTTAAGTTGCCCGCGCTGAGCAGAGAGAGCTGCCTGCAGCACCGAGGGTCTTATATATGTCCAGCTCCAAACGTTCCTGGACAAGATATCGTTCAGCTGAGTGTGCAAATCAGCATACAAGGTGCAATTGCATCACCCATACTTTGTAACGAGCAGGAATGTCTATTCCCTTCGACCTAGTGACCGATGGTGACTTTTAATGGTGACGCAAATTTAAATAGGCTAGTTTCCCTGTATGGGTGAGATTTGACAGGCTGGTCAAAGCGAGCCAAACAGTGTGATGGCACATTTGAGTTTGACTGAGCCACTGGGTGTAATACTTGAAGGAATCACTGATACCTGCAGTTCTGGAGTATTAATCAACTTTTCTGATTTGTGAAAGATAGGATGACGGAATGCTGATAACTCTGGCACATTAGTTTGAAACTTCTGTTTGACAGAGCAAGTAACAAAGACTGGAGTGCACAGAGAAGTTCCAATAACCGTGGCAGCTAAAGTGGATATTCATAGAGTCATAGAATGGTTACAGCATAGCAGGAGGCCATTCAACCCATCATCTCTGTGCTGGCTCGCTTCAATGGGAAACTCAGCTAATCCCACCCCCCCGACTTTTTTTTTTAATAAACAATTTTAAAGAGGTATTTTTGGCATTACAAACAGCAACAGCATAAAAAACAATGTCCAAAGAATAATAAACATAGTGTAATCACCGACTCCCAACCCGCCAAGACCCGCCGAATTAACCCCCTATTCTACGCTACCCTAAACCCCCCTCCCAACCTCCCCTCCCCCCTTGCTGATGATTACTTCTCTGCGAAGAAGTCGATGAGTGGTTGCCACCTCCGGGCGAACCCTAGCAGTGACCCTCTTAAGGCGAACTTAATCTTCTCTAGTCCGAGAAAGCTCGCCATGTCAGTTAGCCAGGCCTCCGACTTCGGGGGCTTTGAGTCCCCCCAAGCTAGCAGTATCCGTCTCCGGGCTACCAGGGAAGCAAAGGCCAGAACATCTGCCTATTTCTCCCCTGGACTCCCGGGTCCTCGGACACCCCAAAAATCGCCACCCCTGGACTCATTGCCACCCTTGCTTTCAATACTCTGGACACGACGTCCGCAAACCCCCGTCAATATCCCCGAAGTTTTGGACACGCCCAGAACATGTGGACATGGTTCACTGGTCCTCCCGCACATTTTACACACCTGTCCTCCACCCCAAAGAATCTGCTCATCCGGGCCACTGTCATGTGGGCCCGGTGGACCACCTTGAATTGGATCAACCTGAGCCTGGCGCAAGTCATGGTCGCGTTGATTCTGCTCAAGGCGTCTGCCAAAAGCCATCCTCCATCTCACCACCAAGCTCCTCCTCCCACTTACGTTTCAGCTCCTCGGTCTGCGTCACCTCCACCCCCATGAGCTCTTTGTAGACGTCCGAAACACTCCCCTCTCCCGCCCATCTCCTAGACACTACCCAATCCTGGATCCCGCTTAGTGGCAGGAGTGGGAAGGATGAAACCTGCCTGCGCAGGAAGTCCCGCACCTGTAAATATCTAAATTTGTTCCCCCTTGCCAACCCAAACTTCTTCTCCAGCTCCCTCAAGCTAGGGAAACTCCCCTCTAAAAACAGGTCCCCCATCCTCTCGATTCCCGCCCTTCGTCATACTCGGAACCCCCCATCCAAGCTCCCCGGGGCAAGCCGGTGATTGTCACAAATTGGGGACCAGACCGATGCTCCCACTGCGCCAGCGTGCCTCCTCCACTGACCCCAAATTCTCAGGGCCGCCACCACTATGGGGCTGGTGGAGTACCTCGTCGGCGGGAACAGCAAGGGTGCCGTTATCAACGCCCCAGACTGATGCCGCTACACGAGGCTGCCTCCCTACGCTACCAAACTGACCCCGCCCCCACCACCGTCTTCCTTATCATGGCTATGTTAGCCGCCCAGTAATAATTATTAAAATTTGGCAGCGCAAGCCCCCCCTCCCCCCCCGATTCCGCTCGAGCATCACCTTCTTCACTCGCGGGGACTTACCCGCCCATACAAAGCCCAGGATGATTTTATTAACCCTCTTGAAAAAGGACCACGGAATGAAAATTGGGAGACACTGAAATACAAACAGAAATCTCGGCAGTACCGTCCTTTTGACCAGCTGCACTCTCCCAGCTAACGACAACGCGAGCACATCCCATCTCCAAAACTCACCCCTCATCTGTTCAACCAATCGGGGCAAGTTCAACTTGTGTAACCGGCCCCAGTCGCGCGCCACTTGTATCCCTAAATACCTGAAACTGTCCCCTACTAACCTGAATGGCAGCTCCCTCAGCCGACCCTCCTGACCCCTCGCCTGGACTACAAGCATCTCACTCTTTGTCATATTCAGTTTATACCCCGAAAACCGGCCAAATTCCCCCAAAATCGACATAATGTTGGCCATCCCGCCCCTGAATCCAATACGTATAAGAGCAGGTCGTCCGCGTACAGCGAGATTCTATGTTCCACCCCACCTTCCGAACCAGCACCTTCCAGCCCCTTGAAGCTCTCAGAGCAATTGCCAGCGGCTCTATAGCTAACGCAAACAACAGTGGGGAGAGGGGCACCCCTGTCTTGTCCCCCGGTACAGTTCAAAATAGTCCGAGGTCATCCTATTCGTCCTTACACTAGCCTCCGGGGCCTGGTACAACAGCCTGACCCAGTCAATAAAGCCCCTACCGAACCCAAATCGTCCCAGCACCTACCATAGATAGTCCCACTCCACCCGGTCGAACGCCTTCTCCGCATCCATTGCCACCACTACCTCAACCTCCTACTCTCTGGGGGCATCATGATCACATTGAGCAATCTTCTTATATTGGCCACCAACTGCCTACCCTTGACAAACCCAGTTTGATCCTCCATAATCACATCCGGCACACAATCTGCAATCCTGGAGGCCAAAATCTCGGCCAGCAACTTGGCATCCACATTAAGCAGGGAAATCGGCCTTTATGACCCGCATAGCTCCGGGTTCTTGTCCCGCTTCAATATCAACTAAATAGTGGCCTGTGACATCGTCGGGGGCAGCACCCCTCTGTCCCTCGTCTCATTTAAACCCTTAACCAGCAACGGCCCCAAAATCCCCAGGAACTTTTTATAAAACTCCACCGGGTACCCGTCTGGCCCCAGGGCTTGACCCGACTGCATGGCCCTCAAGCCCTCAACTATTTATTCGGCCCTGATCGGAGCCCCCAGCCCGTCCACCAGCTCCCTGCCTACCCTTGGGAAGGTCAGTCCATCCAAAAAGCGTCTCATCCCCTCCGGCCCCATGGGGGGTTCCGAGCGGTAGAGCCTACTGTAAAAGTCCCTGAAAGCCCTGTTTAGCCCTGCCGACTTCCCTACCAAGTTCTCCTCCCCATCAACCACCCTCTCTATTCCCCTGGCCGCTTCCCTCTTCCTAAGCTGCTGGCCAGCATTCTGCTGGCCTTCTCCCCATGCTCATAAAACACCCCCCTCTCCTTTCTAAGCTGCTCCACTGCCTTACCTGTGGACAACACCCCAAACTCAGCCTGCAGCTTCCGACGCTCCCTTAAGAGCTCCACCTCCGGGGTCACCGCATACCTCCTATCTATCTGTAAGATCTCCTTAAAGAGTCGGTCCGTTTCTGCCCTATCTGTCCTGTCCCTATGAGCCCGGATCAAAATCAGCTCCCCTCTCACCACTGCCTTCAGCGCTCGCCAGACCACCGCTGCTGAGACTTCCCCTGTATCGTTGACCTGCAGGTAGTTCTGCATGCACTTCCTCAGCCTCTCGCACACCTCCTCGTCCGCCAACAACCCCACATCCAACCTCCATTGCGGGTGCTGGAAGCTCTCCTCACTAACCTGCAGTTCCACCCAGTGTGGGACATGATCCGAAATAGTGATGGCCGAATACCCCGAGTCCACCACCCCCGCCAGCAAATCCCTGCTCAAAATTAAAAAGTCTATCCGGGGATAAACCTTGTGAACATGCGAATAAAAAGAAAACTCCTTCCCCGTCGGCTGCCTAAACCTCCATTAGTCGACCCCCCCCCCCATCTGCTCCATGAACCCAATCAGTTCCTTTGCCATTGCTGGCACCCTCTCCGTTTTTGAACACAACCGGTCCAGGCCAGGGTTGATGACTGTATTAAAATCCCCTCCCATCACCAGCTTGTGCGAGTCCAGGTCAGGTGTCTTCCCCAGCAAGCTCTTTATAAATTCCACGTCATCCCAATTTGGCGCGTACACATTAACCAAGACCACCTTCCTCCACTCCAGCTTACTGCTAACCGTGATATAACGGCCCCCCACTTCTGAGACAAGACTACCCGCCTGAAATTGCACCCGCTTGTTGATCAAAATCGCCACCCCTCTAGTCTTGGTATCCAGCCCTGAATGAAAGACCTGACTGACCCAACCCTTCCTTAACCTAACTTGATCCGCCACATTCAGGTGCGTCTCCTGCAACATCACCATGTCCGCCCGCCTCCTGGCAGCCCCGACCACCGACCTCCTCTCTGTCCCAAAACCTAAGTCCCTCCCTCGTCAGCAGAGTAACTTCCCCCTCCCTCCCTCCCCAGCAACAACACTTTGAAACCTAACCCCTGCCATAGATTAATCATAATGCACACCCCCCACTTTACTTCCGTGGACTAGCTCGCCCAGCTAGTCTGGTGACCCTCACCTCCGGCGCCAAGAAGTCTCCCACCTATTGTTCCCGCACTAACCGCCCCCCCCCCCACCCATCAAAACCACTTCCCTCATCAAACCGGCCCCAGACAATCGCCCAATTAACATAAGAGACAACCCAAAAAGAAAAACACACAGAAAACCTCCCAATCGTGTAAATCAAAGTAATACAAAGTAAAAAGCCCCACCAGCCACCCCCACCAAAACACCGAAAACCCGCAGAAACTGAATAGCTTTTACTTCCCCCTTCCTCAACCAAACTCAAATCAGGAAGAAGTACGACAATAAGAACATATACACATCACTCAAAAAATTGCAACTTAAAACAAAAAGTTCTTAGTTCAGCACCAGCCCTTTCCTTTTAGCAAAGTCCATCGCGTCTTCGGGCGATTCAAAATAATGGTGCTGGTCCTCGTGCGTAACCCAAAGATGCGCCGGGTATAACAGTCCAAATTTCACCCGCTTCTTGAACAGGATCGCCTTAACCTGGTTAAAGCCTGTCCTCCTGCTGGCCACCTCCGCGCTCAGATCCTGATAGACACGCAAAATGCTGTTCTCCCAATTGCAACTCCGCGTACGCTTGGCCCACCGGAGAACACACTCCTTGTCCAAAAACCTGTAGAACCGGACCACCATCGCCCTTGGGGGGTCCACCGGCTGCGGCTTCCTCGCCAGCACTCTGTACGCCCTGTCCACCTCCAACGGTCGGGGAAAAGACCCCTCCCCCAGAGGCTTCTGAAACATACTCGCCACAAACACGCCAGCATCTGACCCCTCAGCCCCCTCCAGGAGACCGACAATTCTTAGGTTCTGCCGGCGAGCTCTATTCGCCAGGTCTTCCACCTTCTCCAGCAGCCCTCTTGAATGACCCGCATCAACTCCTCCATTGATGGTTGGGCCGCCACAGCAGGGGTCCACACATCAGCCATATTGCCTTCCGCCACAGTCTCCACCCAGCCCTTGCTTGTCTTCTTATTTCTCCCTTTTCGATCCCTTGGGGTTCTTCATTCCATACGCTAATGTGAGGAACCAGTGTCAAATTGACTTCGCCTTCAAATCCAGCGCTCAAAAACACAAAAACGTCGGGGGGAAAGATCCAAAGGTCCGGCCAGAGCGGGAGCCACCAAATACGCGACCTACTCCCTCATAGTCACCACCGGAAGTCATAATTGTAAAAGAGCAACATACTGAGAGGTTCAGATAATGTAGTGAACCACGCCAAAGAAATTAGAATTGTGACTTGACTCACAAGGATTTATTTTAAACAAGTTGTCCAGCTCAAGGAAGGCGTTCGAATAAGAGGCGGACAAAGGAAGCATTTCAAAGACATCTTGAAGAAATGCAACAGGGATATGAATGCCTGGGAGCCTCTTTCTCAGAAGAGACCTACTTGGAGGAACTTCCTGATTGAAGGGGCATCATTCTCCGAGGACGCCCGGCGGTAACACGAGGGCTCGGAAAAGGAGCCAGAGAAAGGAATAGCCGTGATCGAGAGTCCAAGATGCCACCTCCCGGAAACACCTGCCAACTGTGCGGTCGAAGACGCGGCTCCAGGATTGGGCTCATCCGCCATTCGAGAAGTCGCAGAGCCCATGCCCAATAACACGGGGTTTCTTAAGCGGACAATCATACACGTTAGTGAGCGATCGCCGAAGAAGAAGAAGAATACTGTACCCTGTGGCAGTCACCAGAACCGTTGCGTTCTGGTTTGGGTATGATGCTGATATTGCCGAACTAATGATTGTGTGAAACGCAAAGATAACCCATAGTTTGCTACCATGAAATAGTGCAAGCATAAGAGGAATATTCGAATGTACAATGTCAGGAGAAGGAAATCCCATTTTGTACTCAGCCTTGCATTTTCACCAAAATTAGTGACAGTGGTGGCTGAGATTGGGGCAGGGTGTTTTGCTACCTCATACTGACATATAATGAGGGCAAATTGAACGATTGCACACCTCCAGTCAGGCTGTTCACACAAGGGGGTGTAGCTAGGAGCAAGGTGAAAACATCTGACCTGTGTTTCCCCGGCCCACTCCCTTCGAGCTTGGCCTCCCATGAGGATCATGGAGGGAGGGAATTCACCCAATAATACAATCACGTAAACTTTTTGATTCGTTACCTGATTGAATGGGTGCTGAATTGGTACACGGCTAACTACACCACTTCAGAGGCAGTCAAATGTCAACCACATTGGCACGTAGATCTCAGGTCACATGGAGTCCAGACCAGGATGATAGACTCCGCCCCCTCCGCCGAAGGGCATGAGATGAGTTTTTAATGACCATTCTTAACAAAGCTAGCTATTTCAGCTTTACATTTATTCATTCAATTCAAATGTTCCTACCTACCATGAGTGGGATTTGAACTCATGCCCCGATGATTAGCCTGTCGCACTAGATTACTAGCTTAACAACATTACCACTACAATACCATGCCTGTTGCATATAAAGCGACAATATCTAATCCTTGGACATAACTTTAGCAAAGATGTCTTGGCCTCTCTTGATTTTAGAGGAGAATCTCTTCATAAGAAATCTCCCACATTACTGGAATTTGGGAGCATATTTCAGCAGGCCTACAATTATATCAATATCTATACCTGACCGGCAATTGCAGAAATCACAAATCTAATTTTCTTTATTTGCCCACGGGAATTCATGTGGGCGTAGCTGGCAATTGAGACCAGCGTTTATTGTCCATCCCGAATTGCCTTTGAAAAGGTGATGGTGATGGTGAGGCACTTGATTGAACCACTACAGTCCATGTGGCAATTAATGTCCAATTAAGGGCCTCGCCCCACCCGCCGTTGCTGGTTTTAACCCAGTGGCGTGCGGAGGACTCTGCACGCGAGAAGTCCAAACAACAAACCCTGTCAGGAATGCTCCTGGGCTTCCAAGGTTGGAAGTGGGGGAACTCGCATTGTCAGGCACTCAGTGCCTCATGAAGGACACAGAATTGGGGAAGGTGGGCGGTGCCCCTGAGAACCATGTCCCTGGCTTTGCTGTCAACAACCCCTTCTCTTTTGAGGAGACTTGGGGCAAACGAAGAAGAAAGTTCTTTTGGATGAATGGAGCAGGAGGTGACGTGGATGTGTGGATGGTGCAATGTAGTGGAACCAGTGAGAAATAGTGTGACATTGTGTGTGTTTGGCAAGTTGCTTCATCTCCTCTAAAGTCGTAGTTTGTGAAGTAAAAACAAGATTGTACTTTTTTCTATAACTGTTTAAATTTCTAAAGAAATGGGAATATATTCAAAACAAAGTTTGTGTGCAAATGTAAGGATGCACATGTTCAACTGAAATTGTTTTAATTTTCAGCAGTAAAATAATAAGAACCTTTATTGTCACAAGTAGACTTACATTAACACTGCAATGAAGTTACTGTGAAAATCCCCTAGTCGCCACATTCCAGCGCCTGTTCGGGTACACTGAGGGAGAATTCAGAATGTCCAATTCACCTAACAGCACGTCTTTTGGGACTTGTGGGAGGAAACCGGAGCACCCGGAGGAAACCCACACGGACACGGGGAGAACGTGCAGACTCCGCACATACAGTGTTCCAAGCCGGGAATCGAACCGGGGCCGCTAGCGCTGTGGAGCAACGGTGCTAACCACTGTGCTACCATGCCGCCCATAAAAGTCATAAAGTTGGAAAAAACAGGTATTGGAAATAAAGTTTCAAAGTAAAAATATGAACGATGGAGTCTTTCCGCCAGAGGCAGCGGCAGAGAGAATGCCACGCACCTGGCAAGTACACTGACACGTCCTGTATGTCAATGCTTTGGGTGCAAAATCATAGAGGTGAGATTCCTCCATCTTGTAGCTGCCAGCAAACAAGCAACAGGACTGTGTGAAGAACTGAAGATGGGTCGTTTTTTAATAAGGAAGAGAGGGCCAGAGATACAAACAGACCATGGTCTCACGACTGAATCTGCTGGAGAGAGCTTCTCAGGAGAGTCCACGGCAGGACAAAGTAATGCTGGTGTGAGCTGTATCCAGAGCTCCAGGGCCTCTGGTGAACAAACAATTAAGAAGAAACTGAAATACAGGAACAAAGCAGTGTAAAGATGATTTCTTGAGGTATGGCTTTAATTATGCCAATGCAAATCAGAATGCAAAGCCCATGTGTGTTATATGCAGAGAAGTACTGACAAATGAAGTTTAAAACCCTCAAATCTTCAAAGGCATTTGAAGACTAAGCATTGGCAAGTTCGAGGACAAACCTTTTGATTTTTTTCAAAGCATGCAGCGAGAACTTAAATTGTCAGCTGAAGTCCTTAGTAGAAATGTAACATTGAATGACGAAGCAAGAAAGATCACGAAGACCAAGCAGGCTCACCTGCCGTATTAAAGGTGAGCAATAATGGTGAGTCGAGAAGGTCGGCTGGCGTGGGTCGCGAACGTCAGCTGGCATGTCTCGCAAACATCGGCCGGCAAGAGTCCCAAAGGTCTGCCGGTTGGTAAAAGTGGGTCCCGAGAAAAAAAGTTTGAAAACACTGATCTAGAAGGACAAAAGCAGCAGATACCTGGGAACCCCACCACCTGGAGGTTCCTCTCCAAGTCACTCACTTTCCTGACTTGGAAATATATCGTCGTTCCTTCACTGTCGCTAGGACAAAATCCTGGAACTCCCTACCTAACAACACAGTGGGTGTACCTACACTTGAAGGATGCAACAGTTCAAGAAGGTAGCATGGTAGCATTGTGGATAGCACAATTGCTTCACAGCTCCAGGGTCCCAGGTTCGATTCCAGTTTGGGTCACTGTCTGTGCGGAGTCTGAACATCCTCCCCGTGTGTGCGTGGGTTTCCTTCGGGTACTCCGGTTTCTTCCCACAGTCCAAAGATGTGCAGGTTAGGTGGATTGGCCATGATAAATTGCCCTTAGTGTCCAAAATTGCCCTTAGTGTTGGGTGGGGTAACTGGGTTATGGGTATAGGGTGGAGGTGTTGACCTTGGGTAGGGTGCTCTTTCCAAGAGCCGGTGCAGACTCGATGGGCCGAATGGCCTCCTTCTGCACTGTAAATTCTATGATAATCTATGATAAGAAGGCAACTCACCACCACCTTCTGAAGGGCAACTAGGGATGGGCAATAAATGCTGGCCTAACCAGCGACGTCCACACCCCGTAAATTAATTTTTTTTAAAAATGGAGACTTTACCTTTAGATCAATAGTGTCACCCCTTCCGGGTCCTTCAATTCCCGTGTTCAGAAACTGCAAATACGTCAGGAGTTCAGAAACATTCCTTCTTCTCCAACACCGGCATAGAAAACATTTGACTACTGTTAATCCCAGCATTGAGAAAATTGTAAAGATCCCTTTCTCAGGGGACCAAACTACATTGATAAGCTTCACTTTGAGAGGGATTGGGAGGCTACTTTCGACATTCTTCCCGATGAGGGTTTCCAGAGAAAGTGAAAACACGAAACACAAAGTAACATGGAGCCAGAAGAAAAATTTATAGAGCTTCACCAACTCCATAAAAGAATCTTACAAACAAGATGCTACATGTGATCTGTTTTCAAATACGTGTCAATTTTTTATTACCAAATGTTTCAGAACATGTTCCAAGACATTCCGTGTTTTCTCATTAACTTTTGAATAGCAAGACTCAAATCTTCTAATTCAGATTTGGATATTTCTCCTTCTTTGATCTTGGTCCAGATGTCAAGTATTTCAAGACTTTCTCTTCCCCAATCACAAATGCTAATTCCTTCCTGTCATTATGATTCAATCAAAACCATTCCATATGCCTAATATCTCTTCAAATGTTTACACTGTTGACCAGATGACATCCATAAAGCTTATTTGGGAATGGTGTGGTGCAGTGAGATCAGCAGCGAATGTTTTGTTATGCTCTTGTCGTAGCACAAGCTGCTTCCTTGATGTGCACTCTGACAAGGGAAGGTTCAGACTTGGAGATAGTTTTAACACATTTATTACTGTTACCGATTCTCCTACTTGGATTCGACTCTCCTGTTAATCCTGCGATAGCTACTCAGACTGACAAACCAGTCTGCTACAATCCACGTGGTGGGTGTGATGTGTTTCAATCAACCCTGTGTCTGTACTCACTGAGTGTCTCCATTGGAAAGAGACTGAGCATGTGTGATGTGTCCTTTTATATGGGTTGGTGTAATGCCCCCCTGTGGTAGTGTCACCTCTGTGGGTATCGTGAATGCCCATTGGTTGTGTCCTATATTATTGACCTATTGGTTGACTGTCTGTGTGTCATGTCTCTAGTGTTCCCTCTAGTGTCTAGCTAGGTGTAGTGTATGTACATTAACCCTTTGTGTACTTACAGTGATGTATATCACCACAGTGAAGTTAAGGGGGGCATGGTGGCACAGTGGTTAGCACTGCTGCCTCACAACACCAGGGATGTGGGTTTGATTCCAACCTCAGGTGACTGTGTGGAGTTTGCACGTTCTCCCTGTGTCTGTGTGGGTTTCCTCTGGGTGTTCCGGTTTCCTCCCACAGTCCAAAGATGTGCAGGTTAGGTGGATTGGCCATGATCAATTGCCTCTTGGTGTCCAAAGGTTAGTTGGGGTGAAGGGGATAGAGTGAGGGATTGGGCCTACATAGGGTGCCGTTTTGGAAGGTCGGTGCAGACTCAATGGACCGAATGGCCTCCTTCTACGCTGTATGGATTCTATCTCTCTCCCTCCCCCCCCACCAGGACCTGCCTCCAGTCTAATTTAAAGATTTAGAGTACCCAATTTGTTTTTTTCCAATTAAGGGCCGATTTAGCGTGGCCAATCCACCTACCCTGCCCATCTTTGGGCTGTGGGGGCGAGACCCACGCAGAACAGGGAGAATGTGCAAACTCCACACAGACAGCGACTCAGGGCAGGGATCGAACCCGGGTTCTCGGCGCCGTGAGGCAGCAGTGCTAACCACTGCGCCGCCGTGCTGCCCTGCCTCCAGTCTCATTAATATGAGCTTACTCCTTGGATATTATTTCACCATCAGCATAGCTGCTGTATGTCAGCACCACCACCACTTGGTGGATGACAGTTTTTTACCTCCAACTTGTTTCTGCCAGATTCCTGGTCTACCATAAAGTTTATTTTATTCCAAAAGATAGGTAAGTGTGCCACGCACTTCACCAGGGTTCTCTCAGAATACGCCAGGTTCAACCCAATACTGTCATTCCATCCTCCCTCTTACCCTCTTCAAGCCCGGAACACAACTTTTAAAAGAGAATCAAGGTTATATTCCAACTAATGACTGAACTCATTAGTGGGAAATGGAGTCATTCGGCTTTGGGAAATGAGCACTACAGCTGCTTGGAGCTAGCCATTGAATTCCTACCGTGTAGAAGGAGGCTATTTGGCCCATCGTGTCTGCACCAACCTACTGGAAGAGCACTCTACCGAGACCCACTTCCTCGCCCAATCTCCACACATTGGTCACGGCCAATCCGCCGAACCTGCACATCTTTGGACTGTGGGAGGAAACCGGAGGAAGCCCACGCAGACACTAGGAGGACGTTCAGCCTCCACAAAGTTCCCCAAGGCCGGAATCGAGCCCAGGTCCCTGGCGCTGTGAGGCAGCGGAGCTTACCACTGTGCCACCTGGCCGCTGTGCCACCTCCCTTCTCGCTGCAAAATGGCCAAATCTAATGATGTCAAGACCAAAGCTATCTGCTGATTCGCTGGGTCGCTGTCTGTGCGGAGTCTGCACGTTCTCCCCGTGTCTGCGTGGGTTTCCTCCGGGTGCTCCGGTTTCCTCCAACAAGTCACCTAAGCTGTGCTTGTTAGGTGAATTGGACATTCTGAATTCTCCCTCAGTGTACCGCTGGAGTGTGGCGACTGTGGGATTTTCAAAGTAACATCATTGTAGTGTTAATGTCAGCCTACTTGTGCCACTAATAAAGGATTATTATTATTAGGTTACATTCATCTGTCTTGTGCCATCCTCGTGCATCCACTGCAGCTCGTCTGTAACCACTGTGTGAGGTCTGTCATCTATCTACCCCGAGTTCCACCCCTCACCCTGCTGCCTTCCCACTTTGCCCTCCAGAAGAGATCTCTGTAGCCATCCAGCTCCGGTCAAAATGACCAAAATACTGACATTTTCTTTTCTGGACGTCACCTTTTGGCTTTTGAAATTTTACACGCCACGTGTGGGATTATCCGCGACGCCCCCTCTCGACGTGTTTCGCCGCGACGGAGTCAACCCCCTTGTGGCCGGCAGCGGGATCTTCTGGTCCCACCGTTGCCAATGGGGTTTCCCGCTGCATGCAACCCTCCCCCCCCCCCCCCCCCCCCCCCGCCCCCGCCCCGCCACCACAAAACCCATTGGCGGGACTGGAATGTCCCGCTGGTGGGAATGTCTGGAAGATTCCGGGCAAGGATTGGTCTGATGGTTTGTGTGTGGAATTTTTAGTAAACATCTTGCCATCCACATTTCAACGGCCTCTATTTAGTTCCGCATTTCTTTATTTATTGTCCCGGTCTCTGAGGCAAACAGGAAAGTGGGTGCGATTTTTGACTGAGGTTTTCTCCTTGTTACAAACTTGGGTTTTCTTGTTAATACATCTTTCATTTTTCGGAAATTGCATCACGCTCCAGACTGAAACTTCAATCTGTTTGATTGTATTATATTCGATAAAATTTTAAAAGCGTCAACATTTTATTCGTAAAAATCAGGCAGGATCAACTCATTAACATTCACCTGATAGCCTTTTGTTTTTGTAGATCTGCTGCTCCATCACAACAGTGGACCACAACAGCCCTTGTACCGAGCGAGGCCTCTTTTCTAATGAAGTTCACTGACAGAGATTCACTAAACATCCAGCCAAAATACACATAGTTGCACACAGCACTGTTCAGTGCTTCACAGAAATGACAATACAGCCTTGTTCAAGTTGATGGGAGTCCCCCACCATGTCCCCCACTGGTCAATAAGTACAAAGCAAACTCGGGAGATAACTCAGCAACATCAAAAAGTGAGGATCAGCACAAAGCCAACCAAACTGTTCCGTGAACCATAGAATCCCTAAAGTGTAGAAGGAGGCCATTTGGCCCCTCGAGTCTGCGCCAGCCCCCTGAAAGAGCACCTTACCCATGCCCACTCCCCCGCTCTATCCCCATAATCTCACATAACCTCCACATCTTTGAAGACTAAGGGATAATTGATCATGGTCAATCCGTCTAACTTGCATATCTTTGGACTGTGGGAGGAAACCAGAGCACCCGTAGGAAATCTATGCAGACACGGGGAGAATATGCAAACTCTACACAGTCCCCGATGGCTGGAATTGAACCCGGGTCGCTGATGCTGTGAGGCAGCAGGGCGAACCACTGTGCCACTATGCTGCCCTGTCCGCTGGCGGGATTCTCCGTTGAGCCAGCAGCGCACCCAAGCCTGTAGTTTCCTGACGGCGTGGGGCTGCCCACAATGGGAAACCCCATTGGCTGGCTGGCGGGACGAAGAATCCCGCTGCCGGCAGGGGCGAGGTGCACCAGAACACTGGTGCAGCGGGACGGAGAATCCTGCCCGGGTCTCTCTTTCTAAGTAGTCATAGATGTTTACAGCATGGAAACAGGCCCTTCGGCCCAGCTTGTCCATGCCGCCCAGTTTCTATCGCTAAGCTAGTCCCACTTGCCCGCATTTTGCCCATATCCCTCTATACCCACCCTGCCCATGTAACTGTCTAACTGATTTTTAAAGGAAAAAAATGTGCCAATTCTACCACTGCCCCTGGCAGCCCGTTCCAGGTGCCCAGCACCCTCTGTGTGGAGAAATTTCCCCTCTGGTCTCTTTTGTATCTCTTCCCTCTAGTGATTAGCACTGTTGCTTCACAGCGCCTGTGTCCCAGGTTCGATTTCCGACTTGGGTCACTGTCTTTGCAGAGTCTGCATGTTGTTCCCCTGTCTGCGTAGGTTTCCTCCGGGGCGGTTTCCTCCCACAATTCCCGAAAGACGTGCTGTTATGTGAATTGGACATTCTGAATTCTCCCTCAGTGTAGACGAACAGGTGACGGAGCGTGGCAACTGTGGGCTTTTCGCATTCACTTCATTGCAGTGTTAATGTAAGTCTACATGTGACAATAATAAAGATTATTATCAAAAAAAAACTATGTCCTCTAGTTCTAGACTCCTCTACCTTTAGGAAAAGATGCCGATTATCTACCTTATCTATGCTCCTCATTATATTACAGACTTCTATAAGATCACCCTCAACCTTCTATGCTCCAGGGAAAAAAGTCTCAGCTTTTCCAGCCTCTCCTTATAACTCAGACCATCAAGTCCTGGTAGCATCCTTGTAAATCTCTTCTGCACTCTTTCTAGTTTAACAATATCCTTCCTCTAATACGGTGACCAGAACTGAACACAGTATTCCATATGTGGTCTCGCCAATGTCTTGTGTCATGTGAGAGTGCCTTTAAGAAATGGATGTTTAAGCAATGTACCTTTAAGAAATGGAGCTTATCCTATTACTGAAATGATGTCAGAGGGTGGGGGGGAGCTGAGCTCACTTCTGCTTTTTTGAGTTTCAGTTTGAGAAGGCAGCTGGGAGTGTCTGTGTGTTTTGCTGAGAGCTGGTCTGTTGATTTCTAAAATCTAAAGACTAAATATATATTGAATGTAACCTAATGTGTTCTTATTTTTGAACGTTTGAAGTCTTTTGGGTGTTTAAAGGAACAGTTTGAAGGATTATTTAGTGTTGTAGTCTTTTGGGGTTATCTTTGAAGGAATGGGTGTTAAGATATTCAATGTTTGCTTTTAAAAGGTTAACTTGAGTTCATAGAATAAATATTGTTTTGTTTTAAAAAACATTTGTCCATTTCTGCTGTATCACACCTTGAGAGTACGCCGTGTGCTTCCCACACCACAATCTATTAAAAGTTGTGGGTCGGTTGAACTCCATGAAACACTTTGGGGTTCTACAAACCCAGACCCATAACACTTGCACAACTTGAACAAGGCATCCCAACTCCTGTATTCAATATTCTGACCAATAAAACCCAGCATGCTGAATGCCTTCTTTACCACCTTGTCCACCTGCGACTCCACCTTCAAGGAGTTATGAACCTGTACTCCTAGATCTCTATGTTCTGTAACTCTCCCCAACTCCCTACCATTAACTGAGTAGGTCCTGCACTCATTTGATCGACCAAAATACATCACCTCACATTTATCCAAATTAAACTCCATCTACCATTCATCGGCCCACTGGCCCAATTGGTCAAGATCCTGTTGCAATCTTATATAACCTTCGTCACTACCCACTAAAAGGGGCTGTTTAGCACAGGGCTAAATCGCTGGCTTTGAAAGCAGACCAAGGCAGGCCAGCAGCACGGTTCAATTCCCGTAACAGCCTCCCCGAACAGGCGCCGGAATGTGGCGACTAGGGGCTTTTCACAGTAACTTCATTTGAAGCCTACTTGTGACAATAAGCGATTTTCATTTTCATTTTGTTTCACTATGCCGCCAATCATGTAGTCAGGGAGAAATCCATGTGGCTAAAATCGGAATGATTATGACTGGCGGCCCTTAGTCTCCTGCTGAATATCAAAAATGGACAATATTTCAACAGAAAACAGCAAAAGGAAACTGAGAAATACGGAGCCACATGTGTGCTCACACACATGTTGGACAAAACATTCAACACATAAACATGCAGACAGAAATGCATGTACATGCATAAACAGGTACACACCTTACTTGTACATGTGGACACACAGCTCACAAGAATGCAGTGTTACATGTACAACTACATGGTGTGCACAGAAATATATAGATATATTTGTGCTCTGGATCAACAATTCAAATAGGAGGGACAGCACGTGGCGCAGTGGTTAGCACTGCTGCTTATGGCGCTGAGGACCCGGGTTTGAATCCCGGTTCTGGGTCACTGTCCGTGTGGAGTTTGCACATTCTCCCCGTGTCTGCGCGGGTTTCACCCCCACATCCCAACGATGTGCAGGTTAGGTGGATTGGCCACGCTAAATTGCCCCTTAATTGGAAAAAAAATTAATTGGGTACTGTAAATTTATTTTAAAAAACAATTTGAATAGGTAAGCATGGACACGCATAGACAATGTGGGACAGATGTTGATTTTGTGTGATAGTGCGAAGGTTTTACGGGAGAGTTCCATTTTAAATTTCTCCCTATTATGATCCCCATTGATGTCAGGATCTACTCCACAGGCACTTGCAGACACAAGGGCACAGAAACATGGACAGAAACCTGCCTGAAGAGAGAAACATTAGCTCAGAACTGCTGCAATTTTCCAATGGTGAAGATAACGTGCCCAAAGAAAAATGGAGCAATTTTCACCTCTCTCCAGCTGCTCGTGTGAATGCCGAGGGGGCTGTCCTGACTCACTCCTCCCAGCCTATCTCTCAATTGATTCCAAAACAGCAGCCTAAGTGCGATCTCCAGTCGAGTTTCCCACTTGCAAATTGCTGCAAATCTGCACTCAATTACCGCTTAGTGTCAAAGAAGAGCTGACTTGGGTTAGAAAGCATCAGAAATGTGCTCAAGACTTGATAATTTGAAGGTACGTGTGAGTGTTTGGCAACAAGGGCCGGGGGATATTGAAAGGTCTGCAACTCACAATTGATGCTGCTGTTTTTTCTTCTTCTTCCTCTCAAATGTTACGCATTTGCAAAACTTTCTTTTGGTAAGACAGTTTTTTTCAACTCTGGGGACTTGAGATCAGGGGCGAAATTCTCCCCCAACGGCGGGATGCCCGCCGACTGGCGCCAAAGCCGGCGCAAATCAGACGGGCATCGCGCCGGCAAAAAGGTGCGGAAGTCTCCGCATCTTTGGCGGCCTAGCCCCAACATTGAGGGGCTAGGCCGGCGCCGGAGGGATTTCCGCCCCGCCAGCTGGCGGAAATGGCGTTTGTTGCCCCGCCAGCTGGCGCGGAAATGCGGCGCATGCGCGGGAGCGTCAGCGGCCGCTGTCAGTTTCCCCGCGCATGCGCGGGAGCGTCAGCGGCCGCCGAAAGTTTCCCGCGCATGCGCAGTGGGGAGAGTCTCTTCCGCCTCCGCCATGGTGGAGGCCGTAGCGGAGGCGGAAGGAAAAGAGTGCCCCCACGGCACAGGCCCGCCCGCGGATCGGTGGGCCCCGATCGCGGGCCAGGCCACCGTGGGGGCACCCCCCGGGGTCAGATCGCCCCGCGCCCCCCCCCAGGACCCCGGAGCCCGCCCACGCTGCCTGGTCCCGCCGGTAAATACCAGGTTTGATTTACGTCGGCGGGACAGGCAGTTTCTGGGCGGGACTTCGGCCCATCCGGGCCGGAGAATCCAGCGGGGGGTCCCGCCAACCGGCGCGGCTGGATTCCCGCCCCCGCCCAATCTCCGGGAGCGGAGACTTCGGCGGGGGCGGGGGCGGGATTCACGGCGGCCAACGGCCATTCTCCGACCCGGCGGGGGGTCGGAGAATGACGCCCCAGATCAGTGTCTTTGAGAAAATCCGAAGGGAGGACAGGGGCATCATGCTCACTGTGAGCTTGAAATGGAGTATTGTCCTGTTCACGGATCCGGGGGTCACAGCCTGACGTCACAGCCTGAGGCTATGGGGCAGGACACAGACGAGAAGAAATGACTTCACCCAGAGAGCGTTGGGCTTGTGGGCTCCGTTACCACAGAAAGTAGTTGAGGCCAACGCATTGTATGTTTTCAAGAAGCAGTTAGATTGGGCAGCACGGTGGCCTAGTGGTTAGCCCTGCTGCCTCCTGGCGCAGAGGTCCCAGGTTCGATCCCGGCTCTGCGTCACTGTCCATGTGGAGTTTGCACATTCTCCCCGTGTCTGCGTGGGTCTCACCCCCACAAACCAAAAGATGTGCAGGGCAGGTGGATTGGCCACGCAAAATTGCTTCTTAATTGAAAAAAAACAATTGGATACTCTAAATTTGTTTTTTTTTAAACAAAGCAGTTAGATTTAGCACTTGGGGGTGAAGGGAATCAAAGGATATGGGGGAAGGCGGGATCAGGCTATTGAGTTGGATGATCAGCCATGATCATAATGAATGGTGGAACAGGATTGAAGGGCCGAATGGCCTCCTCCTTCTCCTATTTTCTATGTTTCTATGTCCTATTTAGTCATTATTTCATTTGCGCTCAGAGATCCTGTAGCCTGGTAGGCAGCGTCCCTGCCTCTGAACCCAAGGTTCTGGGTTGCAGTCCCATCCAGGACTTAATGGTCAAGGAAGGTGCGTTCACAACACGGTCAAACAGGTAGAGTATCAACCTGGAAAATCCTCCTAAACATGCCAATGGCTGGCGGGAAGAGCGGGAGAGGCTCCTGGTCAGCCATGCTTGATGTGGAGTGGCACCGCACAAACTATAAGCCCCTGGCCACAGACTAGCGACCTGTCCCGGGAATAATTAGCTCTGGAAACAGACAGAAGTCTGCCTTAGTGCACCACTAATCATGGGAAGAGAATTGGAATTACTTATAGTGCTGTGAGGATGAGCCAATACTGGCCCCAGGTTTACGCAGCAGTTCCCATTCCAGCGGCACCTTTCTTTTCCATAGCGATTTTGATCTGGTCAGGCATCCCAAGATGCTTCACAGGGGCACCATCGAACAAGACGTGCCACTGTGCCACATGAGGAGAAATTGGGGGAGTTGACCAAATGTTTGGCTAGACAGCTGGGTTTTAAATGAGCATCGCAAAGAAGGTGCGACCAAGTGAGAGGCATTGTGGTTTATGGAGAGAATTCCGGTGCTGGGAGCCTTCATGGTGCGAGGCTGTTAATGTTGTACTATCCAGGTTGGGAATGCCTGAGGCGGGCTCGGCCCAAGTGTCCAACAGAGATCAGTATTGATGTGAGAAACAAAGGCCCCACAACTTTACACGGTGATGTGCCCCAGGGCAGATGGTCTCGGGGTTTATACCGCTTTGCTTCCCAACTGGCGCTGGCATGAAGTCTATCTGACCCCAGGGCTGATCAGTGAAGGAGACCTCTGACTCGCCACCAAAACAGGATTTCGGCAGCAAGTGAAAGGAGCTGGAAAAGAGCCTCAGAAATGAAGTGAGATTGCAAACGCCATCGTTGGTTAAACTGTTTACTCACACGTGAACAAAACGCATCTGGATTCTGCCCTCATCACCGTAAGGGAGGTTAGAGACGGGAAATGCAGTACATCCACATCATGCCCTTCCCAAGCTAGTTTATAAATTCATTAGATTCAGAGCAAAGCTCCGTCTGATCTGCACTAACAATACCACCTTCAGCAGAGCAGCCAAGGTAAAGTCGCCTTAGTCCCAGATGAGGGGGAGAGCTGACTGGTGGTGGGTTTAACCTGAGGATCACCACACCTCAGGCGAGGGGCAAAGTTCAGAAGCCGGGGCCTTCATGAATAACCTCAGCCGGTGCGGGAATTGAACCCGTGCTGTTGGCCTTCGCGAACCAGCAGTCTAGCCCACTGAGGTAAACCGGCGAAGACCGCCCCTTCTGTATCATTGGCTGTTCGGAAAACCAGCCATTTCCCAGTCTCCAAGTTAATCAAATCTGCAGGACAAAAGGGATAGGGCAACAAATATACATATTTTAAACCTATTTCAATATTTCTAAAGGATGAAAGAGTCTTCTCTCCACCATACATCTATGTACCTTCCTTGGATGTTGTTGACTTATTGACATTTAGCTGGCTAAAGAGATGGGCACAGTGCCCCATGATGGTGCAAAATTGATGGGTGTGAATCTGGAATTACAAACGTCCAATCCATTTCCTTTTTGCATACTGTCCAAAATTAAGTGCAGGACCACAAGAAATCTAGGTCACATTTTGGCTCATTATCATCAAGTTATCATCTGTGTGGAGCTCAACATGGGAATGCAATAGAACCGTTGCTGCCACCTTGAGGCTTAAACCTTGCGACTGTCTCTCTGAGTTCTGACAATTGCCCATTGTTCAGCATTACGTCGGTTGGTGCAGGGCCAAAAGGATCATATGCCATATTTAAATAAGGCATGCAATATTGAAAACAGCCTAGTTTTGAAATGCATTAAGTTAATTCTATCGGGTTTTTATTCTGCCGTTTCGACACAGTCTTGCAATTAGGAACAAGCTCACAATTATGGCCAGCACAGCGGCACAATGGTTAGCACAGTTGCTTCACAACTCCAGGGTGCCACGTCCGATTCCCGGCTTGGGTCACTGTCTGTGCGGAGTCTGCACGTTCTCCCCGTGTGTGCGTGGGTTTCCTTCGGCTGCTCCGGTTTCCTCCCACAGTCCAAAGATGTGCAGGTTAGGTGGATTGCCCTTAGTGTCCAAAAAGGTTGGGTGGGGTTATTGGGCTACGGGGTTGGGTGGAGTGCTCTTTCCAAGGGCCGGTGCAGACTCGATGGACCGAATGCCCTCTTTCTGCACTGTAAATGCTATGATTCTATGAATCTCATGAATCACTCCAGGCGGGCTTTGTATTAACCTTTGTATTTGCATATGTATTGGCCAGAACACTGGAGATAACTTCTACTTTGAAATAGTGCCAAGGGACCATTCACATGCATCACCTCGATTCAATGTCTCAACCAAAAGATGGCACCTGCAACAGTGCAGCATTTTCTCAGTACTACACTGGAATGCCAGCGATGATTGCTGTTACCCAACTCTAGGAGTAGGACTCAAACCCACCAATCTTCTTTCAGAGACAAGAGTGCTAGAGTGGGGCGGCACAGTGGTTAGCACTGCTGCCTCACAGTGCCAGAAACCCGGGTTCAATTCCGGCCTTGGGTGACTGTGTGGAGTTCACACATTCTCCCAGTCTCTGCTTGGGTTTCATCCGGGTGCTCTGGTTTCCTCCCACCGTCCAAAGATGCGCATGTTAGGTGGATTGACCATGATAAATTGCCCCTAGTGTCGCGGGTTAGGTGGGGTTAGGGAGTTACAGGGATGGGATAGGGCGGGAACCTGATTCGGGCATTCTTTCATTGGGTCGGTGCAGACACGATGTGCCGAATGGCTTCCTTCTGCACTGTAGGGATTCTGTGAGCTGAGCCATGGCTGTGTAGCCATCTGGGATGGCCACTTCCACAATACAAAATGGATGTTTGCAAAGACTGTAGGGAACTATGGACAATGCTAAGAAAACAAGCAGGCACAGAGCCTGTCTGCATATTGGAACCGCAGCTCCCAGACAAGACTGAAACTGTAGGTCTATTAGCATGTGGATGGCCCATCTCCGGGAACAAAGGAAAGACACTCAAGCAACCGATCTAGCTCCAGACCTCGCGGCGCCAGTTCCCCAATCCGAAAGCGTAAACAAAGCAAGGCCAATGGCCAAATAGGACCCGCCCAGCCATCAGGGCACCCACCCCTTTATTGGTCAAGATCAATACGAGTGATCAAGATACGGCCTAATTGATTGGGGCCAAGTTCAAGGCCCGCCCAAAAGCGCGCAAAGCCCCTTTGGGTATAAGAAGGCCCTGAGAGAGAATAGCTCTCTTGGAATCGGCTCGCAAAGCGGAGAGACCCTTCCACCAGCTACAGCAGAAGTAAGTAAGTCCAAGGTCAACGCTCGCTACCAGACGGACGACTTTAGCTGTTCTCCTGTACCACTTCGAACCCAGCAGCCTCAGATCCGAAAAACGGCCATTGTTCCTCTGACTGAGTGGGCACCCGAAGCTAAATATAGGCGTTAGAGATAGTTTAGTTTGTAGTACTTTGTGCATGAGTAGATATTACTGTGTGTGAAAATAAATAGTATTGACTTTGAACTAACTAACTGGTGTATTGGCTCTTTGATCAGGACTGGCATTCATATTGTGCCTTCCATGTCCTGAGGGGGTCTTAAAAGTTCCTTGTGATTAATTACAGGTCAGGAATCCTCAGATTTCAGATAATTCCAGTTTTGAATGCCACATATAGGCCGAGGCCTACTTAGGCTCACTTACATTACAAAAGCCTAAGCCTGGGATAGCTAAAATAAATAAAATGGCTAGGAAAGTAAGGTACATCACTGAATGATAATTACAGGGTACCTGGACTAAATTTAATTTTGAAATGTTCAAAATCGCAAGGTAAACAATGCAGAAAAATAACTTGACTTCCTGCGCCAAAGGTTGGGTGCGGCTCGGTTCGTGTCGGTTCGGGGTCAGGGACTCCAGCGCCGAAGGTTCGATGGGGTCTCAAAAGAAGTGCAGTTTTTGAATGTGTTTGGTTTCAGGTTTATAATAATAATCACCGATTGTCACAAGTAGACTTCACTGAAGTTACTGTGAAAAGCCCCTAGCCGCCACATTCCGGCGCCTGTTCGGGGAGGCTGTTACGGGAATTGAACCCACGCTGCTGGCATTGTTTTGCATTACAAGCCCACTGTGCTAAACCAGCCCCTAATGAACCTGTATTCACTCTGGAAGTGTGCTGCTTTGTCGGGATGTGGCAGTGCAGCGCAGGAAAAATACTCCATCTGCTCCCTCCATTGACAACAATTGTTACAGATTCCAGTTGGGTTCCAGCGCTCACATACCACACCTCAGACTTCCTTCTAGCACAGGCTCTCTCCCTGCAGCCTGGACTGAAAAACAAACCTGGAGATATATTGACACACTCGCGTTACAGAGGAATGCAAAGCCTGTTTGCGCTGCCAGAAACGCATCATTTGAAATGGTTTAAGTAGTAGTTACTTTGTGAAACTGTAATTATCCTATGACTGGTTTTTAATCCACCACACCACGCTGCAGAATAGTATTTACGGCCTTGGAAACCCAAGAATTTATCTGTCGTCCCTCCTGTTACTTGTGCAGCAATGTAGGGATGGGCTTGTGCTAAATTCATTAACATTCAGGGGCTGCACCATCTGATCACCCTCCCACATGAATGCATAACATTTTTTAATAGTAACCCAGATAATAGATCAAAACTGAATTAATAAGCTGTAGTTCTGAAGTTACAGCTCTGGATTTAAAATATACTTAGCCCCAGCATTTGTGTGAAATTCCTTAAGTCTGCTATCTATGTGCATTAACCTATTTTAATACTTCACTATCTCGCAAATGTAATATTCAGCATAAAGAGATTTCAGGTTGATTGCTATGGCCCGTTTTTGCGGTCAATAATGAAGGATACTTTGAGCTGCTTTGTGCAATGCAGACACCCAGGGACAGCACCGTGGCTGCAATCCATGAACAGGTTTGCTGTTTAATTCAAAACAATTATATTGAGAAACAGGTTGTTGTGACTGTCAAACAGGTTTGTGGCCTTATGCAACCTGTCTTCCTTTTTGGAAATGTTTTGGATGTTTTGTTTTCAGACTTGTTATCTGTGGTGTCTCCCAAATATCTGCCCTTGCCCCCACCCCCTCCAACCTATTTCTCACTGGCGTACTGCTTGCCCCTCCGCTACATCATCCTAAAACACAGGTCCCACATCTGCACGGACAGCATCCAGCTCTACCTCACCGCTCTTCAGGCTCCGCTGTTGCTAGGTTGTCACCTCCAACATAAGATTAGGAGGGGACTGAAGCCAGGAGCTGTAACTTCAGGACAACAGCTCATTCATTCAGTTTTGATCTATTGTCTGGGCGACCATTAAAAATGTTACTCCTTCATGTGGAACGAGTTTATGATCAGGGGAGCAGTTGGTGCAGTTGTTGCACTAAATCCAACCCCTTTCCTGGTAACTGTCTGAAGCAGATCTGCCAGCAATCCTCCTGTCATATTGGACTGTGAGATGAGATCCCAAACACAGTTCACGCCATATCAAGTCCGCCTATTTCCACCTTGGCAGCACATGACCCCCCCAACACTTAGGCATCAGCTCACCCTCACCCATGCTCATTTTGACTCTGGACTTGACTCCTCCTTCTGACCAGCCTCCCAACTTTCACTCTCTATAAACTGTGCTGCCCATGTTCTAGCTTGCATCAAGTCCCATTAACCCCTGTGCTCACCGATCTGCAAGGGGCTGCCAGTTAAGCAGTGTTACATGTTTAAAATTCACAAGCTTGTTTTTAAATTGCCCTATGGCCTTGCCTCTCACCATTGCTATAAACCTCCTCCAGTCCTATAACCCTCCGAGATATCTGCGTTCCTCCAATGTTGATCTCTTGGACCTCCCTGATTGCGATCGGTCCACCATTGGTGGCCGTGCCTTCAGCTGCCGAGGACTGACGTTCTGGAATTCTCTCCCTAAAGACACTCCCAACGATCTACCACCCTCTCCTCCATTAAGATGTTCCTTAAATTCCGAATCTTTAACCAAATTTTGATCACCTGCCTTAATATCTCACTGTCATCGTTTAGTTGATAACCTCCCTGTGAAGCACCTTGAGACATTTTACCACATTAAAGGTGTTATATAAATGTAAGTTGTTGTTATAAACAGCCCATTGCACACATCGTAAAGTGTAACATGCAGTTATAATATAGTGCTGAATGCAGGAAAATATTTCAGATGTGCTTTGCCGAGCATAATCAAAAAACGAACTGCGAAATTAGGCAGAGATGGGAAAGATTAAGTATTCACAAGACTCTGGGCCAGCAATGATATACTTCAGAGTTCTTAAAGAACTAAAGGAGGAAGTTAGTTATAGTGCAGTTGCTATTTGTCAAAACTCCATAAACACTGGGATAATGTCTGAGGTTTGCAGGACAGCAAAAATCATTCCAACATTCAGAAAAATATGGATTAAGGCACAGATCTAGTTAACCACAAGCCTGGCATCATATTAGCAAAAGTGCTTGACAGCACTCTAGAATTAAACGTGAAGTGGGGGAGGTGGTGTCGTAGTTATGGTTCTGGTCTTGGGATGTGAGTTTAAATCCCACTGCGACAAGTTGTAAAACTGAATTGAAATAATCTGCAGGCTTTCAGGTGAAAATGACTGTGAAAGCTTGTAAAAACCAACTGGTCCGCCCATGCCTTTCAGCCAAGAGAGCCTGCTGACACCTATCCAATCTGGTAGACATGACTGCAGCCGCATTGTAAGTAGCTGCCTCGAAGTGCCCTCTGAAGTGGCTGATCAAAACCACTAAGTAGGTCCACTACCAGCGACTCCTATAAAATTTGTGAGTAACAGGGAGCAGCGCATCTGTGATGCATATTTTGAAATTTGATGATGACACAAAGCTAGGTGGTCAATTAACCGTAACACATTTGTTACGTGGGCAGGCGAGAGTGCAAATCTATACCATTGTCTTCAGGAAGGCTCAGATCGGTAATGAAAATGCAACTGAGGCAAAGCAGACGATTATTGAAGTAAGCAAGGGTAGATTGATTCTCATGGAAACTGGTAACAATGTCGAACAAGAAGAAAAGGTTTTGGACGTGACCATTGATCACTGAAAGCATTCACAAGTGACAAGCAGTTAATCAGTAAAGCAATTTGGTTCTAGGGTGTATCTGAAGGGCATGAACTGGAAGTCAATATAAGTAAAATGGGAATTACACAGATCAACGGGAGTGTTTGTTATGAGACCCCCTCATTCGTGCCATTGTTATTTCTAGACTCAGATAAGTCCAAACTACTCCTGGCTGGTCTCCCCCAGTCTGCGCTCCATAAACATCAGGGGCTGGATTCTCTGGTTCCCCCAGGCCCGTGTTTCTTGGCGGCGTGCCATTCACGGTTGCCGCCGCTTGTCAATGGGATTTCCCATTGAGGCCACCCCACGCTGCCAGGAAACCCGCGGGCGGGATGCGCTGCCAGTGGGAACAGAGAATCGCAGCGGCGGGAGAATTCCGGCTGAGGTCATCCAAACTTCTGCTGCCTATGTTTTAACTGGCAATAGGGGAGGCGGTGGCGTAGTGGTATTGTTGCTGCACTAGTCATCCAGAGACCCAGAGTCATGCTCTTGGGACCCCGGTTCAAACCCCGCAGATGGTCAAATTTGCAGCAAAAAAAAAATCTGGAATTAGAAGTCTCAAGGTGACCATTGTCGATTGTCATGATCTGGTTCACTAATGTCCTTTAAGGAAGGAAATCCATCATCCTTACCTGGTCTGGCCTACATGTGACTACAGACCCACAGCAATGCGGCTGACCCTTAAATGCCCTCAGGGATGGGAAATAAATGCTGGCCCAGCCGGCGACGCCCACATCCCACGAACAAATTTTTAAAAAGTCCCGTTCACCTATTAAAATTCTAATCATTGTTTTCGAATCCCTCGATGGCCTCACCCCTCTCTAATTGTGTCATTTTCTCCAGCCCCACAACCCTCTGAGATACCTTTTCCTTCTGGCCTCTTGAGCATTCCCAATTTTAAATCCTCCACCATTGGTGGCTGTGCATTCGATTGCTTAGGCCCTAGGCTCTGGGTTGCTCTCCGTACACCTCTCAGCCTTTCGACCTTTCTTAAGACACTCTTTAAAGCTCACCTCTTTGACCAAGCTTTCGGTTATCTGACCCAATATCGCCCGCCATATGTGGCTCGGTGGCACACTTTGCTTTATGTAAAACACCTTTTGAGAGGTTTCATTAATTTAAAAGCACTCGATAAATGTTAGTTCTTGTGGTGGCAAGGAAACATTTGTCCACCCTACATCAAAGGGATACAAATGGATTAGGAAGAGATCAGAGAGGTGTGGCCAGGATGTGCCCAATTTTAGAAGACTAAGTTATGAAGGAAGGCTCAAATAAATATATTAGTTTACTGGTGGGAGAAAGACTGAAGGGAGACATGTCAGCCATCGTTAGAAAATAATGGAACAGACTAGCGAAAGGAAGAATTGTGTTTTGAGCAGTGCTTTATTATGTCTCTCAGAACCTTGCAAAAAACTCAAAGGGCATTGTTGCCTTGCACCAGCAAAAAACTCACACGAGCAGCTGTCAGCTAAATGACCGATTAATCAATTTTGGGATGATGTTGGTTTACAGAAGGATGTTGGCCGGGGCACAAGAGGAAATCTCATCTCTCCTTCAAAGTGTCTAAACTGGCCAACAGGATCTTGGTCTGATGACTCATCCAAAGCACAGCAACGCCAACAATGCTGGCAGCATCAGTTGTGGCTCTGTATTCTTGTCTCGGAATCAGAAGGTTGTGGTTCAAGTCCCCCCCTCCAGGCCTTGAGCTCTAAAATCAAGGCTGATTCTCCAGTACAGTGCCGAGGAAGTGCTGCAGTGTTGGAGCAGTCGTCTTTTGGGTCAGCCGAGGCCCTATCCGGTGGATATTAAAAAATTCCATGGCACTAATTTGAAGAAGAGCGGGGAGTTATACATGCGACTTGGCCAAGATTAATCCCTCAGTCAACATCACAGAAATAGATTACCTCGTTATTGTCACATTTGTGTAAAAATTGGTTGCTTAGTTTCCTGCAATACATTGTTGGCCACACTTCACAAGTACTGTTTGGTGCTTAGACATCCCACCGGGCACTATCTAAATGCAAGTCTTTCGCTTCTTTTCAGTTGCATGCCTTCAGTACTGGGGTGTCAACCTGGGTGACGGGTTCAAGTCCTGCAGTGCAAAGGAAACTCATCTTTCTAACTCCAAGGTGAGGTAGGTGCTGACTGGATGTATTCGTGGATATAAGTACAAGATTCCCAAACCTCAGGCAAAACGAGAAATTCAAAAATAAAACTTTCCTTTCTTCCATAGCACAGTGAACTTGGGTGATAGGAGGAATTGATTCAACAAAGGTTGACAGCTCTACCATTTCCATAGAATCCCTACAGTGCAGTCAGAGGCTATTCGGCCCATCAGGTCTGCACCAACCCCCTGAAAGACCGCCCTACCTAGGCCCACTCCGCCACCCTATCCCCATAACCCCATCTACTCTACACATCTTTGGACAGTAAAGGGGCAATTTAGCATGGCCAATCCACCTAACCTGCACATCTTTGGACTGTGGGAGGAAACCGGAGCACCAGGTGGAAACCCATACAAACACGGGGAGAACATGCAAACTCCGCACAGTCACCCAAGGTCGGAATTGAACCCGGAACCCGGGTGAGGCAGCAATTCTAACTAATGTACCATCGACAGCCGTATGAAAAATATCATATATCACCTTCCACGTGCATTACACTAGTAGGACTGATATTTCAGGTTTTTCCACAGTGTGACCAATTTCAGCAATGCACACTCAAATAAATGCGAAATACTGTGAGTCCAGGAAATCTGAAATGAAAACAGAAGATGCTGGATAAACTCAGCAGATCGGGCACGATCTGTGGAGAGAGAAACAGAGTTAACATTTCATAAGGGTCATACAGACTCGAAACGTTAACCCTGTTTCTTTCTCCACACATGCTGCCAGACCTGCTGAGTTTATCCAGCATTTCCTCTATTTATTTTGATAATGCACACTTCATATACTCACATTGTTGACTTCAGCCCTTAGCTATTGAATTTGTTTTGCCAGAAATAAGTCAGATGCATGGATTCGAGATTTAAGCCAAGAATTCCTGTCAATTGTCCTCTGTTGGTAAGATTCAGATTTCCTCAAAGTGGAAAAGTGCGAAATGGACAAATTTCTGAAGCTTCTTCATTGTCACCGAAGTTGCCCATTTGGGCTTGCTCCAATGGTTCGATTAGATCATGACCGTGCCACCCGACCCCGTTCCATTGGGAAGAATTTTCCCCGAGTAGGGAAAATTCCTGCCTGCGGTCAACAGGCCTCTCAATGGTCCGTCAAATTTTCTATCCCACCCGCGACGACTCCCGCAGTGGACAAGATCGGAAAATCTACCCCATTGAATTTGCTCCATATCCCTTGGATCCACTTTCCAGCAAGCATCTATGGATCTCAGCCTCAAAAGCTCTGGGTGTCCCAGCATCTCCAGACCTTTGAGTCAGAGAGTTCCCAATTGTCACACAATCCAACATTTGTGCTGCAGTTCAGGTTATCCTTCCACGGCTATTTGCAAGGCATAATGCAACATAATTCAAGGCATGGATTTTAGGCCAGAGGGGAGTTCTTTATGAGGGAAAGTTAGTCAGGGGGGTGGCGCAGTATAGGGAGCGTTGGGACGTTGTTGTCATAGACCCAAGAAACCCAGTTCCCCCAAATTGCCTGTAGAATTTGACTGCAAGGATTCTTCAAGGTTACTTCAACCAGGGTCACAGCACATAGAAAGCCTGCAGTGTTCAATTGTTCTGTGTTTGATTATGTGAGTCTGTTTACTATTGATCGTCACAGTGCCTGATTAGTTAGGCCTGGGTGTAGATTCAGAGCAAACGAAACAACGCTGTAGAAAAAGCTAGAAACATGAAGTAGGCTTTTTAAAGAGTTATAAATACAGTTCGTACATGCAAACAAAACTAGTAATATACTTGCATATATCCGCGATATAAAATATATTGCAAAGCCTGATTGGTTGGAAGCCTTTTGTTTTTTGTTTTGTAAAATATATTTATTGAAGTTTTTTAACACAATTTTTCACCCTTACAAACAGAAACCCCACCCCCCCCTCGTAACAAAATAGAAAGAAAACGCACATAGCAAGATTTAAACATGGTAAAATGATATGTTACAGAGCTTTGTACACTGAATTCCTTCCATCCATGCCAGTTTTCCAGATCTTTCATGTGTTCTCTTGCTCAAATACCTCCCAAGCAAACCCCCCCCCCCCCCCTTCCCGAGACATCCCCCCCTGGGTTGCTGCTGCTGCTGACCGACCTTCCTCTAACGCTCCGCAAGATAGTCTAGGAACGGTTGCCACCGCCTGTAGAACCCCTGCGCAGACCCTCTCAAGGCAAACTTTATCCTCTCCAGCTTAATGAACCCAGCCATGTCATTTATCCAGGCTTCTACGCTGGGGGGCTTCGCCTCCTTCCACATTAGCAAGGTCCTTCGCCGGGCTACTAGGGACGCAAAGGCCAGAATTCCGGCCTCTTTCGCCTCCTGCACTCCCGGCTCATCCACTGCTCCAAATATTGCTAGCCTCCAGCTTGGCTTGACCCAGACTTTCACCACCTTAGATATTGTTCCTGCCACTCCCCTCCAGAACCCCTCCAGTGCCGGGCATGACCAAAACATATGGACATGGTTCGCCGGACTTCCTGAGCACCTCCCACATCTGTCCTCTACCCCAAAGAACCTACTCAGCCTCGCCCCCGTCATGTGCGCTCTGTGAACCACCTTAAATTGTATCAGGCTAAGCCTGGCACATGAGGAGGAGGAATTAACCCTCCCTGGGGCATCAGCCCATATCCCCTCCTCAATCTCCTCCCCCAGCTCCTCCTCCCATTTACCCTTCAGCTCCTCTACCAATGCCTCCCCCTCTTCTTTCATCTTCTGGTATATTGCCGACACCTTGCCCTCTCCCACCCATACGCCCGAGATCACCCTGTCTTGTGCCGGAAGCAACGGGAATTCCCTCACCTGCCGCCTCACAAACGCCCTCACCTGCATGTATCTGAAAGCATTTCCCGGGGGTATCCCAAACTTCTCCTCTAGTGCCCCTAGGCTCGCAAACGTCCCATCAATGAACAGGTCCCCCATTCTTCTAATCCCCGCCCGATGCCAGCTCTGGAACCCCCCGTCCATCCTCCCTGGGACAAACCGGTGGTTACCCCTGATCGGGGACCACACCGAGGCTCCCATTGCACCCCTGTGCCGTCTCCACTGGCCCCAGATCTTTAGCGTTGCCGCCACCATCGGACTCGTGGTGTACCTTGACGGCGAGAGCGGCAGCGGTGCCATCACCAGTGCCCCCAGACTCGTTCCTTTGCAGGTCGCCATCTCCAACCTCTTCCATGCCGCCCCCTCTCCCTCCATCACCCACTTACGGATCATCGCCACATTTGTTGCCCAGTAGTAGCTCCCCAAATTCGGTAGCGCCAACCCTCCTTGGTCCCTACTGCGCTCCAGAAACCCTCTCCTCACCCTCGTGGTCTTATTCGCCCACACAAACCCCATAATGCTCCTGCCTACCCGTTTAAAAAAGGCCTTGGTGATCACGATGGGAAGGCACTGAAACACAAAGAGAAACCTCGGAAGGACCACCATTTTGACCAACTGCACTCTACCCGCTAGCGAGAGCGGTAACATGTCCCATCTTTTGAAGTCCTCCTCCATCTGCTCCACCAGTCTCGTCAGATTCAGTTTATGTAGGGCCCCCCAACTCCTGGCTATCTGAATCCCCAGGTACCGAAAGCTCCCCTCCGCCCTCCTCAGGGGTAGATCGCCTATCCCCCTTTCTTGGTCCCCTGCCTGTACTACAAAAAGCTCACTCTTCCCTACATTAAGCTTATAGCCCGAAAAATCCCCAAACTCCCTTAGAGTCTGCATGACCTCCACCATCCCCTCCACTGGATCCGCCACATACAGCAACAGGTCATCTGCATAAAGCGACACTCGATGCTCCTCTTCCCCTCGGACCACCCCCCTCCATTTCCTAGACTCCCTTAATGATTTGGAGGCCTTTTGAAACTGCAACACAGGGCAGGAATCTACGAGAGGTAGGTTAATCGGGGGAATTAGATTATTTTAAATTTGATTTAATTTTTTTTAGAGTTTAGAGTACCCAATTATTTTTTCCCCAATTAAGGGGCAATTTAGCGTGGCCAATCCACCTACCCTGCACATCTTTGGGTTGTGGGGTGAGACCCAATCAGACACGGGGAGAATGTGCAAATTCCACACAGACACTGACCCGGGTCCTCAGCGCCATGAGGCAGCAGTGCTAACCACTGCGCCACCCAGGGGGAATGAGATTATGTGTGGGGTTGCATCCGGACCAAGGGGGAATCAGGATTATGCGGGACGGGAGTCAAATCATCTTCTGGAGGTTCAGATCATGGGAAAAAGATTCAATGTTGGGGCAAAATGTCTCATGATGGTTGGAGGGAAGGAACTAATGGTACAGATAGGGGGTGTGGACAGATTGCAGTCGAATGGAGGCTCATTGAGTACCTGTTGGGTGTAGAGGAAGCACTCATGTGGCTCCTGGCTCTCAAGGTGTGCTGTGAAAGCACTCACCTCTTGGATTCAGCCCTTCTCACCTTTAAGCTGTTGACTTTCAGATCTAAGAAACGCAGTCAATGATAGTTAAAATAGAATGTCTGTTAAAATGAGGTACACAGCTTCATTATAGTATCTAAATTACTGAAACACTTCCTATGAGTTGGTTCACCTCGTCTGCCCCTGTTCCACCTCCATTCAAATCGACAATTGGCAAACTCGGCTCCTGTTCCAAATTCCTTGCATTTTAACCTCTGACAAGGCCCCAACTCACATTTTTGGGAGATAAGATTCAGTCCTATTTCTCAGTAAGCCGTCACCTGAAGTAACTGTAAAATTATAAGAACTGCAATTCCATTAACTTTTAAACCCTATCGCCTTCGATTGCCCGGCCGCCACTGTCATACACTTTTATCCAGCTGAGTAAATCATTATACAAGCCAAAGTAAATGTTTGCTTTTTAAAATTAACCGTGCAATGAGTGACAATGGCTGTGCGCGATTTAAATGCATGAATTGTGTCTCTTGCTGCTCCAGAGATGGTAAAATCCTCCTGATGCAGTTGATGGTACGAGATTGTAGGCACCCGCTGTCACCCAGAGCCCGTGCCTTATCATTAGATAGCTGGGGCCGCGCCAATGCCGGAGCTGCCGGGGACAGTAAGAGTTGTTCCCTGAGCAAGTGACTTCATTCATTACCACAGGGAACAACACTGAAATTGCCAAAGGTCAGGCTCTGTGCTTCCCAGCATTTCGGAATGTATTATTAACTTTCACTGATGTGTTTTCTGCTTTTTCCCGAATAGACGAGAGTGCAGACATTAGCTTGATATTTTTCTTTGCTCGCTTGTTCTCACTCGGCAAACATTATAAATAATGCCGGTGTGACTTTCTTTGACGAAAGCTGAATGGCGCTCAGCGAGCAATTTACCTAAAGCTGTGCCTGAAGGTGAAAGAAAGTTGTGCAGTTGTATAGCATCCTTCACAGAATTACAGAACTGGCACGGTGCAGAAGGAGGTCATTTGGCCCATCCTGTCTGCACCAGCTCTCCAAATGAACGTCACAACGTAGTGCCAGTCCTCTGCCTCCTCCCCGTACTCCTGCACGTCATTACTATTCAAGTAATCGTCTAATGCCCTCTTGAATGCCCTGAATCTGCCTCCACCACACTCCCAGGCCGTGCATTCCAGACCCTAACCACCCGGCGTGTGAAGAGGTTTTTCCTCGCATGGCGTTTGCTTCTTTTACATTAAATCTGCGCCTTCTCGTTCTTGATTCTTTTCCGGGCAGGGACGGTTTCTCCCCATCTACTCTGTCCAGCCCCCTCATGATTTTGAACATCTCCAACAAAATCTCTTGGCCTTCTGCTCTCCAAGGGGAACAGTCCCAACCTCCCCAATCTATATCTCATCCCTGTAATCAACCATGTAAACCTCTTTCTGGGTCCTCTTCTTTAGCCTCCTCATCAACACCTCCTGGTGCTCGGACGTGGTGTCCCTAGCGTGCCACTGCTCCCCAGACCTAGAATACCTGATCGTGAAGTGTTGCCCCTTCTACCTCCCACGTGAATTCACCTCTGTACTCATCCCTGTCTACATCCCACCCCAGGCGGAAGTGAAGAAAGCAGTTGACGAACTACATTCCACCATCAACAACCAAGAAACAGATCACCCCGAAGCCCTGACAATCGTGGCTGGAGACTCCACACAGGCCAACCTCAGGAAGGTCCTACCCAAACTCCATCAACATATCTCCTGCTCCACCAGAGGTGCAAACACCCTAGACCACTACTGCATGAGCTTGAAAGGAGCCGACCGCTCCATTCCCCGACCTCACTTTGGCAAATCCGACTACAAGTCGGTATTCCTACTTCCGGCTTACAAACAGCAACTCAAGCGCGCTGAGCCGGTCAAGACAATTGTGCAGTGCTGGGCCGAGGAATCTGAGGACATCCTCCGTGACTGCTTGGAGACTGTGGACTGGTCCATATTCAAGGCTGCGGCAGCTAACCTGGACGAGGACGCAACCACCATCACTGACTTCATCAGTAAGTGTGTCGAGGACTGTGTACCAAAGAAGACAATACGGGTGTTCCCCAATCGGAAACCCTGGGTCAACCAAAGGGTTCACTCCCTGCTGAAGTCCCGGTCGGAGGTGTTCAAGTCTGACGACCCTGACCTATATACGAAATCCAGGTACGACTCACGGAAAGCCATCAGGGATGCAAGAAGACAATACCGCATCAAACTAGAGTCCCAGGCCAACGACACTAACCCACTACGACGATGGCAGGGCTTACACAAGATCACAGGCTATAAAGCAAAGCCAGGCAGAATATCTGGGGCTGGAGCATCCCTACCCGATGATCTGAACAGGTTCTATGCCCGCATTGAGCAGTCAGCCAATGCATCAGTGCCACCACCCCAACAGCCCTGGACACACCCATACCCACTATTATAGCCTCGGAGGTAAGAGCTGCCTTCTTGAAAGTGAATCGGCGGAAAGCGACAGGCCACAATGGAGTCCCTGGACGAGCACTCAGAGCCTGCGCAGACCAGCTGGCGAGTGTATTCGCAGATATCTTCAACACCTCACTCCTCCGGTTAGGTGGATTGGCCATGATAAATTGCCCTTAGTGTCCAAAATTGCCCTTAGTGTTGGGTGGGGTTACTGGGTTATGGGGATCAGGTGGAGGTGTTGACCTTGGGTAGGGTGCTCTTTCCAAGAGCCGGTGCAGTCTCGATGGGCCGAATGGCCTCCTTCTGCACTGTAAGTTCTATGTTAATCCGCTCTGAGGTCCCCACCTCCTTCAAGAAGGCCACCATAATACCAGTACCAAAGAAGAACAAGGCAGTCTGCCTCAACGCCTACCGACCGGTGGCCCTGACGTCTGTTATCATGAAATGCTTCGAGCGGCTACTCATGAGACGGATCACTGCCAGCCTCCCAGACGGTCTCGATCCATTGCAGTTTGCCTATCACCGCAACCGGTCCACAGCAGATGCTATCTCACTGGCTCTACAATCAACACTCAAACACCTCGACAACAAGGACAACTATGTAAGACTGCTGTTCATCGACTACAGCTCCTCCTTCATTATCCCGACAAGACTAATAACCAAACTCTGCAATCTTGGACTTGACCCCTCCCTGTGCAGCTGGATCCTTGACTTCCTCACCAACAGACCGCAATCTGTCAGGATAGGCAACAGCACCTCCTCCACAATAGTCCTCAACACCGGGGCCCTGCAAGGATGTGTGCTCAGTCCTCTACTGTACTCCCTATACACCCATGACAGTGTGGCAAGATTTAACTCCAACTCAATCTATAAGTTTGTGGATGATACGACTGTGGTGGGCCGTATCTCAAACAACGACGAATCAGACTACAGGAGGGAGATAAATCACTTGGTTGCATGGTGTACCGAAAACAACCTCTCTCTAAATGTCGGAAAGACCAAGGAACTGATCATCGACTTCAGGAAGAGTAGCACGACACACACTCCCGTCTGCCTCAATGGCTCCGAAGTGGAGATGGCCGTTAGCCTTACGTTCCTGGGGATCACCATCACCAACAGTCTGTCCTGGTCCACTCACGTTGATGCAACAGTCAAGAGCCCAACAACATCTCCACTTCCTACGGAAGCTAAAGAAATTTGGCATGTCTGCATCGACTCTCACAAACTTCTACAGATGTGCGATAGAGAGCATCCTGTCCGGCTGCATCACAGCTTGGCATGGCAACTGCTCAGTCCAAGATCGCAAGAAACTGCAGAGTGTGGTGAACTCAGCCCAGCATATCACACAAGGTTGCCACCCCCACATTGATTCTGTCTACAACTCCCGTTGCCTCAGGAAGGCAGACAGCATTATCAGAGACCCCTCCCACCCAGGCATTGCCTTCTTCCAGACTCTTCCATCAGGCAGAAGGTACAGAAGTCTGAAGACCCGCACATCCAGACATAGGAACAGCTTCTTCCCCACAGTTACTAGACCCCTCAACGACTCCCTCTTGGACTGATCTGTTCCCTGTAAGAAAACTATTCACGACGCCCTATGCTGCTCTTGCTCGTGTATTTGCTTTGTTTGGCCCCTTGTTCCGCACTGTAACCAATCACTGTTTGTCGATGTACCATTTGTCAATGTACTCTGTTGAATATTCTTTTTGTCTACTATGTACGTACTGCATACGTTCCCTGCACCGCAGAAAAATACTTTTCACTGTACTTCGGTACATGTGACAATAAATCAAATCAAATCAAATGTGTACCCAAACAGGTGCCGGAATGTGGCGACTGGGGGCTTTCACAGTAACTTCATTGCAGTGTTAATGTAAGCCTACTTGTGACAATCAGGATTATTATTATTATTATTAGGACCATTAGGATGTTCCAACATGCTTTACAGCAAATGTTTGAATCTCTGAAGCCACTGTTGCTGGCACCCAACTTGCAGACTTCAAGCTCCCAAAAAACAGCAATGTGATAAGAGCCAGATAATCTGTTTACTTAACAACGTTGATTCAGGGATAAATATTGGCCAGGCCAACATGGAGAAGAAGTCCCCACTTCTTATTTGAAATAGTGCCATTGGGTCTTTTTTACGTTCACCTGAGTGAACTGATGGGTTTAATTTAGCGTCTCTACCAAGGACAGTATCTCTGTCAGTGCAGCACTTCTCGCAGTACTGCACTGGAGTGTCAGACTAGATTTTTGTCTCTGGAATGGGACTCGAACCTTGTGACTCAGAGGTGAACGTGTTGCCAACTGAACCATTGCTGACCCATAACTATACTGTATGGGAATGATTACAGAACGGCTTACATGTCCTTGTTAGAGACCAACCCTTCCAGAAAGGCAGGGAGCCCCCCAGAATTGGTTTCAATGTCCCATTGGCCACACAAAGCATTCTGGGAGCACGTCAGTCCCTGGCATCAGCTGCCAGGATTGGCCACCAGGCAATCACAGCTCACCTTCCGGTGCCACCAGATGGCCGAGAGCGATTGTTAGCCAATCACAGCACATGCTCTGGTACCACCTGACCTTCCGTACGTCATGGACCAGCTTTCTGCCAATCACAGCCCATGTTCAGGTATCAGCTGACCTTCCCGAGGCCAGGAACCTACTCGCCCACCCAAAGAAAAGTCTGACACGGCATCGGTAAAGGCCACTTGACATAAATATCCAAAGGGCCTAAGCCCATATGATGAGTGCTCCAATCAGTTGAGGTAACATATACATGGGCTGCAGAGCTGGAGGACAGGGCACTGACTGTGAGCCAAGGTCAGGCTTGGTTGAGACTGGCCGGAGTGTGATTAATTAGAGTTATTCTTGTTATTAAATTCTGTTGGATTGAATTAGTAATGAGCGGGGGCGGGGGGGCTGTGGTGCAGTGAGGATTTCTGTCGCCCGAAAGCAATTGGCAAGGGAAGGAATTCTTCAGTCTCAGTGGTGGAGGAAGGTTCATAACCTCGCACTCAGTGTCAGACTGAATCAGTGTTTCCAGCCACTGGAAACAGCTGACTGACTTGAGACCAGGTGACCAGCTGCTTTATGCTGTATCTTTGTAGCTGCCACAATCTCGCATGTATCACATCGAACTACGTTACAGCACAGAAAGAGGCCATTCAGTTCAACCAGTGCCATGATTCCACTTCCACTGTCGTCTCCCGCAATGTGTCCAGGCAGAGATGGCAAGCCTATCTGCCGAGCCCCATTACTTTGCAAGGAGGCTCCCTCATTTTGCATTACTGATGTAATTCATTGGTCATATCTGACACAGCAAATTCTAACACCCTCTGAGGCCTCAGCCCTGTCCCACCTCCTCCACCTCCACCAGCTTAGGTCCAATGTCTTCTGACACTGTGCTCCTGCAGATCCCCTCCAACCTTGTTCCTCATTTGGTGGCACAGCTTTCAGACTTTTAAGTCCCACCCTTCTTTGCACCTCTTTATCTTGATACTTCCCTTCTTTCCATCCTCACCATCAATCTTCTTAATCGAACATTCAGGACAGATTTCCGACATCAAAGAGGGAAGCTAAAGTCAGGTAATTTCTCACCTTGGCAGACTCATCTCCATATAAATGGCCCTCTGCACAGACGACTCTTGATTCAGGAAGTGAGGGGGGGGGGGGCAGGATTAAGTTGGGCCTGCCGTTTACAGTTTGGACGTGGCAACTGAGGTGGGCGAGTGCTGAGGCCTTCAGTCTGTGGGACTTTGTCCCAGTTGTGTTAAAAGCTGTTAGGCTCTCTAGCCATCACCCCTCACACCTTCTCACCCTCACACTCTTGCCATGCCACACTCATGTCCCTTCCATGCCCCCCCCCCCCCCCACCCCAGCATCCTCCATGCCAGTTCACCCAATATGTACTATATGACAAGTCTTGATAAAACACTTTAAAGAATTCAAAAATCTTGTTCGAGGGAGACTGCTGGTCTTATAACCTCTCAAAATCTTAATCAGGCAGAACCACTCACAGCTTCAATAAGAGAAGCTTTACCTCACTTCACACCTCATAATCCTGTCCAAAAAAAAACTAAAGAAAAATAACCTATTATAACCCCATAAAGATGTCAACCCATCAAAGGAAACACTCCACTTCAACTTGTGAAAGTAAATCCTTACAGAGCTGATTCCATTAGTGAGACATGGAGCAGAACCAGTATTCATAATGAAGCCATCCGGCAATTGTATCAACAGAAAAACATGGCCAGCTATGTGTTTCTCCAGATGGCCTCATTATGAATGCGAGGTATGTGATCCCTACTCCCTCACTGGAGCCATCCAGGCTGCAAATGCAGGATGCGGGATCATTACCCTGCTCCAGCGGAAATTGCCGCTGATGGGAATGGGGGCAGGAATCTTGAAATCAGGACCCACACACATTTCTAAAGTCCTCCATAGTTTGGCAAAAAATCTAGCCTTCAGTAAACCCTATAACCGCTCATTCCATTGCCTCTTATGAAAAGTGCCTTCGGACATTTGATCCTGTTAAAAATATCTCACTTTTTGCAATAGATTTCTGAAATGCTTCCAATGAAACTTCTGCCTTGTTCTTTTTGATCATGAATCTCATTTTCATTATTCTCCTTATGTTAATAGTTTTGCCTACAGATGTTCTTTTTCACAGATTTTGACTGTTATAGGATAATACTGCTCTGTTAAATTGAGAAGACAATGGGCAGGATTTAATGACCATGCTGCGGATAGATAGATAGATAGATAGATAGATAGATAGATAGATAGATAGATAGATAGATAGATAGATAGATAGATAGATAGATAGATAGATAGATAGATAGATAGATAGCTAGATAGATAGATAGATAGATAGATAGATAGATAGATAGATAGATAGATAGATAGATAGATAGATAGATAGATAGATAGATTTAAAAACGGGTTAAAGGGATATGGGGAACAGGTGGGGAGGTGGATTTGAGACCAGGAAGAGATCAGCCATGATCTGATTGAATGGCGGAGCGGGCTCGAAGGGCTGAATTGCCGACTTCTCCTAATTCCTATGCTCCTATGAGGGAGGGGAGGGAAGGAGAGAGAGAGAGAGCTGGAGCAGTGAGGAAGAAAGAAAGCAAGAAGGAAAGGAAGAGGATGAATTTGTATTCACACAGCACCATTCATGACCCGAGCACATCCAAAGGTGGCATGTAGCCAATGAAGATTTTGAAGTCACAGCAGGATAAATGACAGCAAGTTCCCACAAACCTTAACATGGTATTGACCAGATCATCGATTTTTGGTAGTCTTCATTGAGGGATAAACGATGCCCAAGACACCAGGGAGGGCGCTCCTTGCTCTTCTGTAAAACACTGCTGTTAGTGGGAGCTGGCTGTGCATAATTTGGCTGTCGCAGTTCCTACATTGCAACAGTCACATTTCAAAAACACTTCATCCACTGTAAGTGCTTTGACATGTCCTGAGATGGCGAAATAAACTTATATACACTGTCATGTGAGAGTACCCTTTAAGAAATGAGTGTTTAAGAAATGTACCTTTAAGAAATGGAGCTGCTCATGTTACTGGAGTGATGTCAGAGTGTGGGTGGAGCTGAGCTCCACTTCTGCTTTTTTAGTTTCAGTTTGAGAAAGCTTGGGTGGAATTCTCCCGCCCCCCCCCCCCCCCCCCCCACGCCGGGTGAGAGAATCACCGGGGCGCCGCGTGTGTCCCGCCACGCCGTCCCGACATCCGCACGCGATTCTCCACCCCCCCCCCCAAACCAACGCGCCGCGAATCACAGCTGGCCACTCGGAGAATCACCGCTCGCCGTTTGCAACAGGCGAGCGGCGATTCTCCGGCCCGGATGGGCCGAGTGGCCGGCCTTACACGACAGGTTCCCGCCGGCGCCGTCCACACCTGGTCGCTGCCGGCGGGAACTGCGCGGGAACGCTGCAGGGGGGGAGGGGGAGGCCTGTGGGGGGGGAAGGGGGTTCCTGCACCGGGGGGGGCCTCAAATGGGGTCTGGCCCGCATTCAGTGCCCACCGATCGGCAGGCCGGCCTCTCTGAAGGAGGACCTCATTTCCTCCACCGCCCCGCAAGATCCATCCGACATCTTCTTGCGGGGCGGCCTCGGGAGGACGGCAACCGCGCATGCGCGGGTTGGCGTCATTTATGCGGCACGCTTTTATGCAGCGCCAAGGCCCGGCGCGCGTAAATGACGCGACGCCGCTCCGAGCCCCCGGGGGCGGGAGAATCGGGATCTGGGAGCGGGCTCCGACGCCGGAGTGAAACACTCCAGTTTTCACTCCGGCGTTGGGCCGTGGTCTTCCGTTGGGAGAATTGCGCCCCTTGGATGTGTCTGTGAGCTGCACGGCTGTTGATCTCTGCCATCAAAAAAATCATTTGGTGAATTCAGAAGAAGTATAAATGTTTTCAGTCTTGAATGTAAACCCTGATGTGCTCCTGTTTGGAGGTTTGTTAAGTCTTTTGGATGTTAACAGAACAGCATACAGGTTACTTAGTGTTGTATTCTTTGGGGGGTGTATTTGATTTACTGGTTGCTAAGATGTTCACTGTTTGTTTTAGAAAGGTTAACTTGAGTTCATAGAATAAACTGTTTTGTTTTAAAAACCACTGGTCCATTTTCTGTTGTACCACACCTGAAGAGTGGGCCGTGTGCTCCCCATACCGCAATCTATTAAAAGTTGTGGGTCAGATGAACTCCATGACACACTTTGGGGTTCTCTAAACCCTGGCCCATAACAACACACAAGCCTTTTTTTCTAAATATAACTCTCGCTGACCATCAGTGTATGTACAAAGCTTTCCAATTGCTAGGTAACAATTTATCTGTCATTTTTTACTAATTCAGTTTTTCAAGCTGACTCACGGCCCATTTCCCCCGCATTGGTGCAAAAGACCTCAGATCTCATGTTGTTGATGGCTCAGATCTTCCAGTGTCCAGATAGTTGGAGGTCGGATATGCCCTGCCATATGCATTATGTGACTGTTCGAAAGAGGCAAGAGCTCTGTGGGAATTGTCCAGGAAGTTTCAATTTCCACTGCAAAGATCCTCTGAGTTAGAGTTAGAGATTTTGGAGGGTTCCGACCCACTTACTTGAATAGTTACCAGAGAAATGTTAGACAGAAGAAAACTATGACTAACTCCTGGGTAACTAGGATCCCTCCAACTTCCTATTGACCCATTCCCCAACCCCCTTCTGATCCTTCGATTCCCCCTGACCCTTTGACTCACCTCTCCCCCATCTCCCCCTCATCTTTCCCCCACCTCTCCATCACCTCTGCCCCACCTCTGTATCACCTCTCGCCATCACCTTTCCCCCACCTCTCCATCACCTCCCCCCACCTCTCCCCCAACTCTCCATCTCAGATCCCTCCTTTAAAACACTTCTTTAAACCTCCCCATGTCCTCCTCAGGTGTCATATTTTGTTTTATAAAGCTTGGGCACATTTTATTTCACCAAAGGAGCGATATAAATATAAGTTGCTGCTGCTGTTGTTGGTTGGGACCATTTCACAATCTTGTGACTCTTCAATACCAGATCTAATAATCACACACCATCTTGGCCGTAAGCACAGAAGAATTTGGTGTAGTATTGGTGGGGGATTGGGGGAAGCTGGGTAACACCCTCTCCTCACTTGTGGACATTGAAATTCCACACTATGCACACACATTAATGTGCAGCCATTGGGTGCCTTAACATTAATAGAGCAATTTTGTCCATGTGCCCATAATACCTCTGGGGACCGAACTGGATGTACAATTGTTAAAGGTGTTAATAGGTTTGTGATGTGCAATATACAATTGAAAGAAAATTGCTTTATTTACGCTGCGAAGCAAATATCATGTATTGGTGCCAGTCATTCTTGTTAAGGCAGCAGGAGCCTGGCACAGAGCTGAGCTGTAGCTGTTGTTAAGAGCCTTCAATCATTCAACCCAAAGAACATCAAAAAACATCACTTTAACGCACAGTCAGAGAGGTGATGGAGAATGGGGAAGAGGACTGGTGCAATGTTTTTCAAAGTTACTTTCCCCGGACACACTTTTACCAACCGGCCGACCTTCAGGGCCCTTCAAGCCGACCTTCGCGACCCATGCCGGCCGGCCGACCTTTGCGACACACCATTTCCGCTTATCTTTAACGCGACAGGTGAACTTGCTTGGTCCTCATGATCCCACTTGCTTTGTCATTCAATGTTACACTTCTGCTAAGGACTTCAGCTGGTGATTTAAGTTCTCCCTGCATCCTTTGAAAAAAATCAAGAGGTTTGTCCACAAACTCGCCAATGCCTTTGAAGTTTTGAGAGTTTTGAATTCTCATTTGCCAGTACTTCATATAACACATGTGGGTTTTGCATTCTGATTTGCATTGGCACAATTAAAGCCATGCCTCAAAAAATCATCTTTATACTGTTTTGTTCCCGATTTCAGTTTTTTCTTTGTTGGCTGTTCACCAGAGCTCTGTACAGAGCTAACACGAGCACTGCTTTGTCCTGCCATGGACCCTCCTGAGCAGCTCTCTCCAGCAGTTTCAATTGTGAGTTCCTGGCCAGGAGGTTCATTGCCTGTTTGCGTCTCTTCCGTATAACAAAGCGATCATCTTCAGTTCTTCACAGTTCCTTGCCTTACGTGCACGCAGCTAGAATATGGAGGAATCTCTCCTCCGTAAGTTCCCGCCAAAAGCACGGCCATACAGGGCGTGTGACATCAGTGTACATGCCGGTTGCATGACCTGCTCTCTGCTGCCGCTTCTGGGCGGAAGACTGTATATTACCATTTAAAAGCTGGTCGCAACCGGCATCCTCAATTTCAAAGCCGGTCACAGCCTTTGGCCACTTCTCCCGCGATTGGGAATGCTACGGGAACGTCGCGCACGATCGCTCCACGAGCCTCCCGACACCCGCCCACAACCCAACAGCGGGTCACAACCCGCACTTTGAAAAACCCTGGGGTACCTATTCGGGTAATTGAGGGCCAAAGGAGAAAGAGAGAAAGACAATCGTCAATCTAGCCTTGGCAATGTGTTGACTATCAGTGACGGAACTACCTCAAGGCATGAACATCAGTGAAGGGTGTAGTAGGGCAAGCGAGGAGGAGCAGCAGGCATATTAAAAATGTGTCAACCTGGCGAAGCTACAACACAGGACCACTTACATGCCCAACAGCATAAGCAGCAACAGATAGAACTAGAACGACACAGTTCCACAACCAATGGATTAGATCTAAGCTCGCAGTCCTGCCTCATCTAGTCGTGAATGGTGGTGAGCAAGTGAACAACTAACTGGAGGAGGTGGTTCCACAAATATCCCATCCTCAATGATATGGCAGCGCAGCACATTCGTGCAAAAGATAAGACTGAAGCATTTCTAACAAATGTCAGCCAGAAGTGCCAAGTGGGCACTTGGTATCTTGCAAAGTTGGAATCGGCAACTCTGTTGGGTATTGCAAACCCCACCCAGTAACTTCATTGGCTGAGGGCCAGAGAAATGTTTGGAAGGGCGCGAAGAAGGGGAAAAGAGACCCTCCCCTCAGTGAAGACGTGACACGGAGATGACGGAGAAGTCTCGACGGCAGACCAGAGAACGGATGGAAGAGGATTGCGAGGACCACCTTCGCAGATGAGGGCCCTGAGACAAATGAGATTCAGAAGATTAGACCCGCAGCTCGATCAAGTTCATCAGCGGGGGTGGTATTAGGATCTCGGGCAGATAAGGGCCGAAATTCTCCTACCCGCCCCGCCACATTTCTGCCCCGACCGGCCGGCGGGAGTCTCCGTGACACCGGCCGGTCAATGGGGTTTCCCATTGTGGGGCAGCCCCACGCCGTCGGGAAACCCCCGGGCGCCGGCAAAACGGAGACTCCCGCCGGCGGAGAATGACGCCCAAGATTTGGGACAATTTTGGATGATAACTTTTATTGTGTTTGTGAATAAATTTGGGTTGGATAGTGAAACTGTGTTTGTCCTTTGTTCATCTCGCAAACAAGGGCAGCTGGTAAAACGTTTTATGAATAAACTCGGAAATCCAGCATATATTCCTATTGTCTGATAATTTACAGACAATAGGGATATATGCTGGATCTCCAAGGCCAATATATCCTCCTGAGGTGCTGCACCTGTTTTGACTAAAACAGTTAAGTTTCTTTATCCACCAGTGGACCTCTGTTGTCTCTCCCTACTGTGTTAACTCTCTGTTTCCAGCTGATATTATTAAATATTTGCTGAACGGTTATAGGCCTAAGTGGGATTTGGAGGTTTTGGATCAAAATTAGCAACGTCAACAATATCATTAAACATCTTTCCACCCTGAGTATGTGAACAAAGAACAAAGAAAAGTACAGCACAGGGACAGGCCCTTCGGCCCTCCAAGCCCGGGCCGACCATGCTGCCCGACTAAAGTACAATCTTCTACAATTCCTGGGTCCGTATCCCTCTATTCCCATCCTATTCATGTATTTGTCAAGATGCCCCTTAAATGTCACTATCGTCCCTGCTTCCACCACCTCCTCCGGCAGCGAGTTCCAGGCACCCACTACCCTCAGTGTAAAAAATGTGCCTCGTACATCTCCTCTAAACCTTGCCCCTCGCACCTTAAATCTATGCCCCCTAGTAATTGACCCCTCTACCCTGGGGAAAAGCCTCTGACTATCCACTCTGTCTATGCCCCTCATAATTTTGTACACCTCTATCAGGTCGCCCCTCAACCTCCGTCGTTCCAGTGAGAACAAACCAAGTTTATTCAACCGCTCCAATATGCTTTAATTATAACACAAAGCTACGCATTTTCTCCCCTGTTGAATAATACAAAAGGTATTTTGGGAAACAAAGAGATGGTCTGAGAAATGGAATAAGGATGGGGAAGGAGAGGGCAGGAGAATAGGTTATGAAATGAAATGAAAATCGCTTATTGTCACAAGTAGGCTCAAAATGAAGTTACTGTGAAAAGCCCCTAGTCGCCACATTCCGGCGCCTGCTCAGGGAGGCTGATACAGGAATCGAACCTGCTGGCCTGCCTTGGTCTGCTTTAAAAGCCAGCTCTTTAGCCCTGTGCTAAACCAGCCCCTATTTATGGGCTAACATAAGCAGGAATCCAAAATTCTGAGTAAACACAGACATAGTAAAAAGGAGTCAAAACAAAATATGAGGTTGGCCAGGCTGGAGAAGGGAGATATTCCTATGGAGGCAGAGGATCGGACTGAGGATACCAAATCTGTACTCTGCATGTGTCTTCACTAAGAGTAGAGGGTGCAAGAGATTTTTGTATCTCTCTTCACAGTAGAAGATACCAAAAGAAGAGTTGAAAATGAAGTGGCAAATGAGGGAAGAACTCAAAACAATCATGGTCACGAGCGAAAAAGTACTGAGAAATCCAATGGGAGTAGGTCCTGACAAGACCCGTGAACCTGATGACCTGCAAACTAGGGTCTTAAAGGGGACTGCTGCAGAGATGGTGGGTGCATTGGTTGTAATCTTCCAAAACTCTCTGGATTCTTGAAAGGTCCCAGCGGATTGGAAAACTACAAATATAACAGCATTATACAAGAAAGGATGGAGATGAAAAGCAGGAAACTACAGGCTGGTTAGTCAAACATTGTCGTTGATAAAATACTGGAATCCATTGTCAAGGAAGTAGTAACAAGACATTTAGGAGATCGGAAAGCAATCAGCCAGAGTCCACATGGTTTTGTGAAATGGAAATTATGTTTGACAAAGTTATCAGGATTCTTTGAGGAACAAGCAGGGTGGATAAAGAAGAACCAGTAAATGTCGGGTATCTGGAGTTCCAAAGGGCATTTAATAAGGTGCCATATAAGAGGTTACTACACCATATAAGAGCTCATGGGTAATTTGGCAGAACCGCACAAGTCAGGCTATTTCCGTGCCTGCACATGTATGTACACAGCTTTGCGTATGCAGGCACTTCTGTGGATCTGACATGGTCACCTTTACACTAATTATCAAAACAGAGATTCGCGATAAATCGAAAATTTTCAAGTTGGTAACTTCGAACTAATGTTGTGCCACGGGATTAGTGCTGGGGCCTCATCTATTTACAATCTCTATTGATGACTTGGATGAAGCGACTGACTGTATTGGAACCAATTTTTCTGATGGTACAAACTAGGAAAACAAGTTGTAAGGAGGACACAGAGGGTGGAATCTAATGCCATCCCCTTGATGAGATTGGCGGTGGGGTTATTTAATCAGGTGGGATGATGGTGAGTACAGACCCCACCCCTTTCTGGCTGCTGCCCCAATTAAGTCTGGGCAGGGAAGACTGAGGGTTGGCCTTCCTGCCCCGCTGCCAATTGTGGGGGTTGCTGTGTCTGCACAAGTGTCAGATTTTGGGCGTTGAATGCAGGAAATAAGAAGGGAGGACTGGTGTGAGGCAAACTTAGGATGGGAGGCTGGAGGCCCATGTTCATAACATCTGAAGCCTGCTCATCATGTCAGATAGGATGAGGTTGTGCTGGGAGTTGACAGGAACATATCATCGCCAATTTAGAAATTCTCAACAACGCTGAATGCCATGGCTTCTGTCCGAATCATCTACCCTGTAAGGTTCATAAGATGCAGGAGGTCTTGCCTGCAAATTGACTGCCATGTTTCCTGCATTACAACACTGACTACACTTCAAAAGCAATTCCTGGCTGCAAAACGCTTTGAGTTGTCCGGTGTCGTGGCAAACGCTATATAAACACAAGGCTCTCTTTTTTCTTTCATGTGAGAAATGATGTTGTCATAGAGTGCAATAAAGTCGGGTGCATGTATTTAGGATGGGTCAATCATTATTTAGTGTAGAGATGAGCATGTCAGATCCACAGATGTGCCTGCATACACAAGGCTGTGTATATACATGTGCAGACATGGAAATAGCCTGACTTGTGCTGTTCTGCCAAATTATCAGTCAAAAACTATATATCTATTACAGATATTCCAAAATTTCCCATATCAGAGCAGTCCAAAATCACGCTACAGTGACCATGTGGCATTTGGCTCTCATTATCTACACATGAGCTCATTAAAGTTTGTGCATCTTGTTTTGATATGTTTTGCCCTCCCGATGGATTCACACAGTTGCTCGAACACCCAGTACTGCTCAGAGTTTGAGGACATCTGCTTCGTGTTTATCCCGGGAGATCTGCAGATGAACAGGATATAGGAGCCTGGCACCACTGCGAAAGCAACCAGAATGCCCACAACCATTTTTCATTATCGTCTCTTCAATTGAGGAAGCAAGGTCAGGAAGACAGGACAACACAGAGGGTGAAAAAAATTGAAGAGACAAAGGCGGCATTTTAGCTCCGGAAATATGTTCCGTACGGTGGGGGAGGAGAGGGGGGTGGGGGGGGGGGGGGGGCACGCAAGGTTGAAGGGTGTGGTTTGTATTTTGAGGTCACGAAATCTGGGAGGACGTCCTGCAATTACTCTTTTGGCAGAACAGCACAAGTCAGGCTATTTCCGTGTCTGCACATGTATGTACACAGCCTTGTGTCTGCAGGCACATCTGTGGATCTGACATGCTTGCCACCACACCGGACAACTCAAAGCATTTTGCAGCCAGGAATTGCTTTTGAAGTGTAGTCAGCGTTATACTGCAGGAAACATGGCAGTCAATTTGCAGGCAAGACCTCCTGCATCTTATGAACCTTACAGGGGAGATGATTTTCGGCCTCGAGGCCAGCTCGGACAGAAGCCATGGCATTCAGCGTTGCTGAGAATTTCTAAATTGGCGATGATATGTTCCTGTCAACTCCCAGCACAACCTCATCCTATCTGATATGATAAGCAGGCTTCAGATGTTATGAACATGGGCCTCCAGCCTCCCATCCTAAGTTTGCCTCACACCAGTCCTCCCTTCTTATTTCCTGCATTCAACACCCAAAATCTGACACTTGTGCAGACACAGCAACCCCCACAATTGGCAGCGGGGCAGGAAGGCCAACCCTCAGTCTTCCCTGCCCAGACTTAATTGGGGCAGCAGCCAGAAAGGGGTGGGGTCCATACTCACCATCATCCCACCTGATTAAATAACCCCACCGCCAATCTCATCAAGGGGATGGCATTAGATTCCACCCTCTGTGTCCTCCTCACAACTTGTTTTCCTAGTTTGTACCATCAGAAAAATTGGTTCCAATACAGTCAGTCGCTTCATCCAAGTCATCAATAGAGATTGTAAATAGATGAGGCCCCAGCACTAATCCCGTGGCACAACATTAGTTCGAAGTTACCAACTTGAAAATTATCTATTTATCGCGAATCTCTGTTTCAATAATTAGTTTAAAGGTGACCATGTCAGATCCACAGAAGTGCCTGCATACGCAAAGCTGTGTGCATACATGTGCAGACACGGAAATAGCCTGTTATGGGGTCCCTGGGGGTCCCCCTTCTTCAGGCCCCCCAAGACACCTTACAGCACCCCCTCCCTTCTAGGACCCCCACCCGTCACACCCCAACATCTCGGAGGGCCCTACTTATTTGCCCTGCACTCTCCCACCCTTCAAACCCCCCCTCCACCCTCATTTCATGGGCATGGGCCCCCTTGCCACCCTTGGCAGCGCCACCCTGGCTCCCAGTCACCCTTGCACTGCCACCCTGGCACCCAGGCAGTGTTCCTTGTTGGCTTGGCAGTGCCATCCAGGCACCTCGACAGTGCCAAGGTGCCAGCTGGGCAGTGCCAAGGTGCCCACATTCCAGGGAGAGCGGCTGGAGCCACCCTCAAGCGAGCGCACAATGCAGTAAGGGAATTGAGCACAAAGGGATTCCCAGACTTGCTAGTTTTGGCTGGCTCTGCCACAATGCCAATCATGCTCAGCTTGACAATAGCACTTTCTCAACAATGGATGCCTAGAATGGCTGCCTGCAAAGTTCTCTTGTTCAGCGTTTATGTTTAAAGTTGCAAATTCGCCAAATCCTGGCTTTTGCTTGCCTTTACCTGGGTTTAAAAAGTCACAAATTTCCTGGAATGTTCAATGTCTTATTTATAAATGTTTTCGAAGCAAGCTTGGACACCATGTGTTAAGGCATCCACTCAGGTATTTGGTTTTTAGCGACGGCTTTTTTTTCAAACTGCACTGCTGATTCTGAAATGTTGAAAGATTTCTTAGGACTTGCTGTCGCCTGGAATTTGAAAAGATTTAGCTCACCCTTGCTTGGTTTGCTGACTCTGTGCACTGAGATTTGAAACTGGACTTCCAAAAGAGATATAATAGTGTCATCTGCTGCGGTAATAAGACCATAAGACATAGGAGTGGAAGTAAGGCCATTCGACCCATCAAGTCCACTCCACCATTCAATCATGGCTGATTTCAACTCCATTTACCCGCTCTCTCTCCATTCCTTGGGAAATCAAGAATTTATCAACTTCTGTCTTAAAGACACTCAACGTCCCGGCCTCCACCGCCCTCTGTGGCAATGAATTCCACAGACCCACCACTTTCTGGCTATGGTAATGAATTTAAATATCTGCCTTCAGCATCCAAGCCTTTCTTTGGAGCATTTTCTTGGTGATTATTTCTCTGCACCAAGGCTTCTGGAGCTTCTTTTTAAGTAAGGCTACTTCATTACATATTTTTCTCAGTCTCCCAGCATGTTAGTTTTTCTCTGCATTTTCTGCGAGTTTTTTCCATCATGTTGCAGAGTGTTGGTTATAGTTCAGTAGGTCTGAAGAAGTTTTGTAGCCAGACACAGGTTAACTTTCAGCCTTTATTGACTCTCAGAACTACTTACAAACGTACAGTAAAGAGCTGTCTTCATGCTTGCTGATACACAGGTATCTGTCCAACACTCCACTGACTCTGAGTGTGGGTCATCTGCTCCCCTACGTGGGTGGTACTGTACTCAGTTGCGCATTAATCCCAAATGTGCCAGACACTTATTCTACACGTATAAAATATTCCTGGCAAAGTATCCAATTACAATATTCAGACTTAACCTTTCGGGAAAATAAATGCAAAGACAAGGTTCAAATAAAGACACCAAAAATAAGAACGAGAGATCATCTCCCCTCACCTGTCTACATTTCTGTAGCAGCTGTCTGTCTTTCTGTCTATGTGTCGAGCTATCAGTTTCTTGAAAATGCTATGACTTGGTTCACTTCTCATCTCATTGGCACCTTAGTTTCGGCATCATGCTCAGAAATAACATACTTCAACTGGCTCAATTTAAAAAAATCAGAACTTTATAATTATCAAAAATGAATCAATTGTAACACCTCTGAACGTAAACCAGGCGCTTCGCCCAACGTTTTGCTCTGTGGCCTGAGCAGAGGGGAGCGGAGAGTTGAAATATCAGGGCCATGGTGTTGGACACAGTAATAAGTCCCTGTTTTAAGTTGCCTTATTCAGAGTTGTTTTGCTTTAGTGTTGCAAATATAGTAAGGTTGGCACACATACTTAGCATTAGGACTTTCACTTGAGCATCATTTTATGCCAGGGCCGAAGTGTGCGTTGAAGGAGGGGTTCAGTGATGATACCTTTTAAACACTAAATAGTTAGCATCCATTAGATTAATTTTGCATAAGTTACTTTATTAAGGATTGGGATGAATTAGAGGAAGAGTACCGAGTAATCATTATTAACATTAAACATGTATTTTTAGGACATAGCAGTAATAAGTAATCAATAGTGAAACAATCCAGGGTGCTGGTTCTGTTGTTCTGTTTCTCACAGACAAACAGCACAGGATGTTGCGATTGTAGATAGCTGTCAGGTTGAGCATCCTGGCATCAATCATGGATTGCTTGCAATTCTATTGGTTGAAGTTAAAACATTGCTTGCAATTCTATTGGGTGAGTTTAGACGTAGCAGCTTCAGGGATTGGATCACAGTCGACTGGGGAGGGCTATTGATTTTTGAATGTTGCAAATGTGTTGAGTTCATGCCTTTGTTCTGCAGACAGGACCTTGGCAGCTTTCCAGATCTTATCTCTCATGTACATGAAATCAAGCTTGTAGGAATTAAACCGTCTTCAGATTGTTGATGTGTCTGCTGTTCTTTGTACTGAGTTGAGTCATAGGAGAAAAGCCCACGTGGGATCCGACTCAATACACAGGCCTTGAAACCGCTCCAACATGCGTGACTTGTTCGGCATTATTATGGTCCGGCCTCTCCCAGTCACTGAGACTCTTATTTCCCAAGATTCTCTCCCACACCCCAAGGTTCTCTCCCACTCCCCAAGGTTCACTCCCACTCCCCAAGGTTCTCCCACTCCCCAAGATTCTCTCCCACTCCCCAAGGTTTACTCCCACTCCCCAAGGTTCTCTCCCACTCCCCAAGGTTCTCTTCCACTCCCCAAGGTTCTCTCCCACTCCCCAAGATTCTCTCCCACTCCCCAAGGTTCTCTCCCACTCCCCAAGGCTCTCTCCCACTCCCCAAGGTTCTCCCACTCCCCAAGGTTCTCTCCCACTCCCCAAGGTTCTCTCCCATTCCCCAAGGTTCTCTCCCAATCCCCAAGGTTCTCTCCCATTCCCCAAGGTTCTCTCCCACTCCCAAAGGTTCTCTCCCATTCCCCAAGGTTCTCTCCCACTCCCCAAGGTTCTCTCTGACTCCCCAAGGTTCTCTCCCACACCCCAAGGTTCTCTCCCATTCCCCAAGGTTCTCTCCCACACCCCAAGGTTCTCTCGCACTCCCCAAGATTCTCTCCCACTCCCCAAGGTTCTCTCCCATTCCAAAAGGTTCTCTCCCATTCCCCAGGGTCCTCTCCCGCTCCCCGAGACTCTCCTACTCTCCGAGACCCTCTCCCACTCTTTGAGACTCTCTCCCAGTTACCTAGACTCTCTCACACTCCCAGAAACTCCCTTCCACTCCCCACGATTCTCTCCCATTCCCCAAAACTCTTTCCCACTCCTCGAGACTCTCTCCCACTCCCCGAGACTCTCTCCCACTACCCAAGGTTTTCTCCCTCTCCCCAAGCGTCTCTCACATCTCATGAGATCTCCACCTTCAAGACTCTCTCCCATCTCCCGAGACTTTCTTTCACTCCATAAGACTCTCATCCACTTCTAGAGATAGACTAAAACTCCCCGAGACCTTCTCCCACTCCCTGAGACTTTATCCCACTCCCCAAAACTTTCTCCCACTCCTTGAGACTCTCTCTAGTTCCCCAAGACTCTCTCTCACTCTCTGAGATGCCCATTGCTCTCCAGGAATCTCTCCCACTTCCCGAAACTCGCGCCAACTCACTGAAATTCTCACCCACTCCTTGAGACTCTCTCCCACTTCCCGAGACTTTGTCCCACTCCCGGAGACTCTCTCCAACTCCCCAAGATGTTCTCCCACTCCGGGAGACCGTCTCCCACTCCGGGAGACTTTCTCCCACTCTGGGGGACTCTCTCCCCCTCCGGGAGACTCTCTCCCCCTCCGGGAGACTCTCTCCCACTCCCCAAGATGTTCTCCCACTCCCTGAGACTTTCTCCCACTCCGGGAGACTCTCACCCACTCCGGGAGATTCTCTCCCACTCCGGGAGACTCTCTCACACACCCCAAGATGTTCTCCCACTCCCTGAGACGTTTTCCCACTCCGGGAGACTCTCACCCACTCCGGGAGACTCTCACCCACTCCGGGAGACTCTCTCCCACTCCAGGAGACTCTCTCCCACTCCAGGAGACTCTCTCCCACTCCCCTAGATGTTCTCCCACTCCCTGAGACTCTCTCCCACTCCGGGAGACTCTCTCCCACTCCAGGCGACTCTCTCCCACTCCGGGAGACTCTCACCCACTCCGGGAGACTCTCTCCCAATCCGCGAGACTCTCTCCCACTCCGGGATACTCTCACCCACTCTGCGAGACCTTCTCCCACAACCGGAGACTCTCTCCCACAACCGGAGACTCTCGCCCACTCCCTAAGATGTTCTCCCACTCCCTAAGACTTTCTCCAACTCCGGGATTCTCTCACCCACTCCGGGAGACTCTCACCCACTCCCGGAGACTCTCTCCCACTCCCCAAGATGTTCTCCCACTCCCTAGACTTTCTCCCACTCCGGGAGTCTCTCACCCACTCCGCGAGACTCTCACCCACTCCGTGAGACTCTGACCCACTCCCCAAGATGTTCTCCCACTCCCTAAGACTTTCTCCCACTCCGGGAAATTCTCACCCACTCCGGTAGACTCTCACCCACTCCGGGAGACTCTCTCCCACTCCGGGAGACTTTCTCCCACTCTGCGAGACTCTCTCCCACTCTGCGAGACTTTCTCCCACACCCGGAGACTCTCTCCCACTCCGGGAGACTCTCTCCCACTCCGGGAGACTCTCTCCCACACCCCAAGATGTTCTCCCACTCCCTGAGATGTTCTCCCACTCCGTGAGACTCTCTCCCACAACCGTAGACTCTCTCCCACAACCGGAGACTCTCTCCCACTCCCCAAGATGTTCTCCCACTCCGGGGGTCTCTCATCCACTCCGGGAGACTCTCACCCACTCCGGGAGACTCTCTCCCACAACCGGAGACTCTCTCCCACTCCCCAAGATGTTCTCCCACTCCCTCAGACTTTCTCCCACTCCGTGAGTCTCTCACCCACTCCGTGAGTCTCTCACCCACTCCACGAGACTCTCACCCACTCCGCGAGACTCTCACCCACTCCGCGAGACTCTCACCCACTCCGCGAGACTCTCACCCACTCCGCGAGACTCTCACTCACTCCGCGAGACTCTCTCCAACTTCCCAAGACTCTCTCCCACTGCTTGAGACACTCTCCAGTTTCCTAAGACTCTTTCCCACTCCCTGAGGCTTTCTCCTATTCACTGAGACCCTCTCCATTCTCGGAGAGTCATTCTAACTCACTCTTCCGAGACTTTCTCCCGCTTGCCAAGATCTTCCTCCCACTCACTGAAACTCTCTCTCTCTCTCGCCGACTTTCCCACTTGCTGCTTTCCTCCCTAGTTGGTCGCCACATTACCAGAAGGATGTGGATGCTTTAGAGAGGGTGCAGAGGCGGTTCACCAGGATGTTGCCTGGTATGGAGGGTGCTAGCTATGAAGAAAGGTTGAGTAGATTAGGACTGTTTTCGTTGGAAAGACGGAGGTTGAGGGGGGACCTGATTGAGGTCTACAAAATTATGAGAGGTATGGACAGGGTGGATAGCAACAAGCTTTTTCAAAGAGTGGGGGTGTCAATTACAAGGGGTCACGATGAAACTTCCGGGTGCGGCGATGACCAGCTAAGTCGCACGTTTCGGCAGCTCCCGGTGGAACGGACTTTTGGGCTCTTGATAGGAGCCCCAACGGCAATTTTAATGGCAAAAAACACTGTGCGGTAATCCAGAAGGGAATCCCCCCTGGACACGGATGGAAAAAAGAGAGGAAAGTGGCCGGATTGCGGTGGATCCTCTAGAGCAGCGGCCAGGAAGGCAGGCACAAAGCAAGATGGCGTCGGAAGGAGGCAGTTTAATATGGGGCCCTGACCAACAAGAGTTCCTGCGGCGTTGCGTGGAAGAACTCAAAAAGGAGATGAAGAAGGAGCTGTTGGCCCTAATATTACAAGCGATTGAGGGGCTAAAGGAGGAGCAAAAGACCCAGGAACAGGAGCTTCGGGTCGTGAAGGCAAAGGCTGCTGAGAACGAGGACGACATACAGGGCCTGGTGGTGAAAACGGAGATGCATGAGGCACAACACAAAAGGTGTGTGGAAAGGCTGGAGGTGCTGGAGAATAATGCGAGGAGGAAGAATTTAAGGATTCTTGGTCTTCCCGAAGGTGTAGAAGGGGCGGACGTCGGGGCATATGTGAGCACGATGCTGCACTCGTTAATGGGATCGGAGGCCCCGACGGGTCCGCTGGAGGTGGAGGGAGCCTATCGAGTTATGGCGTGAAGACCGAGGGCTGGAGAAATTCCTCGAGCCATAGTGGTGAGATTTCTCCGATATAAGGACAGAGAGATGGTCCTCAGATGGGCAAAGAAAACTCGGAGCAGTAGGTGGGAGAACGCGGTGATCCGCGTATATCAAGGTTGGAGTGCGGAGGTGGCGAGAAGGAGGGCAAGCTTTAATCGGGCCAAGGCGGTGCTGCACAAACGGAAGATTAAATTTGGAATGCTGCAACCGGCAAGACTGTGGGTCACACGTCAAGGGAAACACCACTACTTCGAAACGGCAGATGAGGCGTGGACATTTATTGTCGAGGAGAAACTGGAGTGAGCGGGCCAGAAAAAGAACGGTTGGGACAAAGTGGGGGGGGGGTGAATATGTGGGATGAAGGGGGGGGAAAAGAGGGAAGAGATGACTTCCCAAGTTGTTAATCCTGCGACCCTGTAACTTTTCTCTCTTCCCCATGTCGTGGGGGAGGGGGGGAGGGAGGATGAGGAGCTGAGGGCGCCGGCCATTGGGGGCGGGGCCAAAAGGGAAGCGCGGGCTTTGTTCCTGCGCTATGGTAATCACGGCGGGAACAGGGAAGCAGGAAGGGGGGGGCCTCGCACAGTGTGAGCCGAGGTCACGGGGGGAAGCCGAGGTCGGCCAGAGTTTGCTGACTTCTGGGAGCAACATGGGGGGTGCAATTACGCTAGTTTCGCTAGTTTGGGATCTAGCGGGGGGTGGGGTTAACTGGGTTGCTGCTGCTGGGGAGAAGGGGGAGCTGGTATGGGGGGGGGTGGTCGGGGCGGGGTGGCGCCGCTTGGGGGAGATACGGCTACGTGGGAACCGGGTGAGGAGCTGGATTGAAAAAGGAGATGGCTAGTCGTCAAGGGGGGGGGTGGGTAAAGAGCCCCCCAACCCGGTTGATCACGTGGAATGTGAGAGGGCTGAACGGGTCGATTAAGAGGGCACGGGTACTTGCACACCTAAAGAAACTTAAGGCAGATGTGGTTATGCTTCAGGAGACGCATCTGAAGCTGATAGACCAGGTCAGACTACGCAAAGGATGGGTGGGGCAGGTGTTTCATTCGGGGCTAGACGCAAAAAACAGGGGGGTGGCCATACTAGTGGGGAAGCGGGTAATGTTTGAGGCAAAGACTATAGTGGCGGATAGTGGGGGCAGATACGTGATGGTGAGTGGCAAATTGCAAGGGGAGGCGGTGGTATTAGTGAACGTGTATGCCCCGAACTGGGATGATGCCAACTTTATGAGGCGTATGTTAGGACGAATCCCGGACCTAGAAGTGGGGAAGTTGGTAATGGGTGGAGATTTTAATACGGTGCTGGACCCAGGGCTGGACAGATCGAGGTCCAGGACTGGAAGGAGGCCGGCTGCAGCTAGGGTGCTTAAGGACTTTATGGAGCAGATGGGAGGAGTAGACCCCTGGAGATTTAGTAGAACTAGGAGTAAGGAGTTTTCGTTTTTCTCCTATGTACACAAAGTTTATTCACAAATAGATTTTTTTGTTTTGGGAAGGGCACTGATCCCAAAGGTGACGGGGACGGAGTACACGGCTATAGCCATTTCGGATCAAGCTCCACATTGGGTGGACCTGGAGATAGGGGAAGAAAAACAACAGCGTCCACCCTGGAGAATGGACATGGGATTATTGGCAGATGAGGGGGTGTGTTTAAGGATGAGGGGGTGTATTGAAAAGTACTTGGAACTCAATGATAATGGGGAGGTACAGGTGGGAGTGGTCTGGGAGGCGCTGAAGGCAGTGGTTAGAGGGAGCTGATATCTATTAGGGCACATAAAGGAAAGCAGGAGGGTAGGGAAAGGGAGCGGTTGTTGAAAGAACTTCTGAGGGTGGTCAGACAATATGCGGAGGCACCGGAGGAGGGACTGTACAGGGAAAGGCAATGGCTACATGTAGAATTTGACTTGTTGACTACAGGTAATGCAGAGGCACAATGGAGGAAGGCACAGGGTGTACAGTACGAATACGGGGAGAAGGCGAGCAGGTTGCTGGCCCACCAACTGAGGAAAAGGGGAGCAGCGAGGGAGATAGAGGGGGTGAGAGATGAGGAGTGAGAGACGGAGCGGGGAGCGGAGAGAGTGAATGGAGTGTTCAAGGCATTTTACGAAAGATTATATGAAGCTCAGCCCCCGGATGGGAAGGAGAGAATGATATGCTTTCTGGATCAGCTGGAATTTCCTAAGGTGGAGGAGCAGGAGAGGGTGGGACTGGGAGCACAGATTGAGACGGAGGAAGTAGTGAAAGGGATTGGGAGCATGCAGGCGGGGAAGGCCCCGGGACCAGACGGATTCCCAGTTGAATTCTATAGGAAATATATGGACTTGCTGGTCCCGCTACTGATGAGAACCTTTAATGAGGCGAGGGAAAGGGGGCAGCTGCCCCCGACTATGTCAGAGGCAACGATATCGCTCCTCCTAAAGAAGGAAAAAGACCCGCTGCAATGCGGGTCCTACAGGCCCATTTCCCTCCTGAATGTGGACGCTAAGATTCTGGCCAAAGTAATGGCAATGAGGATAGAGGATTGTGTCCCGGGGGTGGTTCATGAGGACCAAACTGGGTTTGTGAAGGGGAGACAGCTGAATACAAATATACGGAGGCTGCTAGGGGTAATGATGATGCCCCCACCAGATGGGGAAGCGGAGATAGTAGTGGCGATGGATGCCGAGAAAGCATTTGATAGAGTGGAGTGGGATTATTTGTGGGAGGTGCTGAGGAGATTTGGCTTTGGGGATGGGTATATCAGGTGGGTACAGTTGCTGAATAGGGCCCCGATGGCGAGCGTGGTCACAAATGGACGGGGGTCTGACTATTTTCGGCTCCATAGAGGGACGAGGCAGGGATGTCCTCTGTCCCCGTTATTGTTTGCACTGGCGATTGGACCCCTGGCCATAGCATTGAGGGGTTCCAGGAAGTGGAGGGGAGTACTCAGGGGGGGAGAAGAACACCGGGTATCTCTGTATGCGGATGATTTGTTGCTATATGTGGCGGACCCGGCGGAGGGGATGCCAGAGATAATGCGGATACTTGGGGAGTTTGGGGACTTTTCAGGGTATGAACTGAACATGGGGAAAAGTGAGTTGTTTGTGGTGCATCCAGGGGAGCAGAACAGAGAGATAGAGGATTTACCATTGAGGAAGGTAACAAGGGACTTCCGGTACTTGGGGATCCAGATAGCCAAGAATTGGGGTACATTACACAGGCTTAATTTAACGCGGTTGGTGAAACAGATGGAGGAGGACTTTAAGAGATGGGACATGGTGTCCCTGTCATTGGCAGGTAGGGTGCAGGCGGTTAAAATGGTGGTCCTCCCGAGATTCCTTTTTGTGTTTCAGTGCCTCCCGGTGGTGATCACGAAGGCTTTTTTCAAAAGAATCGAGAAGAGTATTATGAGTTTTGTGTGGGCTGGGAAGACCCCGAGAGTGAGGAGGGGATTCTTGCAGCGTAGTAGGGACAGCGGGGGACTGGCACTACCGAGCCTAAGTGAGTACTACTGGGCCGCCAATGTTTCAATGGTGTGTAAGTGGATGGGAGAAGGGGAGGGAGCGGCATGGAAGAGATTGGAGAGGGCGTCCTGCAGGGGGACTAGCCTACAAGCAATGGTGACGGCGCCATTGCCGTTCTCACCAAAGAAATACACCACAAGCCTGGTGGTGGTGGCTACATTGAAAATTTGGGGGCAGTGGAGACGGCATAGGGGAAGGACGGGAGCTTCGGTGCGGTCCCCAATAAGAAACAATCATAGGTTCGTCCCGGGGAGAATGGATGGGGGATTTGGAGCATGGCAAAGAGCTGGGGTAGTACAACTGAGAGATCTGTTTGTAGATGGGACGTTTGCGAGTCTGGGAGCGCTGACAGAAAAATATGGGTTGCCCCAAGGGAATGCATTTCGGTACATGCAATTGAGGGCTTTTGCGAGGCAACAGGTGAGGGAATTCCCGCAGCTCCCGACGCAGGAGGTGCAGGTTAGAGTGATCTCAGAGACATGGGTGGGGGATGGTAAGGTGTCGGACATATACAGGGAAATGAGGGACGAGGGGGGGATCATGGTAGATGAGCTGAAAGGGAAATGGGAAGAAGAACTGGGGGAGGAGACTGAGGAGGGGCTGTTGGCTGATGCCCTACGTAGGGTAAACTCATCGTCCTCGTGTGCCAGGCTAAGCCTGATACAATTTAAGGTGTTACACAGGGCGCATGTGACTGGAGCACGGCTTAGTAAATTTTGTGGGGTAGAGGATAGGTGTGCGAGATGCTCGCGAGGCCCAGCGAATCACACCCACATGTTCTGGTCATGCCCGGCACTACAGGGGTTCTGGGTGGGGGTGGCAAAGGTGCTTTCGAAGGTGGTGGGGGTCCGGGTCGAACCAAGCTGGGGGTTGGCTATATTTGGGGTTGCAGAAGAGCCGGGAGTGCAGGAGGCGAGAGAGGTTGACGTGTTGGCCTTTGCATCCCTAGTAGCCCGGCGCAGGATATTGTTAATGTGGAAGGAAGCCAAACCCCCAGGTGTGGAGACCTGGATAAACGACATGGCAGGGTGTATAAAGTTAGAACGGATTAAGTTTGTGTTAAGGGGCTCGGCTCAGGGGTTCACCAGGCGGTGGCAACTGTTCGTCAGAAAGATAGAGGGAATGGGGAAGAAGTTGACAACAGCAGCAACCCGGGTGGGGGGGGGGGGGGGGGGGCGAGGAATCGGACAGACTCTCAGGGATGTTATTGTATATGTATAGGTATTTGTTGTAGGTAATTGTATATTGGATTGTTGGATTGTATTTTTGGAGAGTATTTATTTTTGACAAGGCAGTTGCCATTTCGTTTGGTTTTTGTTTCTGTTCATATATTATTTATTTATTTGTTTAAAACTGGCCACTGTTATTTATATTGCTTTATTGTTGTTTAAAAGAAACACTACGTACTGTTATGTTTGGCCAAAAATCTTGAATAAAATGTATTTAAAAAAAAAACAAGGGGTCACGATTTCAAGGTGAGAGGGGGAAAGTTTAAGGGAGATGTGCGTGGAAAGTTTTTTATGAAGAGGGTGGTGGGCGCTTTGCCAGCGGAGGTGGTAGAGGCGGGCACGATAGCATCATTTAAGATGCATCTAGACAGATATATGAACGGGCGGGGAACAGAGGGAAGTAGATCCTTGGAAAATCAAAGACAGGTTTAGATAAAGGATCTGGATCGGCGCAGGCTGGGAGGGCCGAAGGGCCTGTTCCTGTTCTTTGTTCTTTTCTAACCCTCCCACTCACAGTTTCTCTCACTCCCTTACTTGCCTGCTTCTTCCCTCTGGTCAGCCCTCTCCCTCGCAGCGTGGGTTCGGGAGAGGCGAGCAGCAGAGTCAGGCAGGGATGCAGCAAACGGAAGAGAGTCATCCTGTAGGAAGGAGGTGACGAGCGGGAGGTAAGTAAAACGTGTTAGTTGTTTCTTTTAGATTTTAAACCTGTTATAATTTAGAAATTATTTCAACTACAAATATAGGTATTTAGTCATATAAAATGTCCAGAATTTCCCGGTTGTTCTTGCCAACGGGATCTTCCGACACGGGTTTCCCAGTGGCCGGTGGGGGGGGGGGGGGGGGGGGGGGGGGGGGTTGCATAGAACAAGAATGTTGACAGTGCTGGAATCAGAAGATCCTGGCACCTGCCAATGACGGATGCTTCCACTGTGGCGAGTCACACCGGGAGGGCACGGGAAAATCCCACAATATTTCAGGTTACAGGATATAATGTTTTCACGTTTTGTTTCTGTCAGGAAAGGCCCCACAGAACATTACTCCAGCTTTTACATTGCTTGTGATAATAAAATCTGATTTGTTTAAAGTCTTTTCACTCAAAGTTGCATTTCTCCAGAGCAGAATAACAACTTTAAGTGAAGTTCTTGTCCAGTTTGGCACAGCATACATCGGTTTATTAAGAACAGCCCTGGAAGATTCACTGGTATTATGTTAAAAATACTATTTCTGTATATTGGGAGGTCACATGCCAGGCACTGTGTTCTAGATGTATGTATCACATTGTTGTCACAAGCACAAAATAATCTTTTTTTAAAAAATATTTTTATTCTCCTCCTTTTTCACATTTTCTCCCAAATTTCCACCCAACCACAAACAATAATCAGTCACAAATTTAATGTCAATCCCCATATCAATAACAACGATCCCATCAAGCAAAAAACAATCTTAAATGCTTCCAAGTCAGAGACTATAATTGACAGGACCCCCACAAAGCTGCAAAGTTTCCTGACCAAGCCTTGAAATTACCATGGATAATGCGAGTGAACAAATACCCAATGTGCCTTTACGACACTCCCGTGGTCTGCTAATTGAATGAAGATGTTACCCTATTTGTTACCAATGCCCTAACAAACCTGTCCGGAGAAGATAAGGGGAGGCAGTGACATAGTGGCCTTGTCACTGGACTATTGATCCAGAGACCCACGGTTATGCTCTGGGGACCCAGGTTCGAGTCCCACCACAGCAGATGGTGACATTTGAATTCAGTAAAAATCTGGAATTAAAAAGTCCAATGATGGCCATGAAACCATTGTCACAAAAGACTATCTGGTTCACTACTATCCTTTAGGGAAGCAAACCTGTTGACCTTACCTGGTCTGGCCTACATGTGATTCCAGATCCACCACAATAGACTCTTGAATGCCCTCAGGGCAATAAATGCTGGCCCAGCCAACGATGCCCACATCCCATTTTTAAAAGGTGGTACCCACATACGCATATCAACGGTTGTCATTTCCAGGTTTATGTTGTGGGATTCTCTGTTGGCGGGATCCTCCGCTTTGCCGGTAGCGTGTTCACGCCCGCGGGTTTCCCGACGGCGTCAGGGTGGCCACAATGGGAAACCCCATTGGCCGGCTGTGGTAACGGAGAATCCCGCCGGCGGCGGGGGCGCGTCGGAAAATGGGGCAGGCGGGACGGATAATCCCACCCATGATTTTCCACGCGCACTCGTTCGGCGTGTGATGCTGGGCCATGCCCTCTGGACACCCCTTTTGGGAAGTAGCGGGCATCCCCACCACCAGCATCTGCCCAGAAAATCAGCCTTATTAGGCCAAATTATACTGGCTATTGTTTATGGTTGCCTGCACTAACCACCCAGTCGGCATGAGTTCAAAAACGTGCGACGAAAGCGCATTTCATAAATCTGGCAATTTGAGAACATAAAAACATAAGAAATAGGAGACACAGAGAGCATTTGGCCCACTGAGCCTGTCTCTGCCATTCAATAAGACCATGTTTGATCTCCTGCCTCAATTCCACCTTCTTGCACTATGTCCATATTGATGAAAAGAAAAGCTTTCCGTCTTACCCAATGGTATTCGAGGCAAGGTACTAACATGGATTGACGATTGGCTGTCAGGCAGAAGGCAGAGAGTTGGGATAAAAGGTTCTTTTTCGGAATGGCAACCGGTGACGAGTGGTGTCTCGCAGGGTTCAGTGTTGGGGCCACAGCTGTTCTCTTTATATATTAACGATCTAGATGACGGGACTGGGGGCATTCTGGCTAGGTTTGCCGATGATACAAAGCTAGGTGGAGGGGCAGGTAGTATGGAGGAGGTGGGGAGGCTGCAGAAAGATTTAGACAGTTTAGGAGAGTGGTCCAAGAAATGGCTGATGAAATTCAACGTGGGCAAGTGCGGGGTCTTGCACTTTGGAAAAAAGAATAGAGGCATGGACTATTTTCTAAACGGTGACAAAATTCATAATGCTGAAGTGCAAAGGGACTTGGGAGTCCTAGTCCAGGATTCTCTAAAGGTAAACTTGCAGGTTGAGTCCGTAATTAAGAAAACAAATGCAATGTTGTCATTTATCTCAAGAGGCTTGGAATATAAAAGCAGGGATGTACTTCTGAAGCTTTATAAAGCATTAGTTAGGCCCCATTTAGAATACTGTGCGCAATTTTGGGCCCCACACCTCAGGAAGGACATACTGGAACTGGAGCGGGTCCAGCGGAAATTCACACGGATGATCCCAGGAATGGTAGGCCTAACATACGATGAACTCTGAGGTTCCTGGGATTATATTCATTGGAGTTTAGGAGGTTGAGGGGAGATCTAATAGAAACTTACAAGATAATGAATGGCTTAGATAGGGTGGACGTAGGGAAGTTGTTTCCATTAGCAGAGGAGACTAGGACCCAGGGGCACAGCTTTAGAATAAAAGGGAGTCACTTTAGAACAGAGACGAGGAGAAATTTCTTCAGCCAGAGAGTGGTGGGTCTGTGGAATTCATTGCCACAGAGGGCAGTGGAGGCCGGGACGTTGAGTGTCTTTAAGACAGAAGTTGATAAATTCTTGATTTCGAGAGAGAGAGAGAGCGGGTAAATGGAGTTGAAATCAGCCATGATTGAATGGTGGAGTGGACTCGGTGGGCCGAATGGCCTTACTTCCGCTCCTATGTCTTATGGTCTTACACTCATCACGGCATTCCCAGGAATGCCAAATTCCAGATCGTTCGCATGCATGCAAAAGCGTACGTTGCCACAGCAACTCAAACTCGAGTGATCTGCATTATATACACACACCGCAATGTTAACTCTCTGCGCTTCAAGTACCAGGATGCTCAGGTCCACCTGAAAACCATTTTTCCACCATTCAAAATATTTGTAGGCTCAGATCAGAAAACAATTACATGGAAGAGCTTGAAATTAGTGGCCATATATTGTTTTCCATTTGGGGATAAATAGGCTAATTTCACTTCTGGCACCATTGCGAGAGAAAAATGCAACTACAAGCTAACGATTAACAAGTTTAGCAGCCAACGTAAATAAATGCTACATGTCAACCTACAATAACAGTGACTTGGAATGCACTAAAATGGAAAATAAATGTCAAGGAAAATTCTAGCAGTGTGAAATAGTCAGCTTATTATATTTGAGACCTGTTTAGAAGACAAACTTCTCCTGAGTAATGGGTGTGGCTTGTTAGGCAAGGGGAAGCAATATAACTGCAGTTCTAGCCACTCCAAACCTGTGACCCAATTGGGATCCATGTTTTTTTAAATTCCTTCATGGATCATGGGCGTCGCAGGCTGTGCCAGCATTTATTGCCCATCCCTAATTGCTCTTGAGGGGACAGTTAAGAGCCAGCCACATTACTGTGGGTCTGGAGTCACATGTAGGCCAAACCAGGTAAGGACGACAGATTTCCTTCCCTCAAGGAAATTCGTGAATCGGATGATTTCTTTACGACAATCGGCAATGGTTTCCTGGTATTTTGATTCCAGATTTTTATTGAATTCAAATTTCACCATCTGCAGTGGCGGGATTCCAACGGTAAGAGCAGGACAGATTCCTGGTCAGCCAGAAAGGTAGAGTCTCGACCATTGCTGCAAACTAGAACAGAAACCCAGACTCCCCGGGTGTACCGTAAACCGCCACCTATCCTCCATTATAGGGGTGGGCTGAGGGATGATCAAATAGAAATCTTTAAAACTACAACAGGATTCAATAGTCTTGCACATACAGAAAAGATGTTTCCATTGGTGGAGAGTTTAAAACTAGGAGTCATGAACATAAGATATCATAAAACATACAGTGCAGAAGGAAGCCATTCGGCCCATCGAGTCTGCACCGACCCACTTAAGCCCTCACTTCCACCCTATCCCCGGAACCCAATAACCCCTCCTAACCTCTTTGGTCACTAAGGGCAATTTATCACGGCCAATCCACCTAACCTGCACGTCTTTGGACTGTGGGAGGAAACCGGAGCCCCCGGAGGAAACCCACGCAGACACGGGGAGAACGTGCAGACTCCGCACAGACAGTGACCCAAGTCGGGAATCGAACCTGGGACCCTGGCTATCCACTTGTGCTACCGTGATGCCCTTTATCGTTAATAAGTCCAAAAGAGAATTCAAAGAGATAACCCATTACCCAGAGTTTGGTTAGAATGTGGTGCTTAGGGCAGCACGGCGGTGCAATGGTTAGCACTGCCACCTCACGGCGCCGAGGTCCCAGGTTCGATCCCGGCTCTGGGTCACTGTCCATGTGGAGTTTGCACATTCTCCCCGTGTCTGCGTGGGTTTCGCCCCCCCACAACCCAAAGATGAGCAGGGCAGGTGGATTGGCCACGCTAAAGTGCCCCTTAATTTGAAAAAATGAATTGGGTACTCTAAATTTATTTTAATAAAACAAATGTGGTGCTTGCCAAGGAGTGGTTGAGGCGAATAACATTGAGGCATTTCAGGGGCAGTGAGATAAGGATATGAGCAAGAAGGGAATAGAACGATGCTTAGGTTAAGTAGGGTGATCAGAACCTTTTGTGGAGCATAGAGAATAGAACAGACCGAATGAGCTGAATGGCCTCCTTCTGTCCTCTAATTCAACATAAATCTTGGTGGTCTGATTCTAGAAGCATTCATTAACGTACAGAAAGCAGCCCTCTTTAAAACTACCAGCCTAGCAAATTCAAGCTTTGTGCACCAGCAAGGCACAAATAGGACAGAATCACCTGCATTCAAGGTCCAGATTCCTAGACCATAAGCCATAGGACCAGAAGGTGGCCACTCGGCCCATCGAGTCTTCTCCACCACTCGATGAGATCATGGCTGATCTGATAGGATAATCTTCAACTCTCCTTTGCTGCCTTATCCCCATAACCCTGGATTCCCTTACTGATTAATAATCTGTCTATCCCAGCCTTGAACATACTTAACGACCCAGCCTCTACAGCTCTCTGCGGTAAAGAATTCCACAGATTCTCTACCCTCTCAGAGTGTACAAAAAGTATAAATCTTTTTAGTGTCAGAAGTAGGCTTACATTAACACTGCAATGAAGTTACTGTGAAAAGTCCCTAGTCGCCACATTCCGGTGCCTGTTCGGGTACACGGAGGGAGAATTCAAAATTCTCAGCTGGTATGGGAATTGAACCCGCGCTGCTGGCCTTGTTCTGCATCGCAAACCAGCTGTCTAGCCCACTGAGCTAAACCAGCCCCCTTGAGAAGAAATTCCTCCTTATCTCTGTCTTAAATGGGCGACCCCTTACTCTGAGATTATGCCCTCTGTTGCTAGACTCTTCCACAAGGGGAAACAACCTCTCAGCATCTACCCTGTCAAGACCCCTGAGGATCCTACATGGCCTTGGAGGTTAGGAGTTGACAGCCCAATAGTAAAGCATTCCTGGGTTTAAAAATGGACTTTGGATCATGTTCTGGTGCTGTGTGGTAACTCTTGGGTTACAACTCTGTTCTAGATCTGGAACCATGTTTCCAGTCGCACCGTCTGGACCTGTAAAGACTTAATTACCTGCAAAGACTCGCATTCAAAGTATTATCTTGCATCATTGACTTTGTCTATATATGTGATCGTTGAATCCACTTCTTCATTCACCTGAGGAAGGAGCTGCGCTCCGAAAGCTAGTGATTCAAAACAAGCCTGTTGTACTTTAATCTGGTGTTGTCAGACTTCTTACTGTGCCTAGATCTGGAACCCAGTACATTTTTCTTACAGAAAGTGCTTGAAAGGGTCTTCTGTGCCTGGAAACAAACCCATGCAATTTGTGTAACTTGCTCTGGCTTGCAGGACTGGGAACCACACGGAATTCAATAATGTCACATTGACATAGCTGCTGCCGCAACTATGCATTTAGTGTAATATGTGCTTTTTTCCCTAATAATAATAAATACTTGCCAAACAATTCTTTAATTGGGAACAGTCTTCATGAAATAAAAGCATTTTGTAAATGGTTCAGAAGGAATAAATCGCAGATGGTTGTACATCATTTTGGTTTAATGAATGTTGACCTCAAGTGCAATTAATGTAACAACAACAACTTGCATTATATAGCATTGTTAGTGCAGTAAATCATCCCCAAGGTACATCACCAGAGTATTATCAATTTGGCACAGAGCTACATAAGGAGTTATTGAGACATTTGACCAAAGGCTTGACCAAAGATGGAGGTCTTTTGAAGCGCCTTAATGAACGAAAGAAGTGGAGGGGCTGAGGAAGGAAATTCCAGAAGTTGGGCCCATGGCTTGGCTGCCAATGATGGAATGGTTAAAATCTGGGACGCTCAAGGGGCCAGAATTGGAGGAGCACAGAGGTCTCGGAGGGTTGTTAGGCCTGAGGGAGTTACAAACAAATTAGCTGGGGGTGCTCACATTGGTCAACGAGCACAGGGATGAGTGGGACATTGTGCAAATTAAGAAATGGGCAGAAATCATTTGGATATGCTTAAGCGATGCATTAGGACATGTTTTATCAGTCAAACAAAACAGAGCTGTCAGACACTTCATCGTGAAAAATCCCAGAAGGGAGGTCTAATAAGGAGTCTTGTGCAATAGATAAATGTTTTGGTACTTAGTAATTCACCCACCACTGGGGTGGCTGAGAGTGAACAAGACAAGGAGAAGGGCATTCATCATCCAGTCCAATTGGCTGGACAGCTGGGTTGTGATGCAGAGCGAAGCCAACAGCGTGAGTTCAATTCCCGTACCGGCTGAGGTTATCCATGAAGGCCCCGCCTTCTCAACATTGCCCCTTGCCTGAGGTGTGGTGATCCTCAGGTTAAACCACCACCAGTCAGTTCACCCCCCCCCTCCCCCCTTCCCCCCCCCCCCCCCTCAAAGAGGAAAGCAGCCAATGGTCATCTGGGACTATGGTGACTTTACTTTACATGTTTTGAAAACTTGCATCAATCTTGTGATACATTAGAGGATTTTAAAAAAAGAATGTTCAATGCTCCAACAGTGAAGAAGACAGCTTGCATTTAGTTTAAAGCAAAATGCGTATGCTGGAAACCTGAAATTAAAAACAGAAAATGCTGGAAAAACTCAAAACGTCTGGCAGCATCTGCGGAGAGAATCAAGAGTTTTGGGTCTGCATGGCTCTTCTTCAGAGCTAAAGAGAGGGAGAAATATTATGGATGTTATACTGCTTTAAGAGGGGGCGGAGCAAAGTAGACAGCCGGGTATAGGTATGAGCTAAGAGCGAGTAGACAAAGATGTACTGGGCACAAGACAGAGGAAGTGTTATGGGCAGTGTTAAGGACTGAAGAAGGTGCTGATAGCGGCATAAAGGTAACAGCAGAATGTGTGAACAGCAGAACAAATGCCAGTGTTCTGTGAAAGTAAGATCGAAAAACAAGTGACGGATGGCCATGTGGGGGGCTGTTGCGGGGGGGGGGGGTGGGGGGGGGGGTGCCTTAGGACAGAAATTTGTATGGCATATATATAGGACCTTTACTGTAACAAAACACTCCATGGTGCATCATCTGAGCATTATCAAATGACACTGACACCATGCCGAATAAGGAGATATTCAGGCAGATAACTATAAGATTGGTCAATGAAAGGGCAGCACGGTGGCGCAGTGGGTAGCACTGCAGTCTCACGGCGCCGAGGTCCCAGGTTCGATCCCGGCTCTGGGTCACTGTCCGTGTGGAGTTTGCACATTCTCCCCGTGTTTGCGTGGGTTTCGCCCCCACAACCCAAAGATGTTCAGGGTAGGTGGATTGGCCACGCTAAATTGCCCCTTAATTAGAAAAATGAATTGGGTACTCTAAATGTATTTTAAAAAAAGATTGGTCAACGAGGGCGATTTTAAGCAGTGGAAGAAAAAGAGATACGAAGGAAGAGAGGTTTAAGGAGGTTTGAAACCCTGGGAGCTGAACTGCATTGAGGTTAAAATCGAGGATGGGAAATTGTGACCAGAACTGAAGGAGGGTTCAGGGCTGGAGGAGGCAGCAGAGATAGGGAGGAGCAAAGGTCATCGACGAAATTGAGGATTTAAAAATGGAAGCACCTGGACTTAAAAAGTAGCGTGAAGCTGATTCAGATTGAAATTTCCCAATAACTGGATTAATTTAACTTGACTAGGCTCCCAGTGGATAAAAAACTGAGCCCAAATGACCAACTGTGCAGACAGGAGAATGATGGAACACGTCCTAGGATTAATCAGATAGCGCTGTTTGTTCTGTTAAAACTAAAAATATCACCCTCGAGCAATAAATTGAGTTTGGAGCTAGGGGACATTGTTAAGGCAGAGTATGAAGCCTCCATTCAACTGTGCTGACCGTGTGTGTGATTGTTGCTGACACTGGCTGTTTACCGTGGAAATGTTCCGAGCACTAATATCCTTCACCTTGCAAACGGAAAAACTCACAAATTAAGAGCGCCATTAAACAAACATGGATGCTCCGCAGTGAAGTGGGAGAGTGAGCTGGAGCAGGAACAGACCATGTCGTGGAGTGGGAATGTGTCAGGTCACATTCTCAGTTCTCTGGACAGTGACGTCCTTGATCCCCACGATGAGGGAGCACTTACGTGGTGGGCCGGATTTCCCCGACAGGACGGGAAGCAAGAGACACAAAAGTCAAGGAGAGTATCCTTGTCCTGGCCATCTCCCATAAGGAAACTACTCGATGGTCCAAATGGCCTCCTTCTGCACTGTAGGGGTTCTCTGTATCTCTGTGTATGTACGTAAACAGCATCCCTCTGGCACAGGAGAAAAACAAATGTTTTTATTTCCTGCTTACATAAACTGTCACTCTCCTACTCTCGCCCCACCAGTTGCGTAAACAAACTCTTCTTCCATTTTGAAAATGAAATGAAAATGAAATGAAAATCGCTTATTGTCACAAGTAGGCTTCAAATGAAGTTACTGTGAAAAGCCCCTAGTCGCCACATTCCAGCGCCTGTTCGGGGAGGCTGTTACGGGAATTGAACCCACACTGCTGGCATTGTTCTGCATTACAAGTCAGCGATTTAGCCCTGTGCTAAACAGTCCCATTTTAATCCAAGGTGCACATTTTGTACCAGCGAAATCAATGGTTGGGATCAAAAGTACAGTATACATCACGGCGCCGAGGTCCCAAGTTCGATCCCGGCTCTGGGTCACTATCCGTGTGGGGTTTGCACATTCTCCCCGTGTTTGCGTGGGTTTCGCCCCCACAACCCAAAGATGTGCAGGTGGATTGGCCACGCTAAATTGCGCCTTAATTGGAAAAAATGAATTGGGTAATCTAAATTTATGGGAAAAAAAGTACAGTGTACATCATTCTCCCAATCAGCTGACTCTTTCACTGCTGAGTGCTTTATGACCTGAGCTTTGTGATGGCTGAAACATAGGGGGAATTTTATGTTTCTCCCCACACCCGGCAAGTTTGAGATACACTAACTTAAAAATAAACAGGGGTGGTAGTCTCTTGGGGGCACTGTACCTAATATAAAATGTCAAAAGGAATCTTAACTAATTAAATTAAAATGTCATTCTCGGGGGTGATGATGCACCCCGGCCCCTGCCATGCCCACCGAAGCGTGCCGATGGGCACAGCATGCTCTCTCTCTCCAAGGCCACCGGCTGTCATTGTAGCCACGGTGGAGGGTCAGACAGTGGGGTCAGACGACCCCCTCAGCCACCTTTGACCTAGGCCTGCTAATGGTCACAATGGCTAGGCCCAGGAGCAGGAGCAGGTCCACTTCCCTCCTCGCCTCGCTCCTCACCGGGTGGCCGAACATTAGGAGAGTGGGCTGAAGTGAGGAGCAGCCCCTTCAATTAACAGGAAAGGGACTGTAGCCTCGGGCAATCGCCATAAATGTGGAACACAGACTCTCCTTGGCTGCAGAAAAGGCATGAGGCCTGGGAGTCCCTGAACTACCTTAACCTTGGACTGTAATGTACTGCAGCATGCAACACCTGCCATGCCAGGTACCCGATGGAAAAAGGGAGGACTCCTGCGTAGGGAAGGCTCCCGCCAGGCGGTACAGCGGTCTGGCAAGGCGTGTCCTGATCATGGAAATAGGCAAGAAGCTGGAGGGGCTGCAGCAGCAGGCAATACAGGAAACTCCTCCACGCCAAACAGAAAGGTGCCGAGAGAATTTCCACGAGACTGCTCAAATTGTGAAGTTGTGGCCGCCAAGGGAGATGTTGGGGCGCAGGATCAATGTGGACTTCCGTCCGAACGGGGGTCAGTCCAGACGCAAGTCCACCGCATGCTTGAACTGCCTCAATACCACAAGTGCCGTCGGTTCCGAGTGCCACAGTTTCCAGGCTGTGGATGGCTTTGTCCGCGAGCATTTCCTACTTCTCTGTGCTCTAAAGAAATTAATACTCATCGCCTGTGTCCCTTAACTGTAACAAGGTAATTGACATGATAGTAACAGCCCTTCAGTGACATTGCCCCATTGTGAAAAGTAACATTAATCCTCACGGCCTCGTATATGAATGAGTAATGATATTTCATTAACTAACCCAAAATGGTTAATTGTGAAAGATCCGGAGGTTAGCTCAATGACTGTACTGCTGAGTAATGCTGGTCAATAATCACCACCACTTTGCACAGCTGAGCAGTGTTTGCTAAGCAGTGTTGGATTCCACTTTTTGGCTGAGAATATGGAAGGGTGTTATGGGCCAGGGTTCAGAGAACACCAAAGTGTATCACGGAGTTCACCTGACCCACGACTTTTAATAGATTGAGGTTATGGGGAGCAAAAGGGCCCACTTTACAGGTGTGACGCAACAGAGATCTAAAGTACTTTTAAGGCAAAACAATGTTTATTTATGAAACCAGTTAACACTTTATAAACCCACAGTAAACATCTTAACAACTATCAACACCGATAATCCCCACAAATACAATATTCTATAAGTAATCCTTCATAACTTTCCCAACAACATCCATAAGACCAAAAGACCCTTTTTGCAGAAAGACAGCAGGTTTAAATTCTCTACAGAAACAGGTATTACTTTGAAATCCTCAAATGATTTGGAGACAGTCTTTAGATTGCAGAGAGAGATCCTTATACAGCTGCTTGCTTTGCCTGCAGCTATCCAGCTTTGAAAGCGAAACTAAAACACACTGTAGCTGCTTGCTCAAAAACGAAAGTGAAAGTTAGCCAGCCCAGCTCCACCCACACTCTGACATCACTGCAGCTATTCGATAAACACCAATTTCCTAAAGGTGCATCCACTACAGCTATTTGATAAACAACCATTTCTTGAAGGTACTCTCACATTACAAGGGAATAATATTAAAAACTGATTCACTATTTCTTAATTACGCAAACATTCTGAGTAGCACGTGGCGCAGAAGAAGCTGACTTACTTACTTGGACTTAGTTCTCCCATTCTCCCGGTTCCAGGCGGGACAATGGGGAGCCAGACTACTGTCCCCGATCCATCGCATTCTCCCTCACTCCACCCCAGGTTGTGTCCCGCCCTTGAAAGTGGGAGATCAGGCAGGGGATTCCACCGGACCTCCTGTCCTTGCTTCCAAAACCCCTCCCTGCCTTCACCTGAGGCTCTCCCCCCTCCCCCCAGAGCCCCATTCCATCCGCACTCACCTCGATCTCAGGACCCACTGCCAAACCCGCCTGTAGGCTGGAGTGCAGCCACTGTTCGTGGTGATGCTGACACAACTGGAGAGCCTGCTCAGGAATGCGATTTCCACTTGGCTGGGGGCTTAATCGGACGGGAGACCTGACGCTGCCCAGGTGATGCCTGATTGGAATTAAATAACGTTGGCCTTCACCAAGAAAACTAAAACTGTCTTAAGTTGTATTTGTGATTGTTTTTTGTTTAAAGCAGTATCCCTGTCAGGGGCTGCCCCTTTTACTTTGTCCCTCAGTTTGTTTGGTTTAGTTTAATTATTTGTTTTATAAAAAGTAGTTGGATTCCCACCAGTTGATGGACGAGAGTCCCATTGCCCAGATTGTACCCCGACCTACAAGGCAAAGCTGGCATGACATAGAGAGTGCAGCATAGAAGCAGGACATTTAGCACAACTGGACTTGCCCTGTGTTTATACTGCACACAAATCTCCTCCCACTCTTAAAAAAAATTACGGGATGTGGGGTCGCTGGTTCGGCCAGCATTTATTGCCAATCTCTAGTTGCCCTTGAGAAGGCGGTGGTGAGCTGCCTTTTTGAACCGCAGCAGTCCCTGAGGTGTAAGTACAGCCACAGTGCTGCTAGGGAGGGAGGTCCAGGATATTGACCCAGGGACAATGAAAAAAATGGCAATATATATCCAAGTCAGAATCATAGAATCATAAGAATTTATAGTGCAGAAGGAGGCCATTCGGCCCATCGAGTCTGCACCAGCCCTTACAAAGAGCACCCTGCTGAAGCCCACGTATCTACCCTATCCCCATAACTCAGTAACCCCCGCTTAACATGGATGGTGTGTAACTTGGAGGGGAACCTCCAGGTGGTGGTGTTCCCAGATGTTTGTTGTCCTCATCCTTCTATGTCAGTGATAAGCAACCTAGACTAGTGAGTGGGCCATATGAATATCCCTCCTTCATCTCAGGGGGCTGCAAGATGGAAATCAGTCTGGTTGACTAACCATGACTTTATGAATATGATTGAATACACACCGAATATTTCAAAAGTAGTTACAATGTGTAATCATTTATATATTAGTAGAACTTCAAATGGTAAAAACAAAAGAACTATTTACACTTTGGAAAGAGTGGGAGCGCACGGCTCAGCTCTCAGAGTCCATGTTGTGAGCAATCAGCACACACCTCACTTCACAAGCCCTTGCTTTACGTGTGAATCACTTCAGTCACACTGGTGGGAAGAAACTATGTGGATGCACATCAGTGGAATGTGGAAACCCTGGGCGGGATTCTCCCTCTTGGGGACTAAGTCCCCACGCCCACCGGAAAACGGGTGAGGATCACTCCAGAGTTTTCCCTCGAATGTCCGGGGTGATTCTCCGTTTTCCGGGGGGCTAGCAGAGCCCCGGCGTGCATCCCGCAGCTCTGGCTGCCGGCGGAGCCCTACTGTCCAGACCGCGCGGCCGCGTATGCGCATGGCGGCCCACTTTGCTGGCCACTGCTGAGGCCCCCCACCAGAGTCTGTTTCCCCCCGCCCCCCACCAGGACCGCCACTGTGGTTCCGAGCTCCCGCCGGGTGGTACCAGATATAAACCACGCCGGTGGGAGTTCGGCCGGTTGACCGCACAGAATCGCCGCTGGGGCCTCTTTGAGCGGCGCCCGACCAGCGCCGCGTCAACCGCGCGCGTGCGACTGCCGGGTCCGTGGAAGCGCCGGATTTCCGGAGTGAACGGCTTGATGCACTATCAATTACTACGAGACGAGAGTAGAATGTAATCAAGGCTTTATTACACAGAGATGTGTGGCCTATTCTCCGCCCCCGCACCAGGTGCAATGCCGGAGCGAAGGGTCGGAAGAATCCCGCCCCCTGAGTATGGACAACGGTCAACCACATGGGCCGCACTCAGATCGCAGATGGGTCGCATTTGGCCTCCAGGCTGCAGGTTGCCCACCAGTGCTTTCGATATTAGTGGTTGTGGGTTTGGAAGGTGCTGTCTCAGAAACCTTGCTGAGTTCCTGCAGTGCATCCTGTAGATGGTACACACGGCCGCCACTATTCGTCGGTTGTGAATGTTTGTGGAAGGGGTAGCAATCAAGTGGGCAGCTTTGTCTTGGATGGTGTCGAGCTTTTTGAGTGTTTTTGGAGCTGAACCCATCCAGGCAAGTGGAGAGTATTCCATTAAATTCCTGACTTGTGCCTTGTAGATGGTGGATAGGCTTTGGTGAGTCAGGAGGTGAGTTACTAACCACAGGATGCCTAGCCTCTGGCCTGCTGTTGTAGCCACAGTTGTGATGTGGCTAGTCCAGTTCAGTTTCTGGTCAATGGTAACCTCCAAGATGTTGGTAGTGAGGGATTCAGCGATGATAGTCCCTTTGAATGTCAAGGGGTGATGATGAGATCATCTCTTTTGTTTATTTAAAGTACCCAATCCACCTACTCTGCACAACGCTAGATCCTCTCTTATCAGAGATGGTCATTGCCTGGCACTTGTGTGGCAGGAATGTTACTTGCATTTCATTTAACCCTATCTGCATATCCTGCAGCACATTTCTCTGTCATCTACTCCTCTACCTTCCTCTTAAATGCAACTGTGCAATTTTCCTCAACTACTCTATGTGGTGGCAAGTTCCACAGTCTAACCACTCTCCTGAATATTTTATTAGATATGTTAGAGAGTCTCTGATACTGGTGGTCCCTCGTTTTGGACAGTGAGTGGTGCGGGTCTGCAATGCATTGCCTGGGAGTGTGGTGGAGGCAGGTTCGATCGAGGCCTTCAAGAGGCAGGAGATGATTAGTTGAATGGAATCAACGTGCAGGGGAACGGCACTAAATCATGCTGCTCGCAGGCACCATGGGTCGAATCGCCTCCTTCTTCGCTGTAACAATTCTGTGATTCCATGGTTCTCAGATCGGGCATTACTCTTGTGGCCATGATGCGGACCTGATGCAGGAGCTGTGCTCCGAAAGCCAGTGATTCGAAACAAACCTGTTGGACTTTAACCTGGTGTTGTAAGACTTCTTACTATTACTCTTGTAAACATGAGGACAGCGCTTGAAATTTTGAAGCTGTTCAAGTCCAACATCTCCCTTACAAAGGCAGTTCAAAGCAGTGAGGAAGAAAATTAGTTCCTGCTAAACCCTATTAATTTGATTCTAGCACCCGCATTTTCATCCAATCTGACTTGGAAATCAAAAGGCATTTACATATTCCTTTTGGATAGTGAGCAGCAACTATTTTGAAGGTCTGGGCGCTGATCACAATGTTGGCTGTTAGTAATCAGGACTCAGTTTCAAAGCAACTCCCCAAAGCTCCGAATAAATTAAAGGTTACGCCATTGCATTCAATCAATGTGTACGATGTTTCAGCGATGTGAATGCACAGCAGGGGAGAGATGCACCAAACTTTGTTCTGGTGCCAATTTGTGGGAACAGAACGCTCATTAAGGATTGCCTGTCAAATTAAATGTTGGCAAGTTACAGCTTGGACCAGATGAATACAAAGATCGAGGCATTCCAAACTTGATGAACTCAAAAAGATATTTGCAGAGAAAAGTTACGCTTGGGGTGTTGAAACTTTCCCGACAATTTCTGTGTCAAATATATGTGATAGACACACTTCTGTCAATATTAAAGTTCTCACAATCAAAACTGTACGCTAACCCAGATTCTTTGATATGTGTTCGTTCAGTACTTTGCAGTGAAAATAAAAATGGTACCAAATGTTATAAAATTCTTAAATGAATCACGGACTACATTTTTCAGTGAGTGCAAGACAGCTACTAATTAGCGTTTTCAAAGCATTCAAACTTTCTGTTCTGATTACCCGCAACAACACAAAGCAAAGCACTGCAGACACCGGAAACCTGAAATAAAAACAAAAATTGGTTGAAGAGAGGCAGCAGGTCTGGCACCACCTATGACCAGGGAAACGGAGACAGCGGGGGCGATTCTCCGAGCCCCCCGCCGGGCCGGAGAATCGGCGCAACCGCGCCACGACTCCAGCGCACGATTCTCCGAGGCGCGAAGTTTCGGTGCTATTTGCGCCGGCGCGTTTGACACGGTGCGGGCCGCTGGAATCGGCGGGGCCACCGATTCTCCGGCCCGGATGGGCTGAGCTGCCGGGCGGAAATGGCAGAGTCCCGCTGGCGCCGCTCACCCCTGGTCGCTGGCGGTGGGAACTCTGCGCGAAGGGTCGGGGGGCGGCCTGGGTGGAGGGGGCTCCTTCACCGGGGAGGGGGGGGGCCTCCAATGGGGTCTGGCCCGCGATCGGGGCCCACCGATCAGCGGGCCGGCCTCTCACCCCCCGGGCCTACCTTCTGGCGCAGCCAACCCCTGGACACCGACGCCATGTTGAGTCGGGGCCGGCGCGCTAAAGAAGTCCACCGCGCATGCGCAGGTTGGCGCGTCCCAACTCCGCATGCGCGGGTTGGCGCCGTGCCCATTTGGCGCGGTGCCCATTTGGCGCCGTGAAAGGAGGCCAGTGCGGCGTGAACTGCTCCAGTGCCGTGCTGGCCCTCTGTGGGGGCCAGAATTGGTCGTACCCGGGCCCGGTTTGCGCCATCGTGAAACGCGACGGCGTTCACAACGGCGTGAACACTTGGGCTCCAGATTGGAGAATCGCCCCCCCCCCCCCAGTTTCAGGTTGATGACTTCTCAGCAGAACTGGGAGAAGTTGGACACGTGTTTGGTTTTAAGCAAGTGGACTGGGGCTGAGAAACTGGGAGGCGCAACAAAGGAGTTTGCGATGGGGTGGAAATTGGGAGAGGTGAAATGACAAAGGAGGTCGGCGGTACGAGGGGCGGAAAGAGTGGTTCGCGGACAAGTGAAGAGCCAAGGGATGCATCTCGAGGAGGTTTGGATGGCACAGCTGCCCTCCGGATATGGGCCAGGGTTTAGAGAACCCGAAAGTGTATCATGGAGTTCACCTGACCCACAACTTTTAATAGATTCTTGTTTGGGGAGCACACGGCCCACTCTGCAGGTGTGGTACAGCAGAAATGGAAAAATATTTTTTAAAGCAAAACAATGTTTATTCTATGAACTCAAGTTAACCTTCTTAAAACATACAGTGAACATCTTAGCAACCATTAATTCAAATACAACCCCCAAAGAATACAACACTAAGTAATCCTGAATAACTTCCCAAACAACAGCCAGAAGACAAAAGAAACACCTTTTAACAGAAGCACATCAGGTTCAAATTCACTACTGAAAACAGTTGTAATTCTGAATTCACCAAATGATCAAGAGATAGTCTTTTTCATGACAGAGAGAACAGCAGTACACCTGCTTGGTCTGGCTTCAGCTCCAACATTGAAAACGAAACCAAAAAAACACTGACACCACCCAAGCTTTTCTCAAAGTGAAACTAAAAAGCAGGGCCAGAGCTCCGCTCCACCCACACTCTGACATCACTGCAGTAACATGAGCATTTGAACGTTTCTTAAAGTGACATTCTCATGACACTCCGCAAGCAAAGAAAAGACCAAGAGTAAAGCCAAAACCTGCAAAGTAAAAGGAAATAAAACGAGGACAGTGGTTGCAGTCTGCTAATAATGTTGGGAGAAAGGTTGTCGACAGCTATGGCGTCTTTAAATGCCAGTAAAATCCTCCTTCCGCTTTATGGTTTGGCAGGAAACTTGATTGATTTTCTCCTTGAATCTGTATTTGTTTGATGGGCTCAAAGCATTTTTTGCACTTCCGCAATCTGGCATTGAGCCAATTAATAAAGGGCAGATCAAATCAATTTCAGACTTCTTGCAAACGTTATAATTTGTGCCTTCACTGAATAAAATTAATTTAAGGCGTCAGCTGTTGCCCCACGGGAACACTTTCAGCTCTATATCGGAAGGTTGTGGGTTCAGGCCCCACTCATTTCATTTCATTCATTCATTTCACTCCAGAGGCTTGGACTCAATCTGGTGAAGACTTTGCTGTTGGGACAAATGGAGGAAGTGCAGTATAGTTGGGAGTGATAACAATAAAGATTATTATTATTTCTATCTTGTAAGATTTGAATGTGTCCTTCCTCATTGCTGTCCCCTAATTGGTGGAAAATGTTATATAATAATAATCTTTATTGTCACAAGTAGGATTACATTAACACTGCAATGAAGTTACTGTGAAAAGCCCCTTGTCGCCACATTGCGGCGCCTGTTCGGGTACACAGAGGGAGAATTCAAAGTGCCCAAATTACCTAAAAGCACGGGCTGGATTCTCCATTATTGGGACTTTGTCCCCCATGCCGGCATCAAAACGGTGGAGTTTTATTCCCGAAAATCCTGGATTAAAGGGACACGAATTCCCAGCCCTGTAGGGGGCTTGCAGGGACCCGGAGTAAATCTCCCAGCTTTTGCTGCAGATGCCAGCCCCCGCACCTCCGGGACACAGGCCGCACATGCGCACAGCGGAGGCCTCCAGCGGCCGTGCCATGCTCCATGGCAGACTCGGACCGCGGAGATAGACCCACAAAGGAGACCCCCCGATCGGCCACTCGCACGACCCTCAACCCCCGCACGAACATTCCCCGGCACCTATAAGGCCCTCGCTAGCCTCCGATCCGCCCGCCCACGGCCAGGGTGGAAGCAGGCTAAGTCCGCAGCCGCTACGCGAGTATCCCGACCAGCTGGAGCACATTAGTTCCACGTCAGGAGCGGAGATTTGCTGAGCGGGCCTGTGGCAATGGCTCCAGGCGGCGCGGTGTACTCCCCAGTGACACGGCTTTTCGGGGCCCGCAGAATCGGCGACTCGCCCCGGTCCCGTTTTCTTGCGGGAACATCGATTCTCCGCCCCCCGAGCCGCTCGCGATTTCGGCGCGAGGGTGCGGAGAATCCAGCCCCACGTCTTTCGGGACTTGTGGGAGGAAACCGGAGCACCCGGTGGAAACCCACGCAGACACGGGGAGAACGTGCAGACTCCGCACAGGCAGTGACCCAAGCCGGGAATCGAACCTGGGACCCTGGAGCTGTGACGCAACAGTGCTAACCACTGTGCTACTGTGCCGCCCATTGTGAACACAAAGATGTGTCAAAGTAGGAAAGGCTTCCATGTATCCAATACCACTCATGGCCTCAGTGTTTTTTATGGAGCCGTTTAAGTGCTCTTGGAGTGTTGAAATTCCAGAAACATGGCCGCCAGTTTGCACACAGCCAAGTCCTACAAGTAATAATTTGATAATGACCGGATAATTCTTTCCTTTTGTGACGTTTCTCAAGGGATAGATGTTGGCAGTCAGTTAGTTTAAATATTAGATGTATTTAGAACAGACAGGGAATCAGATATTTACTGTTTTGTGGCAGGATTCAAGAAAGTGTCTCGCCTATAAATTTCATACGAATTGCACATCCAAGTACCCCAGCAAAGTGAAAGATTTGATGCAATGCGTTGTTTTTTTTAGTTTATCCTTAAGAACCAATGGATAAGGCGGGATTCTGGTTGAAACCACGTTGATCGAAACCCCTGTGTACACCAGCTGGTCGCTGCAAAGGAAGACAATCTGAATATTTTCTCTGCAGTTAAATACTACTATTGAGTTGACTGTTCCACCCATAGCCAAAGCTCAGCTTGGTTTTGGCATAGGATTCAGACACAATGAGCTATTCCAAGGAAGAGGCCCTCCACCAGAGCTGGGGGGGCTGCAAGGGAGGTTGACTGCTTCACTGATTATAAAACCGGCTAGATTCAGCCACCCACACCCACAACCCTTGCACGAAAGAGCAACAAGACCGTCAGCCTCACACACAAAAAAATGCCCAAAGTAAAGAAAGTAGCTTCCTCTTAATTTTAACGTCTCGATTATCAAAGTCTCCTTCTTGTTTTTTAGTCATGGCTTCGCCCCTCGCTATCTCTGTAATCTCCTCCAGTCCACAACCCTCCGAGTATCTGCTGTCCTCTAATTATGGCCACTTGTGGATCCTTGAGTTTACTTGTTCACCAGAGGCAGCCCTGCTTTCGATTGTGTCAGTCCTAAACTCTGGAATTCCTTCCCTACACCTCCCCGCCTCTTTACCTCACTTTCTTCCTTTAAGACAGTCTTTGAGACCTAGCACTTAGACTCATCCTTTGGCTATCTGACCTCATGTCCCCTTACCTTGTTGGGTTACTACTTTTTCTTCACAGCGCTCCCGTGACGCACCTTGGCATGTTTTATTATTTTAAAGTGCTATGTGAACATAAGGGGCTAGATTCTCCATTCTGAAGACTAACTGCTGACAAAGCGTAGTATGTGTAGACTTTCACGACAGGAAATTCAGCGCCAACCCCTCACTGATTCCGGTACCGGTGAGGGTCTAGCACCCGCGCCGAGTGAAAGTCCGGCGGATCGCGCCGCAAACGGCCACAGAATGGCCGGGTCCCGGGCCTCGCATGCGCATGGCTGACGACCTGCACCGGTCGCGCCGTACAACACGGCGCCGGCCGTGCGCGAACCCAACACGCCAACCGTGACTCCACAGCCCACCCCCTGGCCACCCCACACCGGTTCCCCCAGCCCTCGTAGAGGTCCCCCCCCCCCCCACCCCGGCCAGTGGCAAGGATCCCGGCCGAGTGTGGCGGCATTGGACACTGTCCGCAGCTGGCACGGCAGGTTCCCGCACGGTCGGGACCACACCTGTCCCGCGCCGTCGGGAACTCGCCCCATCGGGGGCGGAGCATCGCGGACCGGCGTCAAACTGGCACCGGTCCCGCTTTTGGCATGGGAATCCATTCCCCGCCCGATCGCCGATCACAATTTCGGAGAATCCCGCCCAAGTTTTTAAAAATAAATTTAGAGTGCACCAATTCTTTTTTCCCAATTCAGGGCCAATTTAGCGCGGCCAATCCACCTACCCTGCACATCTTTGGGTTTGTGAGGGTGAGACCCACACAGACGCGGGGAGAATGTGCAAACTCCACATGCACAGTGACCCGGGGCTGAGTTCGAACCCGGGTCCTCAGCGCCGTGAGGTAGCAGTGCTAACCACTGTGCCACTCTGATATGTTGTCGTTGCTGTGGGATAAACTAGAATGGGAATCAACCTGACAAGTAGAAACTGACAAGTGCCGGAATTTATTACACTGGGGCTGATAGGCTGGGGCTGATTGGGTCTTACATGGGGCTGGTGGGAAGCAAGGGTGCCGACAACAGCATTCGCCCCAATAAGTAAGAGGTATTCATGCTAGATCCCAGGGCCTCATTTCAACATAACGTGTTGGGCTCATAATTGCGCATCCTACCAGCTGCTGAGAGCATTTGGAAATAATGAGGAATCCCTTTGCAACGGATCACTAACTAGGGATGATGGAGACTTTTAAAAGGACTCGCCCGCTTGAAAGACAAGTGGTGACACGTGGTGGCAAATACTGCGATAGCCGTTAAAATTCTTTGAAGGTGGATTGATCCTTCCTGAAATCCCTTTCGGTCAAGTTTCAGGCTGGTGGTAGCCAAGGTTTGCCACAATTACTGTGGAAGCAGGAAACAGAGTCTGTAGATTAATAACGGAGCAGTGGAACTGACTGAGTAGACGGTGATTATGTTGACCTGGAAGGACGCAAAATCAAAGACATTGAGCGCTCTGGTAATCCCTGCCCGAAAATGGCAATGTGACTCCAACGGCAAAGATTGGCTGGAGATATCCTTACAACAGGTTGCATACCAGCCACAGAATATTTGCTCATTTATCTCATTGAGGTTTGTGGCCTCCTGCTGTGTATAAATTAGCTCATTTGTTTCTCGCCATTACAACAGTCGCTACACTCTGAAAGCACATTATTGGCTGCAAAGTCAATAATGCACATTAAAGCACATTATTGGCTGGAAGTCCTGAACGGTGCGGTGGAAAGGCAAGGGGCTGGATTCTCCGTTTCAGCGGTAAAGTGCCAGCTGAAACGGAGAATTAGCGGCCGTTTTACGACGCCAAAATCGGCGCCGAACCCTCACTGATTGTGGGACCGGCGAGGGGCTAGCAGCAGCGCTGGGTGAAACACTCGGCTCCCGCCGTGCCAAAAACGACCAGGTCCCTGGCCGCACATGCGCACGGCGACGGCCTGCAGCGGTCGTGCTGTACAACATGGCGCCAGCCGTGTGCGGACCCAACCCGCCAAATACGAGCCCACTGGCCACACCCCACCAGCCCCCCAGCATCCCCCCCCCCCCAACCGGGCTGGCATGGATCCGGGCTCCGGGCTGATGTGGCTGCGCTGGACACAGTCCCGACCGTTCAGACCCCACGTCCTTCCGATCGCCGATTACGATATCGGCGTCTGCAACAGAGGTTTATTTATTTCCTGGGTAATGTTACTTTTTCGGGAAACCCTTCCTGGTACTAGTCCAGGAATGTTGGCATCTACTTGTGCATGAGGTGGGAAGGGTGACAGCGATGGGCACAGACTTCCTGTGGTGCAACATCAGCTGCCGGATGTGCCTTCATTCCTTCCCCCTCAAACTGGAGAGAACATCGCAATAGCGAATTCTCCACCGGGGAATCTATCAAAGCCACTCCAGCAACCCCTGGTGCCAGAGAAGTTTTCTTTCACAGAACCACTCTCCACAAAGCTTCCTTTCGAGCCCCGACTTCCTCGTTTAAAAGGATGGAAAAAAGATCGTCATTCCTCCCACAGCTGCCTAGCAACTCCCGGACACTCGCTGCAAATGGGCATCTTTATGAGTGAATGCTGATTCTGTGTGACGGCCAAGAGAGGAGTGAGGGACCTCGCCATCTGTTTCACGACGATTCTCAAAGCCCTGGCGTTTTCCAGGGAGCGTTTGCTGCGTGGCGCGTTACACACTGCACACCGCGGACAGAACATCAATGTGGCAGACGTGTGCCCCGAGTGCCCACACTGCAATGCCATGAATGTGTTCAACCATCAGCCACAGTCTCGCTTTGCGAGACAGGAGGAAACAAGCTGACTGAAAGCAATAAGGCTTAATGTACTTTGATAAACAGAGAAACCAGTAGGCAATGCTTAATTTAACGCCCCAGAAATGTAAGTCGGGAGTAGAGGAGCTTTACGCTCTAACAGAAGCAGCATGATGCAACAGGTGGCTCTGTAATCTCAAGAAAAATAAGTGAATTATCCAAAATCCATTACAGAACACAACATATACGAATATTCTGGTCAAGCAAATTAAGTCCAGCTTCTCACAGTGCCATCAGATTAACTAGGAACCAATAAATCACCATATCCAGTGACACCAACTTAAAATGCACTCTATTATTTTCCTAATTAATAAAGCTTTGCCTTCTTAATGCACTCCTTGTACAAGCAAATTTCCCAGAAAAGGACGCGGCCACTCAGGATTAATTTGCCTCATGTGGCCTTCTTTGAAATACATTACCTTAATGACCCATGTTTCTTTCAAATCTTCATTCGGGAGCTGAGGGGGGTGGTGGGGCAGAAGAGGGTATGGAAAGAGGTGAGTCGGTGTCCTCTGTATCAACAGCGTTCTCCAGTCAAAAAGCAGCACAGGCTCCTGACCCTGAGACAGAAAGCTGCTTCGTAATAAGCCACCGAGAAAAGGTTTGTTTAGAAGCTGAGCCTGGGGTCATTTAATCACCGCCACCTCGTCTCGTCTTTCACCATTTCCAACCTTGGAAGGCAGTGCATTATGAACCTTGGTCCCTCACCCGACTAAACTGGGCCAATTTTCTTCTTTGTGCCCCTATCCCAGAGTAGCCTAATTATCTTGAATGTTGAACGTTTCACAACAAAGTCTCTTAAATGCCTTAAAGGGGTTGGTTTAGCACAGTGGGCTAAACAGCAGGCTTGTAATGCAGAACAAGGCAACAGCGCGGGTTCAATTCCTGCACCGGCCTCCCCGAACAGGCGCCAGAATGTGGCGACTAGGGGCTTTTCACAGTAACTTCATTGAAGCCGACTTGTGACAATAAGTGATTATTATTATTATTAATAAAGCAAGCTTCGCCTTTGTGGTTGCGCACATTAACCTAAGTCACATTGCACTCGCCTACTCCATCCACCCTGATAAAACTTTGTTCATCAACCTCCAGCGATATCACTCACAGTTATTTACACTTTTTCCCTTTGACAATATTGGGGACATGCCCTTTGATCCCGGCCATATCGTGTCTCCATTACACAAGACATAGGGCAGCACGGTAGCATTGTGAGTAGCACAATTGCTTCACAGCTCCAGGGTCCCAGGTTCGATTCCGGCTTGGGTCACCGTCTGTGCGGTGTCTGCACATCCTCCCCGTGTGTGCGTGGGTTTCCTCCGAGTGCTCCGGTTTCCTCCCACAGTCCAAAGATGTGCAGGTTAGGTGGATTGGCCGTGATAAATTGCCCTTAGTGTCCAAAATTGCCCTTAGTGTTGGGTGGGGTTACTGGGTTATGGGGATAGGGTGGAGGTATTGACATTGGGTAGGGTGCTCTTTCCAAGAGCCAGTGCAGACTCGATGGGCCGAATGGCCTCCTTCTGCACTGTAAATTCTATGATAATCTATGACATGAGTAGGGCGATCGGCAGCACCTCTATTTTAGTCTTGTTTTAAACGTCAATTCTTTTTAAATATTTAATCAATTTCTTCTTTGTATATTTGCATCACAAACTATGATATCATTGCCCACTTAATTAGGAATTCAAATATTTTCAATGATACCAAGGTGATCTACCTGAGTTTTCCCTGGTTAAGATGCAAACCAGGGGCGCGATTCTCTGCTCCCGCGCCGGTTGGGAGAATCGCCTGGGTCGCCAAATTTTCCCGCGACACCGGTCCGACACCCTCCCGCGATTCTCCCAAGTGGCGAGAGCGGCCCCGTCGAGTTCCACGCGGCGCAGGCAGGAGAATCGCCCGTGACACCCAAAATGGCGATTCTCTTGCACCCCTGCTATTCTCAGGCCCGGATGGGCCGACCGGCCAGCCCAAAACAGCGGGTTTGCCCCGGCGCCATCCACACCTGGGGCGAAATTCTCCGGAAACGGCGCGATGTCCGCCGACTGGCGCCCAAAACGGCGCAAATCAGACGGGCATCGCGCCGCCCCAAAGGTGCGGAATGCTCCGCATCTTTGGGGGCCGAGCCCCAACATTGAGGGGCTAGGCGGGCGCCGGACGAATTTCCGCCCAGCCAGCTGGCGGAAAAGGCCTTTGGTGCCCCGCCAGCTGGCGCAGAAATGACATCTCCGGGCGGCGCATGCGCGAGAGCGTAAGCGGCCGCTGACAGCATTGCCGCGCATGCGCAGTGGAGGGAGTCTCTTCCGCCTCCGCCATGGTGGAGACCGTGGCAGAGGCGGAAGGGAAAGAGTGCCCCCACGACACAGGCCCCCCCGCAGATCGGTGGGCCCCGATCATGGGCCAGGCCACCGTGGGGGCACCCCCTGGGGCCAGATCGCCCCGCGGCCCCCCCAGGACCCCGGACCCCGCCCGCGCCGCCTTGTCCCGCTGGTAAGGTAGGTGATTTAATTTACGCCGGCGGGACAGGAATTTTAGCGGCGGGACTTCGGCCCATCCGGGCCGGAGAATCGAGCAGGGGTCCCGCCAACCGGCGCGGCGCGATTCCCGCCCCCGCCGAATATCCGGTGGCGGAGACTTCGGCAACCAGTGGGGGCGGGATTCACGCCAGCCTCCAGCGATTCTCCGACCCGGCGGGGGGTCGGAGAATTTCGCCCCTGATCACTGCTGGCGTGAACAGCGCTGGAACGCTGGGGGGGGGGGGGTGGGGCCTGCGGTGGGGGAAAGGGGGGGGGATCCTGCACCGGGGGGGGCCTCAACTGGGGTGTGGCCTGCGATCGGTGCCCACCGATCGTCGGGCCGTCCTCTCTGCAGGAGGATCTCCTTTCTTCCGCAGCCCCGCAAGATCCATCTGACATCTTCTTGCGGGGCGAACTCAGAGAGGACGGCAACCACGCTTGCGCGGGTGACGCCAGTTATGCGGCGCCGGCCGCGTCATGTATGCGGCGCCGCCTTTACGCGGCGCCAAGGCCTGGCACGCGTAAATGACGCGGCGGCGCTCCTAGCCCATTATCGGGCCCTGAATGAGTCAGGATAGGGGCCGTTTCGCACCGTCGTGAACCTCGACGGCGTTCACGACGGCGCGAACACCCTGCCTCCATTTCGGAGAATCCCGCCCCGGGTCTTTGACGCCACTGAACCCCAGTTTATATCCCTTTCTCAGGACAGCGCCTGAGCATGAACAGGGACTCATCTCTCATCAAACCAGCAGCGTTAAAATCGATAATTTGGAGTGGAAAATGGAGACGCAACATTATAAAGTTCCCATTTCCACCGAGGTGGACTGTGTAGGGTGTCATAAGGTCTCGCTACCCAGTTGTTGGCACCGGCAATATATTCCGCCATTCCCTTTTACAAAACGTCTCCCTGCTTACATATCAAAGTGAAGCCAGTGGATCACCCATCTGACAACGAGACAGGGAGCAATTAACCCAGGACATTCTCAACAAATCAATGACTTTGGAAGTCCCGAATCACAGCAGGGGAAGCTGAACTCAATTGAAGGTCTTTGCGTTAAAACCACAGTGTTTATTATGCAAAATAGCAACTATTCATTGACAATTTTCCTGCAGTGGATCAAGAGAAATTTAACACAACACTACTCACTAGACTGTATGGACTAAGGGGCAGCTGGGATAGAATGGGTCGTAAACATTCCTTGAAAAGTGTAGGCTTGATTTCTGAATTGCCTTTTCTCACTCCATGATTTTCTAGGGGAACGATATCAGACCGCATACAAAACACAAACATACCTGCCAGCACCAGTCCTTCAGATATCCCGAGTTTTTCTCTCTCCCTTTCGGAGAAGCACCTTCCTGCAATAAAATAATACACGGAGTTTAAAATCTCATTCATACATGGATCTGTCCCTGCACACATTGATATTTATGATTCCACACAACACGTTGCCTAGTAACGAGCAATTCTCTTATTCAAAAGGTATGTCTCATTTTCCCTCTGCGGGGAAAGAACATTTTCTCCGACTTTTCTCTCTGTGTCTCTTCAGCACAGCGGCAAACTGAACCTTTGTAAAGAGGGAAGGAGTCAATTTACAACAGACACTGCATGAAAACAATATCAGCCTGACCCTCGGCCCAGGAAGTCCACCCAATATCCAATCCCTCAATTGGTGCAAGGGTGCACCCGGGCCCACATTCAGAATGAAAAACAATTTACAGTATTGGAGGGTACTTAAAGTCTTTGAACTTGTCCTTCATTGATAACTTTCAAGGTGTAAAGATGAATACAACTTCTTAACTTTGTTCAAATTAATATGTTGAAGAAAGGCTTCTTTTTAATGATATTGATATTTAATGATATTTTAATGAGTATGGATTTTATTTATGGCGGGTAAAGCTTGCAGAGTGTAACTAAGCGCTAACAATGCAAGACATTGTGACGTCAGTACACTTTCAAGGCCCAAAAGTTGGCAGCAAATTCACTGCATAAAGAAAGACATAGAGCTGAATTTCACTCTCCGCCGGTGAGCTTTTAGGCGGAGGGAAGTGTGAAGTAAAACAAATGGGCTTCCCGCTGTGTTGCCACCAGCGATGCCCTCTCAGTGATTTTACACTGGGGCAGGTGAAGCATCCAACTGGCCAACCAACCTTACTCAATTGAGGCCCTTAAGTGGCCAACCATTGACCACTTCTCATCCCGCCTCAACTTTTAGGCTGGCGAGAGGATTTCCCCGGTGTGGAGCAAGCCAAAAATGATCTGGCGTCATCCTTGGGTGGCTTGTAGATGCCGCCTCCTAACTTAGGTTGCCTCCCCCCTCCCCCCCCCCCTCCCCCCAACCCACTTGAGGTCCAATGGCCTCTGGACCTCCCTTGCCCACTATCCACCCCATTAGGACTTCCCTACTCGCCCTTGCCCACTATTCACCCCATTAGGACTTCCCTGCGCTCCCCGCCAGAGATCCTGAATTCTCATCTTTCCATGCGCTCCCGGGACGTGCCCTTTTGTCCACTGCAGCTTTTGTTGCTGTCGGGGGCCTTCCTCCTGATTGGGGAGGTGTTCTCCACCGGCCCCACAGTCCAAAGATGTGCAGGTTAGGTGGATTGGCCATGATAAATTGTCCTTAGTGTCCAAAATTGCCCTTAGTGTTGGGTGGGGTTACTGGGTAATGGGGATAGGGTGGAGGTGTTGACCTTGGGTAGTGTGCTCTTTCCAAGAGCGGGTGCAGACTCGATGGGCCGAATGGCCTCCTTCTGCACTGTAAATTCTATGAAATTCTATGAATTCTTCGGATGGAGGGTGGGAAAACCCACCATCCGAAATAGCTTGGCCATTCGCATCTTTCACCACCTCAAGGATATCCCAATGCACTTTACAGCCAATAAGATATTGTTTATGTACAATGACTATTGTAAACAGCAGAAACACAGCTGTCAATTTGCACACAGGAAGGTCCCAGCAATGTGACAATGACTCGAACACTGATTTTTTTTCTAGTGATGTGATAGAATGCACTGGAGGGTCAGCCTAGCTTTAATACTCATTCGTGTCTCTCAATCTCGTGACTCACAGCGACATGAGACTCAAGGCAAATGTTGCTGGTTTATGTATGCAGAGCGTAACTATGCAAAGAGAATGAAAGATTTGAATTGTGAAGTGGAAATTGATAATATCAGCAAGATTTACCTAAATGGGAACAAGGTCCCGTAGCGAGCGTGCTGAGCCGCATGTTTCCCGGTGTTTGCAGCACCGAGAAACACAACACTATAAAACGGCACTCCAGTTAGATAAGGAGCCTCGGCTGGGAACGGGCGGCTGAGGCCGCACATGGCCCCATTTCCTGCACTGAGGAGCTCCGCTCGTTGGAACCCCTCAGTGTAGCGAGAGATCGGGGACATTTTTAAGTGGTGTCCCGATCGCTGGAGCCCCTGACGTGACCTTCGGTCCCCCCAAGCCCCAACACACTGTGGGAGGGTCCCCGGCTCCCCCCCCTCCCCCCCCGCACCCCCTCCAACATCTGCGTAGGTCTCCCCCAGCCCGATCGCCCCCGTGCAGAAAATGGCAGCTCGGCACCGCAGGTCTGGCCCCCTGGCAGTGCCACCCAGGCAACTTGGTAGTGCCAGACTGGCACCCAGGTTGCACTGCCAGGGTGCCCGGGAGGCACCAACAGTGCCAGGGTACCTCCCTGCCCAAAGGGCATGCACCTGGGGGCCTCTGATCACCTGGGATACCCCCATGAGTGCCGTTCCGTCTGGTGCCAGTGTGTGGAGCCCAGTACTGAATGGTGCTCGCCCGAGGTCTCCAAGATGAAGGAGATAGATCCCAATGCCTCGGGAATCGGCATATTAAAGCAAGACGATGCAGTGTTTTAATGTAAAAATGTCTCTGTACTGATGCAAAGCATTTGTTTTATATTTGGAGAACAAAGGGCTGGATTCTCCGATCCTGTGGCTATGTCCACAGGATCCGTCTGGTCTTACGACCAAAGGTTGGTGCCGCCTCCACACCGATGCTCCGCCAGTGGGGAGCTAACAGCCACAGCTTTACCTGCCGATACGGACGCAGAATGGCCAGGTCCGTGGCCGCATGGACCCTGCCTGCTAAAACCCCTGTAACCCCCTCGCCAGCGGAACGGCTCCCCTCTCCTCCCCCCCCCCCCCCGGCTGCGGCGGCGCCGGACACAGTCCGCAGCCGCCACGTGAGGTTGACGGAAAGTGAGAGGACACTCGACCGGCGTCGTCGGGAGGTCGGTCCATCGGGGGGCGGAGCATTAGGGGAGGGCCTCAGGTGACGTCCTGAGGCCGTCCCGACGACTCCTCGAGTACGCCGTTTTTGAGGGGTGCGGATCATCGGAAAAAAGCCGCCAGCCCCGATTTCAGCGTAAAAATAAAAGCCGTTCCGCTGGATTTCGGTTTCGGCAATCAAGGAATCCTGCCCATAATCTTTATTTTGTTGTAACAAGGTGTTCAGTAAAGTACATGTTCCTCCTTTAAGCTGCTTCTTAAAATCTATCTATTTGATCAAGATCATAGGCACCTTGTGTAATATCTCCTCTGGCTTGGTGCCAATTTTGGTCTTATAAAACTCCTTTGAAAAGTCTTAAGACATGTTTCTATGCCAAAAAGGGCTAATAAATGCAAATTGTTGTTCTACGTTAATTGTATTGAGTTCCTGATAATACCTCCTGTAGCTGATATTGAGTGTGATTTAACAACAAAAAAAAGTCCCATCTTGGGTGCAAATAGTCGGCTGTTTCTCAGCACCTTAGCGGAGAGAACGACTCCGCTATTAAACGGGGCTTTGTTTTTCTGGGGGGCCTCTGTTAGGAGCACACCACCGAGGCCACGGGTAGCTTACTTTCCTGCCACCCAAGCACCCTGGCAGTGCAAAATTGGCAGGCTGGCAGTGCCAAGGTACCTAGCTGGCATCGGGGTGCTCACCTCTCACCACTATCTTCCCCCACACACTTCCCATGCATGCCAACTCATGCCAACCATGCCCCTGCCCACACCCATGACACCTTATAGCCCCTATGCTAACTCATGCCAATTCATGCCAACCTGCCCATCATACTGTGCCGTTATATTCTCCATGCCAACCCTCCCAGCTGCCATCATGGGCAGACCTCAACAGCCATTTAGAGATGAAAGTAAACTGAGTTCTAAATATCGATTAAAGCCTTCACTGTCTTCAAAAAGCGCTTCCATTGATGAGAACCAATTCATTATATTTAAATACCCTCAATGAATTTATCCTTTAAAAACAATGGTACTCATAATCCCACAAAAAAGAAAGCAAATCCTTTAATAATATTTTTGAGCTGCCAATCAAATGTGAATTTATAAACTCCTACTGTGATAATGACAGCATTAGTAATAGCTTAATGATATCCCTTAGGGTCATGTCAACAAATGGCTATTGTAACGACTAGAATAGACTTTTCTAAGGCAGTTGTAAGGGCCAGTTTACTGTCTGTGCGGAGTCTGCACGTTCTCCCTGTGTCTGTGTGGGTTTCCTCGGGTGCTCTGGTTTCCTCCCACAAGTCCCGAAAGACGTGCTTGTTAGGGAATTTGGACATTCAGAATTCTCCCTCAGTGTACCCGAACAGGCACCGGAATGTGGCGACTAGGGGCTTTTCACAGTAACTTCATTGCAGTGTTAATGTAATCCTACTTGTGACAATCAAGATTATTTAAAAAAAAGATAGTAAATCTTGTTTTTATTTAAATCACTTGATGACTTAAGGTTTCTTTTACCTCTCACTGATACAGGCAGGCTTTTTCCAATCTTGAAAGGGCTTCTCATTTAAATAATCACTTGACAATTTACAGATCTTATCCACCCTACAGAAGCATTTATGACTACTGTAAAGACTATTCCCATACTGCAAGTTAAGGACCTTGCTCTAGTGAAACAGGGTCTGTTTGAACTCAGCATTGAGTGCAATTGACCCTGCTGAGTGTGGGTTTTCCACATGTGTAAGTCATGTCATGTGAAGTATGTCATGTGTGTTAAGCTGATCCGTACAGCTGCCTTAATATATTCCAGTTCAGTACTTCGGTCTCATCTTTCTGGCAAGCTGTCACTCTTCAAATGTGAATTTACAAACACCTACTGTGATAATGCAGCACGGTAGCACAGTGGTTAGCACAATTGCTTCACAGCTCCAAGGTCCCAGGTTCGATTCCCGGCTTGGGTCACTGTCTGTGCGCAGTCTGCACATCCTCCCCGTGTGTGCGTGGGTTTCCTCCGAGTGCTCTAGTTTCCTCCCACAGTCCAAAGATCCTCAGGTGAGGTGGATTGACCATTCTAAACTGCCGCTAAGTATCCAAAAAAGATTAGATAGGGTTACTGGGTTACAGGGATAGGGTAGAGGGATGGCCTTGGGTAGGGTTCTCTTTCCAAGGGTTGGTGCATACTTGATGGACCGAATGGCCTCCTTCTGCACTGTAAATTCTATGATTCACCTGGTTTTAGACAGTAAAGGAATTTAAGTCTCAGACATTTCAAAAAGAATTCTCTCATAAACTTGTACTGGGAGATGTTTCACAGGAACCCCAATTATCGATGGGCAGGATTCTCCGTTTCTGAGACTAAGGGCTGGATTCTCAGATTGACACCGAAATCGGAGCTGGCGCCGCTTTTCAGATGCTCCGCCCCTCCAAAACACGTCAGCGATGAGTACGCCGCAAGCCGCTGGGATGGCTTCAGGACATCACCTGAAGGCCCTCCTCTGATGTTCTGCCCCCGAGGGGACGACTTCCCGACGGCTTGGGGCACACGTTTTCTCAGTTTTCAGGAACTTCGCGTGGCGGCGAACTTTCTGGAGCGCCGCCATAGTCGTGTGAGGCGGAGGGGGGGGGGGGGAGCCGTTTGGCTGGCTGCGGTGGGGGGGGGAGGGGGCTTTGGCGGGGGCTGGGGGGACTGGTGGGGGGTGGTCCAAGGTGGCAAGGGGGGGGGGGGGTTACAGGGCAGCTCTATCTGGCAGGCACGACCACCACAGACCGCCGCCATGCGCATGTGCGGCCACAGACCAGGCAATTCTCGGTCCATATCTGCAGGTAAAGCAGGGGGCTTTATGTGGCGCGGTGCTAGCCCCCCACTGGGCGGAGCAACGGTGTGGGGGCGGCGCCAACCTTTTGGTCGTAAGACTAGTCACAAAATCGGAGAATCCAGCCCAAAGCGTTGATGCCATTGCAGAATTCATGGACTTTGACGAAAGCAAAACTGGTTCCGAACCTGAATCGATTCAGCAGCTGTGGAGTGATTAGCACTGGCGTCACGTGGAACACAATTGATTCCAATGAGAAACGGGTCCGTGATTGACACTCAGGAGGCTGACAAGCTGCAGCCGCATATACACACTGCACTCGCCACACACACCAACCCAGCAAACAAGATGGCACTGGTTGTGCTGGAGCGCGCCCATCCCGCTGATGGGTCAGCTGGGGCCAGAGGGCATCTGAAGGGTGACCTGGAGGGACACCTATACGGCCCTAAATTCACAGTGGGCTCTTAGCGGCGTGTGCAGCTGCACGGATGCCTTTCCGGCTGCGGCAATGGTATTCCGTGTTCGTTCACCCTGACCCCGCAGCCCACCTCCTGGCCACCCACTACTCCCCCCCCCCCCCCCCCCCCCCCCACACCATCACCCCCTCCCGGCCCTGGAAGAAGCCCCCCCACCCTCGGCCAACGGCACAACTGTCAGCAAACTATGGCGATGTTGGACACTTTCCGTGCCCCCTCTCTCTCACTCAGCAGCCACGCGCCGGTTTCACGGTTTTTAAAAGCACAAGTGAACCGCGCCGTCGGGAACTCGGCCCAACGGAGGCAGAGAATCGCTGAGGCCTCGGAGAATACCGAGTCGGGCCCGCTAATGATATGCAAACGGTGTTCACTGTATGTGTGTTCCGGAATGCATTGACGCCGCTGTTGAGGCGGAGATTAGCGATCTGGCATCAAATCAGCACCTGCCGCAACTTTAGCATTGGAACCTATTCTCCGCCCAATCGCGTTTCGCGATTTCGCCATTGGCCAAGGAGAATCCCGCACGGGACCTTGTTTATGTAAGGTCTGGACTTTCAATGCGAACAGAGGAAAATGAAACCCAACGGCAGACAAAATTCCAGAAACATACCATTATATCCTCTTCCATTTTAACATCCGCCATAAACATCCTGAGGGTTGCCACTGACCAGAAACTGAACTAGACCAGTCATATCTAAATACAGTGGCTTCAAGAGCAGGTCAGAGGCTGGGAACTCGGCAGTGAGTACCTCACTTCCTGACTCCACAAAGCCTGGCCAGAATCTATAAGACACAAGTTAGGAGTGTGATGGAATACGCTCCCATTACCTGGCTCCACCAATGCTCAAGAAACTCAATACCATCTAGGAAAAAGCCGCCCGCTTGATTGGCACCCCATCCATCACTTTAAGCTTTCATTGCTTCCAACAGCGACACCCTGTAGCAGCCGTGTGTACCATCTACAAAATGCACCGCAGCAACTCACCAAGGCTTCTTCAACTGGAACTTCCAAACCTGTGACCTACTGGGCAGCACGGTAGCACAGTGGTTAGCACAGTTGCTTCACAGCTCCAGGATCCCAGGTTCGATTCCCGGCTTGGGTCACTGTATGTACGGAGTCTGCGCGTTCTCCCCGTGTCTGTGTGGGTTTCCTCCGGGTGCTCCGGTTTCCTCCCACATACCAAAGATGTGCAAGTTAGGTGGATTGGCCACGCTAAATTGCCCTTAGTGTCCAAAAACGTATGTGGGGTAATGGGGATAGGGTGGAGGTGTGGGCTTAAATAGGCTGCTCGATCCAAGGGCCAGTGCTGTCTCGATGGGCTGGCTGGCCTCCTTCTGCACTGTAGATTCGATGACCTCTACCCCCTAGAAGAACAAGGGCAGCAGATACGTGGGAACACCGCCACCTGCTAGCTCCCCACCCAGCCACACACCATGCTGACTTGGAACTATGTTATTCTTCAATTACTGTTGCTGGGTCAAACCCTTAGAACTACTTCCTCAACAGCACATACACCACAGTGGCTGCAGCAGTCAAGAGAACTCACCCCACCTTCTCAAGGGAAATTAGAGATAAGTAACAAATGTTGGCTGAGCGAGCAATGCTCACATTCCGTAAAGGAACATATAAGAGAAGCTGGGTGTGGTCAGGTTGAATCAGTGTTCCTGACCTTCCCAGGTAGTTGGGGCTTTTGCCAGAGTACCATTAAACTCCCAAGGAGAAAATGCTGGAAAATCTCAGCTGGTCTGGCACCATCTGAAGGGAGAGAAAAGAGCTAACGTTTCAAGTCCAGATGACCCTTTGTCAAAGCATTAAACTCCTCCTACTGCCCTGGTTTGCCAGCAATGTTCAATACCTGCATTAGGTTGGCCTTCAAATCCTGGGAGAAATTCAGGTTATCAGTATTGTCATAACCTGCACCCACACGGGACTTAGGGGGTGGGAACGATTGTATTCCCCGTGTCCCTTGTGGATCATAGAATTTACAGTGCAGAAGGAGGCCATTCGGCCCATCGAGTCTGCACGGCCCATGGAAAGAGCACCCTACCTAAACCCACACCTCCACCCTATCCCCGTAACCCAGTTACCCCATCTAACCTTTTTGGGCACTAAGGGCAATTTATCATGGCCAATCCACCTAACCTGCACATCTTTGGACTGTGGGAGGAAACCGGAGCACCCGGAGGAAACCCACGCAGACCCGGGGAGACTCCGCACAGACAGTGACCCAGCCAGAAATCGAACCTGGGACCCTGGAGCTGTGAACCAACTGTGCTAACCACGGTGCTACCATGCCGCCCAAATACGGCGGTGGAATATGGGCTTCCCAGCTAAGGGGGAGGGAGGAAGCTCAATTAATATCGTACATAAGGTCAGCCAGTTCAAAACCGGCCGTCTCAGACCTGTTTGGGTACCAGTGGGAGCATTGTACCTTGTAAAACTTTGTAAATAAACCTTAAACCTTGTAAATAAACCTTTGTTTCTTTTGTTACAACTCAGCGTGGACTTCCCGTGTCTTCATAAAAATTACTTTATATTTTTCTTGGGAGTGAATTTAAGTTTCGAACAATCTATTCAAATTTTTTCTCAAGTTTTGTTACTTTTCTTAAGTTTCCGCCAGTAATTTCTCTTTTTTAAAAATCTTCTCAGTATTTTTCTGGGCCTTTGGGATTCCCCCGAGGCATTCCAGTCTTCCCCCACTTTTGCCGAGGAGAGGAAAGGTCAGAAGGATCACACTGGCAATGTCTGGTCAAACAGGCACTGCAGGAGGCCCAGGCCGCTGATATCCTTTGCATTGCTGCCTAGTATGGCTATAGTCAATGCTTCAGAGGTCTGCGCCTCCCTCACGGAGCAGCAACTCAGCAGTTGCCAGACAGCTGCAAGTACAGTTCACCAGGGGGGCTTTCACTGGATAAAATACAAGCCGGCTGCCAAATGAATCTCCCATTGTGGTCCTCCATTTGGCAACAATCCTGATTCAGGCACCTGCTGACTTGTAGCTCTTCTTCACAACTACTAAGGTTCCGGGGGATCATTCAACTCTCCTTCCTTCCTGTAAACGTGCCCGAAATCGTCCTGCACACATCCTCCTGCCTTTTGACAAAAACGTATCTTTGGCATCAACGCTACGCTGCTTAGATAACGATCACCACTCAAGCAAATGGTTGGGCCTAATTTACTGGTTCGCGTCACTGTCAATGGAACTGCCATTGAAGCCACCCCATGCCGCCAGGAAAACCACGGCCGGGGGTGCGCTGCTGGCGGAACCAGAGATTCCGGCCGCCAGTGAGGGGCCGGAGAATTCGGCCTCCGTCTTTTTCAACCTGAAATACACTCAACGAATGAGCATCCAGAGCCCACTTGAGTAGAGTTCCAAAGCGTCACAACCCTTTTTGAGTGCAGCAATCGCTCCTCAGAGAGCTTCTTATCCTGAGGCTGTGTTCTAGATGCCCCAGCCAGCCAACATAGAACATAGAACGATACAGCGCAGTACAGGCCCTTCGGCCCACGATGTTGCACCGAAACAAAAGCCATCTAACCTATACTATGCTATTATCATCCATATGTTTATCCAGTAAACTTTTAAATGCCCTCAATGTTGGCGAGTTCATTACTGTAGCAGGTAGGACATTCCACGGCCTCACCACTCTTTGCGTAAAGAACCTACCTTTGACCTCTGTCCTATATCTATTACCACTCAGTTTAAAGCTATGTCCCCTCGTGCCAGCCATTTCCATCCGCGGGAGAAGGCTCTCACTGTCCACCCTATCTAACCCCCTGATCATTTTGTATGCCTCTATTAAGTCTCCTCTTAACCTTCTTCTCTCCAACGAAAACAACCTCAAGTCCATCAGCCTTTCCTCATAACATTTTCCCTCCATACCAGGCAACATCCTGGTAAATCTCCTCTGCACCCTCTCCAAAGCCTCCACGTCCTTCCTATAATGCGGTGACCAGAACTGTACGCAATACTCCAAATGCGGCCGTACCAGAGTTCAGTACAGCTGCAACATGACCTCCTGACTCCGGAACTCAATCCCTCTACCAATAAAGGCCAACACTCCATAGGCCTTCTTCACAACCCTATCAACCTGGGTGGCAACTTTCAGGGATCTATGTACATGGACACCTAGATCCCTCTGCTCATCCACACTTCCAAGAACTTTACCATTAGCCAAATATTCCGCATTCCTGTTATTCCTTCCAAAGTGAATCACCTCACACTTCTCTACATTAAACTCCATTTGCCACCTCACTGCCCAGCTCTGCAGCTTATCTATATCCCTCTGTAACCTGCTACATCCTTCCACACTGTCGACAACACCACCGACTTTAGTATCGTCTGCAAATTTACTCACCCACCCTTCTGCGCCTTCCTCTAGGTCATTGATAAAAATGACAAACAGCTTCTCAGTGTTTCAACTACAGAGAATGCTTATAGTGGAGGCTTCAAGAACATACAGCGGGCATGCACTTAGGAAAACCGTCACTATAACAGAGTTTGAATGTATTTCTGTTGGTATATCTGCCATTGAAGAAAACCCAGCTTTTAATGTTGACTATGTTAGACTATCCTGCAAGTGGAGGGGCATCAGATCAGGGTTCACACCTACATATAAGTCACTGGACTGCATTAGGAAGTTAGGAATCTGGGTTGATTTGTTTCCCATCCAAATGGCCAAGTGTCCTGCCTCATCATCATCATCATCCCTGGCATGAGTTAACTCAACACAGGACCATGAATAAGATACAACAAACTTCCACTTATTTTGCATTGGTCACAACCTCAGGAAATGAAAATGAAAATCACTTATGGTCACAAGTAGGCTTCAAATGAAGTTACTGTGAAAAGCCCCTAGTCGCCACATTCCGGCGCCTGTTCAAGGAGGCTGGTACGGGAATTGAACCGTGCTGCTGGCCTGCCTTGGTCTGCTTTAAAAGCCAGCTATTTAGCCCAGTGTGCTAAACCAGCCCCAGATATCCCACATCACCTCAGAGGCAATAATATACTTTTGAACTGTAGCAGCGATTGGCAATTAAGAAATTGAATAAATCATTTTTTTCAACGCAAACAACAATCGAAGCGACAACACTAAAACATGGGAACCTGAGGGGTGGCCCAAGTTGGAAGGAAGTAAAGTTGGTAACAGGGAGTAGTAGTGGGTCTAGAAGGTTGAAAAACAAAGCAATGTATTGAGTGGGCGCCAAATGCAGCGTGATGTCAAAAAGACAAAGTTAACGTGCGCAGCATTCCTAACAATATAGATGATCTAAAGGCACAAATAAAGGTAAATGGATTTGATGTAATTGCCAAACTGGAATTGGGAGATGAAATGAGCATGTAGCATTGGTAATACTGTGATCATGGTGAATTCAATCTGCACATAAACTGGTTGAACCATATGAGCACTAATGCTGTGAAAGACCTTGGGCGAAATTCTCCTACCCGCCCCGCCACATTTCTGCCCCAACCTGGGCTCAGTGGTAGCCTCCTAAAGTGTTGGGTTAAGAGCATAATCCAGCCAGACAATTCGCCGCTGCACTGTATTAGCGGAGGTGCTGTCTTTTGCATGAGTGGCTAAACCGATGTCCTCTCTTTTCTCGCAAATGGACATGGCATTATTTCAGGAAGAGCTGGGGGGTATTCTGTGCAGGAACATAGGAGCAGATGTAGGCCATTCAACCAGTCGAGTCTGGGACATGAATGGACGGCACCGTCGTCCTCAGGGTGAAACCCATGAGCGGCTGGGCTGGCGACAGGCCAGTGGACAGTGGGGCCGAACGATAGACTAGCAGGGCGAGGTAAAAATCGGACCCAGCATCGGCAGCCTTGCAGAGGAGCCGTTTGACTATGTGGACACCCTTCTCCGCTTTGCCATTGGATTGGGGGTACAGGAGACTGGATGTCACATGCACAAAGTTGTACCTCCTGGCAAAGTTGGACCATGTCGTCGACACAGACGCGAACACCTTCAATGCCTTCCATCATTTGTTCCATGATCCTGTTCCTAACACCTCTGACGCCGATATGATCCCACACGGCATCCTGTTGTAATAATATCTGCCAAAAGGGGTGTTAAAGGTACACAGTTTCCTGCTGGATCTGTCTAGTTGAATTTGCCAGACTCCTTTCGAGGCGTCAAGTTTGGTGAAGAGCTTGGCGCGAGCCATCTCGCATGTGATCTCTTCGCGCTTGGGGATTGGGTAATGCTCCCTCATTATGTTGCGATTCAAATCCTTTGGATCAATGCAGATTCTGAGCTCGCCGGAAGGCTTTTTTAAGCACACCATGGAACTGACCCAGTCGGTTGGTTCCGTAACTCTGGAGATCACTCCTTGGTCTTGGAGGTCCTGCAGCTGCTGCTTGAGGTGGTCCTTGAGGGGTGCTGGGACTCTGCGAGGTACATGCACCACAGGCGTGGTGTTCTGTTTGAGTAGGATCTTGTAAGTATATGGGAGTGTGCCCATGCCTTCGAAGACGCCGCGGTGCTAGTCGATGATGGCGTTGAGTTGCGCCCTGAAGTCAGCATCCTGGAAGGCAGACGTGTCATCAGGAGATGAGAGTGAACTCTTTGAACGAGGTTTAGCAATTTGCACTCCTGTGCGCCAAGCAGAGAGTCCTTCGAGGAGCCCACGATCTCGAAAGGAAGGATGGCTTTTCGTGACTTGTGCGTCACTTCGAGTTGGCATGAGCCGGTAGCAGGAATGATGTTGCCATCGTAGTTCAATAGCTGGCAGGCTGATGGAAGAATGGTTGGTTTGACACAAAGGCTTTGGAAAGCAGACCACGCCATGAGATTGGCGGAGGCACCAGTGTCCAGGCAGAATCGTACTTGGGACCGGTTGACCGTCAGGGTGGCACACCACTCATCGTCTGGATCGATGCTGTATACCGACAGCGGCTGGTGTCTTTGCTTCGGGGACAGCCTGTTTTTCGTTACGACACCGACTCGAAAAGGCGCCTTCGGGTCCTCGGTGTCACTGCTGTGTGGGAGGTCCGCATCGGACTCGGTGACCGTGGGTTGAATTGCCTGGACATTCCTGCGAGGCTGGCTGAAGCGATATGAATTGGAAGGCTGAGTTGCTCGACAGCAGGCAGCATAGTGGCCAAGTCTTCCACATTGTAGGCATTGTCGAGATTTTGCGGGGCATTGCCGCTTTAAATGGGTGGAGCCACAGTTGGCGCACGTCCTGATGTCAGCACGTTCGCTGCACCACCGCGCATGTGCGCTGCGGTCCTGCGTGGTGCGCGCCTGCGCATTACGTTCCTCCCTGTCGCCGTCCCCTCGTTTGGTGCGTACAAGTGCGGGAGTCCGCGAAAAGCGGGCGAAATGGCCGCCCTCATCCAGGCTGAGGCCCTGGAGGTGCTCAATCACTTGGACCCGTTCCGCCTCGTGGGGACCTTGCCGCGCCGTTTCAGCCGCTTGTATATGGGAGTACCGACTGGTGGCATTTTATTGTAGGACACAGGTCTCGATGGCGGTCGCTAGGGTGAGTTGCTTTATTTTGAGGAACTGCTGACGGCGGGGGTCCAACTGAACACCGAAAACGATCTGGTCACGTATCACGGAGTCGGAGGTGGGCCCGTAGCTGCAAGATTGCGCAAGGATGCGGAGGTGCGTTAGAAAGGATTGGACAGGTTTGTCTTTACCCTGCAAACGCTGTTGGAACACGTAGCGTTCAAAACTTTCATTCACCTCTACGCTGCAGTGTGTCGAATTTGAGGAGAACCGTCTTGAACTTCGTCTTGTCTTCGTCATCTGCAAAGGTGAGAGAATTGAAAATGTGGATGGCATGGTCCCCGGCCGTGGAGAGGAGAAGAGCAATCTTCCTGGTGTCCGAGGCACCCTCCCTGTCCGTGGCTTCGAGGAAGAGCAGGAAGCGCTGTTTGAAAATCTTCCAGTTGGCCCCGAGGTTGCCGGTGATGTGGAGCGGCGGCGGTGGGCTGATATTGTCCATGTTGCAGGATGACGGAATTCTGGCGGAAGGCAGATCACTTGCAGGTAGGTCTAAGAAGTGCTAGTGTGCAACCACTCCTGGTATCATGATGAGTTGGGTGTTCTGGATCATATACAGGTCACCAACACTTGAAGTAGTGCAACACTGTTTTATTAAAAGGTTAACTATTTGAACATACTTGAACTGTGGGTAAATACGATACTAGCTTTAACTAAAGACCTTTGCCTTGTCCTAACCAGTTGATGCACTCAGCACATGGTGAATGTCTGTGTTCCAGGCTGTGAGTTCTGTGCTCCTAGCTAGCTGCTACTTGAATGAGCAGAAACTCTGATGTCCCCTGTCTTTATAGTGCGTGTGCTCTCACTGGTGATTGGCTGCAGTGTTGTGTATGTTGATTGGTCCCACTGTGTGTCCATCAGTGTGTGTCTGCACCATGATATACTGGTGTATATTATGACAACGCTCTTCACAGCAAAGTGGTCTCCAGCCAATGACGTACTTTTGAAGTGTCCCAGCTGTAGTATGGGAAACACAGTAGCTAAATTTTATGCAGCAAGTTCCCACAAACAACAATGCGGCAATAACCAGATAATCTGTTTTGGTGACTGTGGTGAATGTATTCATCTAATGCATGAGCTGCCGGTATAATGATGTGACCTATTGTGACCTAAAACCTGGAAGTGGTGATACGAGCTACTTCCAGGTACTGTACTGGAACCCTGGTGGTCTCCGTCTCTGGCTCCGCCCTCACCGGGGCCATATATAGACCAGCCACCTGTGGGTGGCACTCATTTGTACAGCCGACTCTGGCAGGCGAGTTCATGGTTAATAAAGCCTAATGTTCACTCACTCTCACGGTCTCAATGAATTGACGGTATAACAGTGACGTTGATTACATGCGAACATGCAAATCAGAAGCAGGAATAGTCCACTCGGCCCCTTGAGTCTGCTCCACCATTCTTGCCGACACCCGATACCCTTTTGCCCCCTTGTTAATCAAGAATCTATCTAGCTCGGCCTTAAGAATATTCTAAGATTCTTCTTCCATTGCCTTTTGAGGAAGAGAGTCCTGGAGACCCTCTGAGAGAAACGATTCTCCTCATCTCTGTCTTACATAAGCGACCCCTTGGTTTTAAACAGTGAACCCCTAGTTCCAGATTCTCCAACAAGAGGAAACAATTCCTCCACATCCACCCTGGCAATACATCTCAAAATCTTAAAGGTTTCAATCAAGTTGCCTCTTACTCTTCTAAACTCCAGTGGATACAAGCCTAGCCTGTCCAACTTTTCCACAGAAGACAACCTGCCCAGTTCCGGTATTAGCCAATTGTAGCACCATCGATCGCACACGAGGCGAGACGTAAAGAACTTCAATCGAGGCTTTATTAAGCAGACTTGTTCAGACTCGTTCCCCCAGCAGCTCAGTCACAGAATGCAGCTGCGGGGATTAAACCCAGGTTCTTATACCCCGCCTATCTGGGTGGAGCCCAGTAGGCGGCGGATCCAATCGGGATCCAGCATCTGTCCTCCAATAGCTCCTCGGCAGTCATGGTGTACCGTATTACCCCTAATACATACCACCACACCAAGTAAGCTTTTTCTGAACTGCTTCTAATGCATTTACATCTTTCCTGGAATAAGGAGACCAATGCTGCGCACAATACCCAGATGTGGTCTCGCCAGTGCCCTGTACAACAAAAGTATAACCTCCCTACAATAAATGATAACGTTGCAGTGGCTTTCCTAATTATTTCCTGTCCCTGTCTTTTGTAAATAATGCATGAGGACCCTCAGATCTGCAGCTCAAGAATTTTTCGGTAATAAGCCACTTTTTTATTATTCCAGCCAAAATGGGCAATTTCACATTTGCCCACTTTATACTTCATTTGCCAGATTTATTGCCCTTGAGGGAGCAGTTAAGAGTCAATCATGATGCTGTGGACCTGACCAGGTAAGGTCCCTCCCTAAAAGACAGTGAACCAGATGGATTTTTACAGCAATTGACAATGGTTTCATTATTAATTCCAGATTTCTATTGAATTCAAATTTTTATTGAATTAATCTACTGTGGTGGGATTTGAACATAGGTCCCTAGAGTATTACCCTAGGTCTCTGGTTTACTAGTCCAATGACAATACCACTGCATCACTGCCATTACTGTAAGGACTGCCTTGTGTGTGTGTGCAGAGTGTAGAGGGTGGAGCGAGTTACAAAGGGGGGAGTGTTAGAAATTTGATAATAGTTACCCAGTTATATTTGCTGCCTATTTAATCATAGTTATTGTTATTAATAAAAGTTAATTGTGTTTAAATTTACAAACCTGGTGACTAGTTGTTGGACAGCCAAAGACCAAAGCCTTGGGTATTTAAAAAAATTAGTAGTAAATTTCACCTGTGTTGCAACTCTGAGTCTAGTGGGGCTGGAATTGACCGCGCGCTTGTCCAGGGTGTTGTAAATGACTCAGAGATCAGAGTGACACCAACTCAGCCATAACTCAGCAGCACGGTAGCACAAGGGATTAGCATTGTGGCTTCACATCGCCAGGGTCCCAGGTTCGATTCCCTGCTGGGTCACTGTCTGTGCGGAGACTGCACGTTCTCCCCGTGTGTGCGTGGGTTTCCTCCGGGTGCTCCAGTTTCCTCCCACAGTCCAAAGACGTGCATGTTAGGTGGATTGGCCATGCTAAATTGCCCTTAGTGACCAAAAAAGGTTAGGAGGGGTTATTGGGTTATGGGGATAGGGCTTAAGTGGGTCGGTGCAGACTCGATGGGCCGAATGGCCTCCTTCTGCACTGTATGTTCTATGTCAGCCATGGCTGGCACACTGCTGGAGAAACAATCATGCTATATTTGGATACCTTTGTTGGCTGATATTTATGAGTAAATTAAAAACTATGGGATGAATTCTCTGCCGGCAGGATTCTCCGTCCCACTGGCAGCGCACCCCTGCCCAGCAAATATAAAATTGATGGGCGGCATTCTCAGTTTCTGAGACTAAGTGTTGACGCCAGCGGTCCGTGACTGGACACCGCCCAGTCCCGTGGGGGATGGTGTGGGGGTCACCCCGGCCATTGCTCCCGTCACCCTCCCCTCCCCCTTCCCCCGGCCCAGTATCCCATGATCGCGCCACTCTGTAAAAGCACAAGTGAACTGTGCTGCTGGGAACATGGCCCATCAGAGGCGGAGAATCGCGGAGGCCCCAAAGAATACCAGATTGGGCCAGGCAAACGGTATTTACTGTACGTGCGTTCCGGAACGCATGGACGCTGCTGTCGAGGTGATGGAGCATTGCGATTTGGCGTCAAAACGGTGCCCACCACAATTTTGGCGTCGGAACCTACTCTCCGCCCAATCGTGTTTCACAATTTTGGCGTCAGTCAACGGAGAATTCCACCCAATATGTTTACCCTATCCTTGCTAATAGTTGCTGTGTGACTTAAACCACCCAATAAAAAGCCGTGGGCACCTTTTTTGTTCAAATGCAAAATTATCTATTTTAAGAGTGAAACAGGTTTCTTTCCCAACCCTAAGGAATTCAGGAGCAATGCGTAGATGTGTGATCCAGGCAGCTTTACCTCTCAGATTAATTACCCACAGTAGTTTGCAATTTCATTTTTAGCCTTCATTCATGTTCATATTGAAATGCCCCCTGGGCGATGGGACAGGGTAGATTCCCTATTCAGGCGAATCCTTCTGATCAACCAGTCACAGTACAGGCACAAGTATTTTTAATCCTGACATCACATCTTCATTTCGATCAGTGACAGTTACAACAGTAAGGATTCCAATCTGATACCAGTCTAAAACTGCCTGATTCTCACAGATCGTTTCTGTCCATGTGTAAAATCCAGCCGGCATCAATATGACTGAGCAGGGAAATAGGATACAATCCTCTCAGGCAACAGTCTCAAGGCTGTGAATTGCAACAAATATTCAGAAACGTGGACTGGGTGCCATGGCTGCAGAAGGGGAGCGGGAGGCTAAAAAAGACATTGAGAAACCATTGAATCCGGGGGAAGGAGCAGCTCGTGACTTGGTGCCAAGTCTGTGGACTCAGGGTGACCCTCCTCGAGATTGGGGTGACCTGGCTCAGATTGGCGTTGCTGTAGTTTTAAACGTGTTACAGGCTCCTGGCTGCTCACACTGCCGTGTGCAGCCTGTGTCCTTTAAATGCTGAGAGAGCCTCTGGTCAGCGGGGAGCCCACCAAGGCCCCCCCTCTGGACACCCTCTTACCCCGGCTGTTTCATCAAGGGCCACGCTCAATCAGGAGCCCGGCAGGTGTTGGCACTCCTCAGAAGCACTGCCTCACTGCAGAGGAAGCAGGGCATCAGCAGAGCTCACCCCAACTAGAGGAACCCTCGCTGGTTCTCTGCCCCTCTCAATGCAGAGGCCTCAATAGCGACCCCCACCCCTCCGGATCCACCAGTTGTCTCCTCCTGGTGAGGCTGGCAGCACTGACTCCCTCAGCAACCACTTCCCGGGCAGTGTTCAGGTGGGCAGGCTTGAGTTTGCGGCCCACTGGGGAAGAGAGTGTGCCTCCGCTCCTCACTGGCATGGAGCTGTGGATCCGCCTCAGACCCCCAACCTCGGTGCTGGCGGGGGGGGGGGGGGGGGGGGGGGGGGGGGATATTTTCTCTGAGCCACCCTGGTGGCTGCAGTGAGTGTGTGATAAGTGGTGTGTTTAAAAACAGCCCCAGCTGCCAGGCTCTTTGGCGCTAGCTCGGCCCCAGTGGTAGAACGCCAGCTGGTCTGGGAATTGCTCAGAATTCACGCCAGCAGAGTGCTGGCACATTAGGATGTACTGAATACTCCCCAAATAGCGCCTCCAGCGGGAAAGTGAACAGCATACAATTCAGTCCTGATGTCAATACTTTTTTCAAATAAATTTAGAATACCCAATTCATTTTTCCAATTAAGGGGCCAATCCACCTACCTTGCACATCTTTGGGTTGTGGGGGCGAGACCCACGCAAACACGGGGAGAATGTGCAAACTCCACACGGACAGTGACCCAGAGCCGGAATCGAACCTGGGACCTCGGTCCCGTGAGGCGTCAATGCTAACCACTGTGTCACCGTGCTGCCCGTGTCAATACATTTTTGCCAAGAACACAGCATGATGGTGCACTTCATGTAAAAGTCTATTTGTCAGAAAACCTGCAGACAATATTACTTTCCATTGAAGTTTCTCCTGGCCGTTTTGATCCATTTCCCTTCCTTTGGCTGGTTTTCAAATCCATTTTACCAATCGATTTTCTTTTTTTTTGTTCCTTTTACCAAGGCTCACAATTTGAACCTAGATTTGATTCATAAGCTTAGCTCATTTGACAGCAAACTCGCCTCTCAGTCAGAAAAGTTGTGACTTCAGTTATTACTGTCCACTTGAGTGTAATCAAAGTCATCACTTGTGCAGTCCCAAGAGCATGCTACATAGTGGGGAACGCCATCTTCTGAATGAAACTTTAAACTTGAGCTTGGCCTGCCATTCCCAGGTGGGCGTAAAGAGTCCCATGGTGCGATTTGAAGAGGATCAGAGATCTCCCCGTTGACCTAGTCAAAATTCCTCTCAAAAAAACGGGGGCGATTCTCCCACATGGAGCCCAAGTGTTTGCGCCGTCGTGAATGCCGTCGCGTTTCACGACGGCGCGAACCGGGCCTGGGTTCATGCCGCTCCAGCCTCCTTTCCCGGCGCCGCGCCAACCCGCACATGCGCAGTTGGGCCGCTCCAACCTGCGCATGCGTGGGGGACTTCTTTAGCGCGCCGGCCCCGACTCAACATGGCAGGCCAGACCCTATCGGAGGCCTGTGAAGGAACTCTTGCCCTCTCAAGTCGCTTAGGCGACTGCTGGTGCCTGCACGTCTTAGCACAGGTCCCTCAGTTAGTGCAGGTGATATAATGAAGCCATCGATCACTGTCAGTTACCTGTTTAACTTGAACTCCTAAAAGTCTGAACGCACATTAAATAGAGCGTAAACGCATTAATGCATTAAAGGCTCAACATTGGTGTCAAAAAAATGAACAGAATAAAACAGAATAAAATTCCAACCTAATAAAGATGGTTCAACCTATCCTGTCATGCAGGTGCAGAATGCCGATGTGCCTATATGAACTTACTGACTTGCCATCGTAAGGACGAAACCGACATTGTAAAATGAAAATGGGGTGTTGGTTCATAGACATCATAAGCGCTGTTTGCCCGAACTCAAAAGTCGTAAAGCTGAGGGCTGCCTGCAAAGGAATAGTTTTCTTACGCAGACTACCCAATGTTGTTCTTAATCATGTAATTTTCGATAACTAGGAAAAATTGCCTACCCCTGCCAGCTGTACTTCTCTCCCTGTTCTAATTTGTGTCTCCAATTTAAAGCAAATATCTTGGGCGGGATTCTCCGTTGGCGGGATTCGCTGCTTCTCCGGCAGAGCACTCATGCCCATAGATTTCCCAACGGCCTGGGGGTAGGCACAGTGCAAAACCCCATTGGCCCGCTGCTGGGATGGAAGATCCCGCTGCCGGCGGGTATGCACTACACCAGAAAATGGGTCTGGCGGTACGAAAAATCCCGCCCCTTATACTATCAACAGTAAAATATTTATAACATTAAACTTGTAACGGTTGCAAAATCATTGGTTTATCTTTCCAGTGTAATTTGACCACACTTGACATTCTCACATAATGGATGATGTGATGAAATAATTTGCGCCTACAATATGTCACAGCAATTCCAAAAAACTAAATCCTGCTGACTAAATGTTACGTAATAGCAAAGTAAATGCCCTGTGACATTTTAGGGTTTATTCCTGCCAAGAAATAATGAAAAGCCCCTTTTAATTGTTTTACAATAATAATTTATGGGGTGTGGGCATTGCTGGCTCAACCAGCATTTATTGCCCATCACTAGTTGCCCTTGAGAAGGTGGTAGTGAGTTGCCTTCTTGAACTGCTGCAGTCCCTGAGGTGTAGGTACACCCACTGTGCAGTTAGGGATGGAGTCCCAGGATTTTGACCCAGCGACAGTGAAGGAACGACGATATATTTCCAAGCCAGTATGGTGAGTGACTTAGAGGGGAATTTAAAGGCGGCGATGTTTCCCATGTGCCTGCTGCTATTGTCATAGATCGTAGTGGTAGTTGGTTTGGAACTGCTGAGTTCCTGCAGTGCATCGTGTAGATGGTACACACTGCTGCTCCTTTGTGTTAGCAATGGAGGGAATAATGTTTGTGGGAGAGGTGCCAAGTAAGCGCACTGCTTTGTCCTGGATGGTGTGGAGCTTCTTGACTGTTGGTGGAGCTGCGCTCATCCAGGAAAGTGGGAAATATTCCATCACACTCCTGACTTATGCCTTGTAGGTGGTGGACACTTTGGGGAGTCAGGAGACGAGTTACTCACCACAGGATTCCTAGCCTCTGACCTGCTCTTGTAGCCACAGTATTTATATGGCTAGTCCAGTTCAGTTTGTGGTCAATAGTAACCCCCAGGATGTTGATAGTGGGGGAGTCAGTGATGGTAATGCCATTTAATGTCAAGGGGTGATTGTTTGATTCTCTCTTATTGGAGATGGTCGTTGCCTGGCACTTGGGAGGCACGAATGTTGCTTGCCACTTGTCTGATTTGATTTGATTTATTTATTGTTACATGTACCGAGGTAAGGTGAAAAGTATTGTTCTGCTTACAGTCCAGGCAGATCATTTCATTCATGAATACACAGAACATATGAATACACAACGTAAATACATAAACATAAAACATTGGGTGCAGCATACGGAATATAGTGCTACACGATAGAGGAACAGCATAGAAAGATCAGTTCAGTCCACAAGAGGGTCATTCAGGAGTCTGGTAACAGTGGGGAAGACACTGCTTTTGGATCTGTTGGTATGTGTTCTCAAACTTTTGTGTCTTCTGCCCGATGGAAGAGGTTGGAAGAGCGAATCACCCGGGTGGGAGGGGTCTTTGATTATGCTGCCCACTTTCCCAAGGCAGCGGGAAGTGTAGGCAGAGTCAATGGATGGTGTAGCCACCTGGGTTGGCCATTTCCCAACTTAAAATGGAGAACCGCAAAGACTGAAGGGAAATTCAGCCAACACAGGCAAAGACTAGCAAGTACAGAAATCATGTGTATTGAAACTTGCAAAAACCAGACAGCACTGAAACCAGCAGCTATCTGCATAGTAATACAGCAGCCACCTGCATAGTAATGAGCAATTCCAAGGCACAATTGCAACACTCAAGGTGAATAAAGCCAAGCCAGACTCCTCGGCGCCAGCAGGAGCCAAGACAAAGGAAGGCCAACGGACATTTAGGGACCGCCCAGCGATCAGGGAACGGCTCCAGTATTGGAGAAATCGATCCAAATGATCGGAATGCAGTCCAATCATTTGGAACCAGGTACGGGGTCCGCCCCGAAGGGCGGGAAGCCCCTGGGGACTATAAAGTAAAGCCCCCAAGTTCAAATTGTCCTTCTTTGGCAGGGTCACTCAGCAACTTGAATCAACCCCTGAGAGTGACCTGTCTAAGCTGCCGCATCAACCAAGTAAGTCTCCAGTCAACGCTCGCTACGAGATAGGCACTCCTAGCTACCAGTCCATACCAGCTTTTGAATCCTGTAGACTCAGGACCTGAACGAAAGGCCATTTGTTCCCCTGACCTGGTGGGCCAATTCCGAAGCTAAGTTTTAGCGATAGGAATAGTCTAGAAAGTAGAGTTTATGCATGAGTAGTGATTTACTGTGTATAATAAATGTGTTTTGATTTGAATCTTACTAATTGGTGTGTTGAGTTATTGATCATCACGTGAACTTGAACCTCGTGGCGGTATCATAAAGATACCTGGCGACTCTGGAGCAAAGGTTAAACAAACAGAGCAAATTAAGAATTGAGAGCCAACCGAAAGTTAGCAACAATGGGAGGTGGGTTTGCTTGATGGACTGTGCTGCGTGCACAACTCTCAGTAGTTTCTTACGGACTTGGGCCTGACCAGTTGCCATACCAAGCTGTGATGCAGCCAGATAGGATTCTTTCTATTGTGCATCTATAAAAATGTATAAAAATCAGTCCAAGCTTGGATATTGTCCAGGTCTTGCTGCATTTGCTCGTAGACTGCTTCAGTTTCTGCTGAATTTTGAGCAATCATCAGTGAACATCCCCACATCTGACCTTATGTTGGAAGGAAGATCATTGATGAAGATGGTTGGGCCCAGGACACTCCCCTGAGGAACTTCTGCAGCGATGCCCCGGGACTGAGATGATTAACCTCCAACCACCACAATCATCTTCTTTTGTGCTAAGTATGGCTCTAATAGTGGAGAGCTTCTCCCCAATTCCCATTGACTCCAGTTTTGATGCCATACTTGATTAAATGCCGCCATGATGTCAAGGGCAGTGATTCTCACCTCACCTCTGGAGTTCAGCTCTTTTGGCCATGTTTGAACCAAAGCTGTAATGAGATCAGGAGCGGAGTGACCCTGGCAGAACCCAGACAGAGCGTCAGTGTTATTGCTAAGTAAGTGCCATTTGATGGCACAGTTGTCCTCTTCCATCACTTTACTGATGATTGAGTGTAGACTGATGGGGCAGTAATTGGCTGGGTTGGGTTTGTCTTGCTTTTTGTGTACAGGACACACCTGGGAAATTTTCCACATTGCCGGGTAGATGCCAGTGTTGTAGCTGTACTGGAACAGCTTGGCTAGGGGTGCAGCAAGTTCTGGAGCATAGGTCTTCAGTACTATTGCTGGAGTATTGTCAAGGCCCATAGCCTTTGCAGTGTCCAGCGCCTTCCGCCATTTCGTGATGTCACGTGGGGTGAATCGAATTGGCTGAAGACTGCCATCTGCAATGCTGGGGACTTCTGAAGGAGAATGAGATGGATCATCCACTCGGCACTTCTGGCTGAAGATTATTGTGAATATTTCAGCCTTGTCTTTTGCACAGATGTGCTGGGCTCCTCCATCATTGAAGATAGTTGTGGAGCTTCCTCCTCCAATGAGTTGATAACGCAGGGCATGTAGCCTCAGGACAAGATCACATTTGGATGCCCTGAACTTGGGCGCACTGCTTGGTGTGTGCTACAATTGGCCTCACCATCTGCCTGCTTTCTCATGGTCCAAGGAGGATAAAGTGGGAAATCCTTTAAAAGGTAGCACAAAGTACGGAACTTAAGAGATTCTTTGTTAGGATTTTAGGATATTTGTTAAGATTTTCTTCTTGGGCCAGCGATGCACTGCTCAGAATTCAGCCCGTTAAAGGTCGGATTATCAAGAAGCACTGTAGCCAAGGTTCACTGAACTGAAAACTCACACGGCCCCTTTTAATTATCGGACTCACGGAGGGATAGTGTTAAACCGAAACTGGAACTTTACATTCTCAACACCAGACACACCTAGCAATCAGTAAAATATTGAACGTACTCGGGCAGTTCCGTTGAAGAATTAACACTCTATTTTTATTAGGACAACATGATTCACTGCAATTGAAATCATATCTCCACCTACAGTTTTTCTCATATGCAAACAAACTCAAATGAACATGTGAGGACAGTGACCGCAACATAGACATTGGGCTGGATTCTCCGTTTCAGGGACTATGTCCCCACGCCGTCGTGAAAACTGTGTCTTTTACGCCAGAAAAACTGGCAATGGTCTCTGGTGGTGGATTCTGTGCACTGTGCCGCTTTCCGGGGGAGGCGAGAATCGCCGAACCTGCACCGGTCCCGATTTCATGCGGGAAACTGGATTGTCCGCCCCGGCGCCGAATGCGATTTTGTGGCGCATGGGAAACAGGGCAGCGTAAGAAATGATGGAGCAGGAGTGAGGCACTCCCAAGTAATCAATCAGCTGATTCGGGGAGGTGTTTGGGAGGAGGTAGGTGAGGCCTTTAGAGGACTGAGAACGATTAGTGGTCTGTTTCGTTGGGGGGGAAAAAAACCCACTTTATTTAAACTTACCCCACAAGTTTGCAATTACCGAGCCAGTTAGTCAGTGCTACAATTCTTGAATCAACTGATGCCACAACAAACAATTGTACAAGATGAGAGAACTCTCCGAGATTACATTCTGGCACAGAAACAACAATTATGTAACTGGCTTCTCTCTATGTAGGCTACAGATAAAGAGAGTTCATATGAGTATTTGTAGAAGCAAAGATCAGATGAGAATTACAAGGGCTCCTTTGGCAGAAAATTGGGTTATCATTGAAAAAAATCTTAGTGAAAGCCCTTAGCAGACTTAAATTCTTCTGTAGATACAGAAACAGATGGGTCTTATCAAAAGTTTTCTTGGGCTCGCTCATGCTTCATGCAGTTCCATTGGAGGATCCCACCTGAAATGTTAGCTTGCCTTTTTTATTTTATAAGCTGAGTGACCTGTTGTATTTTTCCAGCATTTCCCATTTCAAAGACAGAGAACCGTCCCTTCTAATAGATGGCTTGAACTGAACCTATTCACATTAAAGCTGCCTGTGTTGAATGCCCTTTTCTTATGCTGCCTTTTATTATGTGTGGGAGCGAGCGATGATCCTTTTGCTTTCAGCCTTGCAGACAGAAGAAATTGGCAATGATTGTGAAGCCAATGACAAAACAACAATCTGAAAGTACAGAACATTGGGCAGTCCCCAAGACCACGAGTGGACATGTTCACCCCTTCCCTGCCAACGAACACCAAGTCAGGTGGAATACTTAAACCAGAGGGCGCTGAATTAAAAAAAGTACCGACTGCAAACTAGTCGTGCCAAATACCAGACCATGAACTGCGAGGTCTGATATCGCACAGACAGAGCCACTATCCTCCTCAACCCATTGGTTTGACCGACAATCCAGAACTTTAGGGGTTATCAGCACATCCCTGTGCCCCTGACACCACACTCACCTCAAAGATAGCGCAACAATTTGCTGTTCTCAACCTAAGAAACGTCCTTCATCCCTGGCTTACAGCTCAAACCAAAGGCAACAATTGTCAGGTCATCAGACAACTTGAGGCACAATTATGAAAAGCAGCTTTCACAAGACAATCAGACAACAATGAAGAGATCTGATTTAGCCTAATTTCAGCTTTGTTCTTCGCATGTTAACGTTCAAACCCTTAGCTCAGACAATTTTTACTTTTGTTCGAAACAATGAACGTCTCTCATTAAAAGGAGAATTTGGCACCAGTTCCAACATTTGGGGATTCACATCGAAGGGGCCAAATTTTAAGTCAAGTTTGGTCAGGTTTTGACCTGAACTTGTACCACTCTCGCTTTTCGATTTTGTTTAGTAATTACCCCCCCAGCGAAAGTGATGTGAAAGTCAACTGTTCGCCAACTGTCCGAACCTCTTGGCATCGAACGTAAATCAGAAATAAAATGAGCAACTCTTGCAGAATATCCTCCTGCCAACAGAGTGTTGATAGAGGAGGCGTTGGGAACCATTCATAAACTTCTTGACTCGCCAACATCACTATTTACTCTCGCAGTAAATATAAATACTAAATACTCTGACAGGGCTACGTTCTTTGGCTCGGCTGAAATGCAAAAGTATGTCAGCATGATACTTTCAGTTAATCGTAACAATTCTTAAATGCAGTAAAATAACAAGCTCATTCTGTCAGCTCGCAAGCAGGATATCTATCCGGGTCAGTGCATCCAGGCTATTTAGAAAGCATGCTGACAGTCATTTACATTCTTAATTTTTAACAACATCGAGAGGTGAGTGTTGGCCCTGACTCTAGCAGAGCAGCAGCCCAGGTTTGCAAAAAGCCCTTATGCATTCAAGGGTCACCACGTTCCAGGTTCTACCCAATGAGCCATCTCGAAAACACTTTACAAGGCACCGGTGCTGGTGGTCTGTTTTGTCCACGCCATGTGTCTGGCCTGGATCCCCCAATTGTGGCCAAGACGCTTGCACGCTCTCAAGGACCAGCTGCCACCTAGGTGTTGCAGAGCCAGTGTGGATTACGAGTCCGCCAGTCCATTATTTTCATTTTAAGAGGCAATATTATCAGGCACTGAGGAAACCTATGGGTAGAACTTCTTGGGTTGAAAATACCGGCACGGGTGGACGTTGTGGTTTTATAGCCCCATTTCCTGCTGCCTCCCCCCCCCCCCTCCCCCCGTCATTCGCAAAGAGGCGGGTGGGGGTGGAGTGGTGGTTTGGTAGGAGATATGGGGTGGGAAGCTAATGGAGAATCTTGTTAAGGGCCAGATGTGACCACCTCACGAGGGCGAGGATGAGCCAATTCTTTGAGGGAGTGGGAAGATGTGTGTGAATGTTGCGGGGGGGGGGGGGGGGGGGGGGGGGGATGCCAGCTAATCACGTTCATATGTTTTGGTCCTGTCCAAAGCTAGAGGATTACTGGAAGGAGGTTTTTAGGGTCATCTCTAAAGTGGTGCACGTGAAACTGGCCCCCGGCCCCCGGGAGGCCATGTTCAGGGTGTCGGACCAGCCAGGGTTGGAAACGGGTGCGGAGGCAGATGTAGCCTTCGCCTCGTTGATCGCCCGAAGGCGGATCCTGTTGGGATGGAGATCAACCTCTCCACCCAGTGCCCTGGCATGGCGGGGGGACCTGCTGGAATTCTTGACTCTTGAGTAGGTCACATTTGAACTGAGGGGGAGGATGGAGGGGTTCTAGAATTCATGGGCATTATTCATTATGCACTTTCAAGAACTGGATAACATCGAACATTAGCTTGGGGCGGGGTGGGGGGTGGGGGGGGTGGGGGGGTGGGGGGGGGTTGAGGGGGCGGTGTGTGTTGATGGTGACTATGGGTGATTCCTGATTTCTTTTTGTCATTTGTTTATGTGAACATGCGGGCTAATGTTTGGGGTCTGGTGGGAGGATGGGATCGTTGTTATTGATGCGGGGTTTGACATATTTGTTACTGATTATTGTTTATTGTTGGTGGGTGTAAATATGGGAGAAAATGTGAAAAAGGAGCAGAATAAAAAAATATTTTTTTAAAAAAGGGCCGGATGTGACAAGTGCAGCTTAATAGCCTGGCAGCAGGGCAACCTGTGCCAGGCTGGGTGGTGGTGGTGCTGGGGGAGGGTGGCCTACAGGCACTCACCCCATGAGGCTCCTTTAAATATCCCGACGCCGTATTCACCTGGAGCCTGGGCATCGACACCGTCTGCAAGGCCTGAACTGGGCCCCATTCAGTACTGGTTTCCAGAATCGTAGACTAGGGGGTGTGGGGGCAGAAGAGAGGGGGTTGGGGGGAGGGGGGGTGCCAGTGCTTTAGGCAGACCAACAGGCAACCACTCCATTCGGCTCATTAAAAAAAAAAGTTTCCGCTGTTTAGTACTGGTTTCCCTCAATCGCGGATCAGATGCGATGGCACTTTGGGGGTTCTTCCAGACCATTAGAGACCCTCAGGTGGTCGGACATACCCTGGCACGAGCCCGGTACATGGGCAGTGCCACCCTGGCAATGCCAGATTGGCACTTCCATGGGTCGGGGTCTGGGGGCCATGCCCATGAAATGAGGGTGAGGGGGGTTTGAGGGGGGCCACAGGAAGGTTGGGATTGTGAAGAGGAGGGGTCCTGAAAGGGTGGGCTGTGGGTGCAGAGATCGGGGCAGCCTTTCAAAATGGCGTCCCGATCTGTGAGGAGCCGATCCTGCTGGCGAGCTCAGCTCTCCAGTGCCGGAGACTTTCAAATGTTGCCTCGACGGCGAGGAACTCCCCGAGGCCCAGAAAAACGGCTATGTGTCATTGAATAGCACTGTCAATCTTGGCCTTACAGCCATCGCGAAACACCCCGTCAAACGTGCCCGAAACCGGACTTTGGCATTTGTCCGGTGATTCGTGCCCTGTATCGTTTCAGATTCACAGCAAAGGATGTGCCAGGCACTCACTGCTTTCAGAACAACAGCTGTTCTTTCACTTTGATCTAAGTGTACAAACTCAGCATCTAACTGTTCTTGCATTACCGTATTTGCTAGTCACGCCACAGGAGGTTCACTCTGTGAAATGTTGATCTCTTCCTCCACCTCACTCTTACTGTCTCTTACCTTTTCCATTACTTCTACCACCTGACATTGTCATAATATCCACGCATGTGTATAATGAGATGCAGACAGGCAGTGATTGACACACAGGATGACCAGTAAGCACACAACACAGTGCAGCCAACCACCAGACAGGACACCACCACTATAAAGCCAGAGGGCACTAGGTTTCCCGCTCTCTCGGGACCCAGCCACTGAGACAGTCAGAGTCCACGAGCTAGCACAGTGCAAACACCATGCGGTAGCTAGTAAGTCTGGTCAGGCTAGTACAAGGTCTCCAGTCAGTTCAGTGTAGTGTCGACCCACAGTTAAATATGTATGTTAGTTCTATCGTTCAATAAAACCGTGTTGGATCTTCTACAGTGTTAGAGGTCTGTTTCTCGCATCGCTGCATCAAGTGCAGTCCACACCGAACCGACCTGCCTAACACATCAACATACTTGTTCCTTTCTATCTTCTTCCCTATGATGATATTTCTTCAACATATTTATGTGGCATAATTGGCCCTTCTTCCTACCGTCTGAAGTCGCTATTCGGTAAATCACCTGACTCACGCTCCGAACTACCTTATCTGAATTTTGCTTTCAGAGTTTCACCCTGCAAAGGCAGCAATACCAGTACTTCATCTCCAGTTTGGAATGTTCTGGACCTTGCACGTGTGTCTCTGAAACCTTTAAAATGCCCTTGGGTTACCTGACAAGCTCCTGTGAATCATTCCAGAAACGTGGACACATAATCCAACATTCAGGATTCATCGTTTTGTTTCAGGAACTTCTCTTTCATCAACTTTAATGGAGCCCATACTTCATGGCCATTGACCAAATCAAATGGGCTAAACACAATAAATCCGTTTGGAGAATCCCTGGTGGAAAATAGTACAAAATCCAATTTCTTGGATCTCTTGACATTTATGGCAATAGGCTCTAATCATGGTTTTGAGATAATACCTTTGATAATACCTTTCCAAAGCTCCCCGAGTTTGAGGGTGATTTGCAGGCAACTTTAGTCGCATGATACCTGCAGTACGGATTATGCCTGGAAGGTCTTAGACATAAAGTTAGTTTCCTGGTCAGATTGTACTCTAAGTGTGAAGATCTGCGCCAACTTTCCACTGCTACCTTAGCTGTAACTATTCTTAAAGGTACAGCTTCCGGAAATCAGGTGGTCATATTCATGACCGTAAGAATGTACTGATGCCCTGCCTCCATTTTAGGCAATGGTCCTACACAATCTACCAATACCAGACTAAATGGTTCTTCAAACACTGGAATGGGTATCAATGCATCTGGTCCAAACACATGTTGTAGTTTACCTGTTCCCTGATAGGTTATAAAGGCTCTACAGAATTGCTCTACGTTCTTACACTGCCACGACCAGGAAAAATGCTTGTTGACTGATCCCTGGGTTTTCCAAATTTCCACATTTCCTGCCACTGATATCTCATGTGCTACCCATAGGACACGATTTAACTAAATGGAAATAAAGTCCCATAGCGAGCATGTTTAGCTGCGTGTCTCCCGGCACTCGCAGCGGCGAGAAACACGTCACAAGTTAACGCACTCCCAGTTAGATGGGGACCTCAGCCGGGAACGTGCGGCCAAGGCTGCACATCGCCCCGTTTTGTGCATTGAGGAGCTCCGCTGGCCGGAACTCGCCGGAGTAGCGAGAGTTTGGGATGCCAGAGTGTCAGGCTGGCAGTGCCAGTGTGCCCAGGTAGCACGAGCAGTGCCCAGAGGACGGCACCTGGGGGCTTCCGACCCCCTGGGAGACCCCCGCAAGTGCTGTTCGTCTAGTCGCCTTTGGTGGACCAACACCTCGGGTGCCCCGGGAAGCTGCATTTTAAAGTGAGACAAGCTGTCTCACTCTAATACACGATGGGCGGGATTCACATCCCAATGTCTGGCGAGATGGCGTTAGATCTGGATAGACCACGGGAACGGGGGTCTCCCGGCTTCTATCGGCCAGGTTGCTCCGTGGCCTTACAGGTGTTTTCCTACAATATTTGGACAGTACTGCTATCAGATGTACAACCATTCATTTTTCATGCACAGGTCTATGAGGATGTCTCTATTTCCACATCAGTACTCCATTCTTAACACAACAGTACTCTGGAACCCTCTCAGCTTCAACTTCTGTGAGAGCTGACTGTACTCTATGTAACGCTGGCTCTGCCTCCTGGTCCTTAATTAATGAAGAGCTAGCAAATATTTGCTTGGAATTATCTTCATAAATAGCTGTGCCTATTAACCCATCCGATGGTGGTGTGACTTTGATCTGTGGTGGAGGACTTTGTTTAGCTATTACCTTGGTCACTACACATGTCAGTAAAATATCTGGAAACTGTTCCAGTAACTGTGGCATTTTCTTATCTTCCTTCGGATTCTATGTAATCATGGGTGAAGCTACAACCTTCACTCCTGCCAAATCATTCCCCTAAAGTCCTTTCACTGGTAGCTTCTTAACCACTCCGGCAACTACTGGACCTGATAATAAATCACACTCCAATTGTACTTTATACAAGGGAACTGGGGTATAAACTCCACTTATCCCATTCACTAACACCTTGGGCCGTATTCTCTGTTGGCTGACGCTGAAATCGCGAAACCTAATTGGGCAGAAAATAGGTTCCGATGCTAAAATCGACAGTGGTCCGGAACACAAGTACAGTAAACACCATTTGCATGTCATTAGCGGGCCCAACCCGATAATCTCCAGGATGTCTGCGATGCTCCACCTCCGATGGGCCGAGTTACCGATGGTGCGGTTCACTTGTGCTTTTAAAAATTGTGAAGCAGGCGTCATTGCTGCTGAGGGTGTGAGGGGGGGTACGGAGAGTTTCCAACATCGCCATTGTTTGTTGACAGTTGTGCCGCTGGCCGGGGGGTTTCTGCCAGGGCCGGGGGGGGGGGGCGGGGTGGGGGGGTGGTAGCAGAGGGTGGGCAGGAGGTGGGGTCAGGGTGGACGGGCACGGAACACCATTGCCACAGCCGGCAAGGCAGCCACGCAGCTGCACACGCCGCTAACAGCCCACTGTGTACTTAGGGCCACGGGTCGTATAGGTGCCCCCCGCAGGCCGCCCCCTAGGTGCCCTCTGGCCCCAGCCGACCCATCAGCTGTATGGGCTCACAACCAGTGCCACCTTGTTGGCTGGGATGGTGTGTGTGGAGAGTGCAGTGTGTATATGCAGCTGCAGCTTGTCAGCCTCCCGAGTGTCAATCGTGAAACCGGTGAATCCCACACAGTTTTTCATTGGAATCAATTGTGTTCCACATGGGGCCGGTGCTGCCCCTCCACAGTTGTTGAATCGATCCAGGTTTGGCGCCAGTTTTGCTCTCGTGAAAGTTCACGAATTCTGTGTCAGCATCAACACTTGGGGCTGAATTCTCCGCCGTCGGGATGCTCCATTTTGCCGGCGCCCGGGGGTTTCCCGACGGTGTGGGGCTGCCTCGCAATGGGAAACCCCATTGACCAGCCGGCGGAACGTAGCACCCCGCCGGCGTGCCGCACCAGAAAGGGAAAACCAAATTCCTCTCCAGTTAGAGAGTTTGCGGAGCCCCTGTGTTATTTAAAACACTTATGGTTTGGGCTCCATCACTTCCCCTTAGCCAAAACCCTGCATATCTCCCATCTACCTAATTTGTCACACCTGCCTCCAAAGCAGGTAACTCCTCAATGCAGTTGGGGCTACAGGCTGTGCTGTAGCATTCTCCACCTTTGTTCCCTTTTTGGAATCCTCCTTATGAACCCCAACAAGTCCCATGGGCTTCTCTCTCAACTTCCAACATGCCGAATGAATGTGACCCACTTTATTGCAATGGTAAGATCGAGTCTCACCTCCACCCTCAGTACCTTCCTTCCTGGTCTCAGAAGCAGATTTCGGAGCATTCCCAGATATCCATTCCTTACCTTGGCTACCTGCCTTCCTTTCACTCTCTCACTTCCTCTCCTTTTCAAAATTATGGGGGTGATGAACAAGCGTTTAAATTTACAGATGAGCTCATAATCATCAGCCATTATTACTACTTGTCTAGCCCATAACCCTTTGGTCTTCAACGTGGATTCTTTTCACAAAAGGCAGTGAATTCTTAAATTCTTCCAAGAGAATGACCTTTCTCAGAGCCTCATAGATAGTTTCAACTCCCAATGCACATACCCACCTATTAAAATTGTTCTGATTTACCCTTTTAAGTTCAACTTAAGTCTGTCCCGGCGGTTTCCTTAAATTCCAAAATTCCATTTTGCCGATATGCTTCCGGAATTAATTCATATGCACCCAGAATAGTCGTTTTTTATCTTGTCATAAACCTTAGACACCCCTCTGACACAAAAGCATAAATGTCCGCCACTCACCCCATCAGTTTACTTTGTACTCGTAGTGTCCACTTTTCCTTAGGTCACTCCATTTGAGTTGCAATTTTCTCAAATGCCATAAAGAATGCCTCTACATACGTTCCCTCAAATTTTGTTAGGGCGTGTACATATTTAAACATCTCCCCACTCAGATTTGGATGAGGAAGGGTTACTTATCCGTCTTGACTTTCCTCAAGGATCTCTGATGCACTGGGATAACTTCCCGTCAATGTATTTCTGCAGTTCGAGCTTTTGTTTTGATACTTCTTCCTTCTAGGTTTGGGATGGCTTTCTCTGGCAAGCTTGTCTACTTTCTACGCAGACGCAGCATCATTTCAGGTTGACAGCAAAGGGTGAGCCAGTCACTCACTCCTTTCAGAACAATAGAGCAGTTCTTTCACTTCAGCAAGTAGGAGAGAGAGAGAGATACTTTCTCTTCCAAGATATAAACATTTCTGCCAAGTTCTTTTATAAAGTATCATGCAGGAACGAATCACTGACCACTGTCAGGCAGAACACTGTTCCTGGTCAACCCACCGATGACCTGATAACCAATTGAACCGACTCACTCCAAAGCTGGTTCCTAAGATCCACTCAGTGTCCAAGAGTCTGGTTTCTCCTTTTCAAAATACGAAACCTGGGAACATAGTGTCCTGTCAAGCAGGCTGTTTTCAACCTTGAGTCCTCTGCTTAAAGGCACATCCCGATTCTGGGTCAGCTGGACCAAAAATAATAAAACAAAACAAATGAGAACAATGGAAATAAACAGGAAAGACTCTTATGCCATATTTAAAGAGCGGGGATTTTAAAATCCTCACATCATGACGCTTGAACAGACACTATCTGCCTTTCAAGAGCATTGATTTGTATGCCATCAGTTCATGCTCCCTGCACTGTGGCCCGTGCAACAGCCAAAATAGGATCTGGTTGAACTCAGCACTAAATTCAAATGGCCCTGCCGAGTTTGAATTTCCTTCGTGAGTGAATCACGCCCCGCCCCCTTCTCCATGCCAGCAAATCTGTCAGAAATTGGGGTGGGGCTTCCACTCCTGTGTTCCGCCCTCCTTTTATAAAATCAAGACAACCTGAGACTCTGGCCTTTAAGCTCAAGGAAGGAACGTTTATAAAGTAGCTCTAGAAGTTGAAGCTGAATCAGGAACATTGCAACAAGGCTGGCAGCCAAGCCGTTTTCCTCATGACAGATGGTGAAATTATAACAGAAAAGGAAATGGAGTGTTTACTCTTGGAATAATATTGAGCCCATCGGTGCTAAACCTATTTCAATCCCAGAGAAAACTGCTCCCAATTAGACTTTCATATTCAATGACTATAAACAAGTCACAAGACCAGGCACTTGAGAACATTCAGATTTATGTTCTTCGCCCTGTTTTTGAACATGACCGCTTTAGGTAGCTTTGTACAGGGCGAGAGGTTCTGCTTCTGTTAAAGTCTTTGTTAAAAGTATAACTAGAAATACTGCATTTAAAAAAAAAGTACTGTTGCAATAAAGATACTAATTTGACTGCAAATGTTTTGTGGGTTTCTGTTAGTAAGATAGACTCCGCAGGACATGTCCTACTGCACAATTACTCACTATTGATTGGGAATTTGACAACATTAAAAAAAACCCACACATTTTCTTTCAAAATTCTCATGTTGTATTCCAGTACCTAGCGGATCACCAAAATCTTTTTGGGTCACGTACTCCCCACATTACAGCAGGCCAGAGGTATAAACTGGCACTGTAGCACAGTAGTTATGAAAATGAAATGAAAATCGCTTATTGTCACAAGTAGGCTTCAAATGAAGTTACTGTGAAAAGCCCCTAGTCGCCACATTCCGGCGCCTGTTCGGGGAGGCTGTTACGGGAATTGAACCGTGCTGCTGGCCTGCCTTGTCTGCTTTCAAAGCCAGCGATTTAGCCCTGTGCTAAACAGCCCCAAGGCTGTTAGCACTGTTGCTTCACAGCGCCAAGGACTCGGGTTTGATTCCCGGCTTGGATCACTGTCTGCGCGGAATCGGCATGTCCTCTCTGTGTCTGCGTGTGTTTCCTCCCGAAAGACGTGCTTGTTAGGTGAATTGGACATTCTGAATTCTCCCTCACTGTACCCGAACAGGCGCCGGAGTGTGGATTTTCACAGTAACCTCATTGCGGTGTTGATGTAAGCCTACTTGTGACACTAATCAAGATTATTGATTATTATATCTAAAGTCTTAAGAGTGACGGTACCTTTTGATTGCTCCCAACATTAAATCACACGGAAACAATGGATACTAAATGTACAGTAACCGCCAAGGGGATAAGAATAAGGCAGGAAAAAACCTTCTCATTGACACTAATTACTCAGTGAAAAGACACCAGGGGATTGGCATTGAATGACACTGTCAACGGACAAAAGGGATAATAACCCCTGTGCTGCATCGTGGGTTTGGTCCAATCTTACTGGAAAGGGAATCTTACCGCCAACAGAACTGATGGAAGAAATGTTGAATGCCACTTTGCTTTCAATCTTTTCTTCGTCCACTGGGATCTGCATACTGGGGATCTTTTATTTCTGCTTGATGCTTTTGCTTCTTTGCATAATTTTCTTGGCCATGGTCAAGTCTCATTGATTTCTTCTGTGATTCCACACGAGTTGTCAAATAAATGCGTTCGCCTGGGACGGAATTTCACGGCCGGGATTCTCCAATCCCGCAGCCAAGTTCTGACGCTGGCGTGAAAAGCGGCGTGAACCACTCCGGCATCAAAGGTCCTCAATTGTCCAGTATGCTCCTCTTCCTAGGGGGCTAGTTCGTCGGCGGAGTGGTCCCCGCAGCTCCAGCTGGCGCAAGTTCGCGCATGCGTGCTATGGCCGGCGCGGGTTCATGCATGCGCGCCACGGCCGGTGTGATTCTGCGCATGCGTGTGAGTTTCCGTCTCTGCGCCGGTCCCCGGGCAATATGGCGGAGCCCTACAGGGGTCCGGTGCGGAGGAACATAGGCCCCCACGGAACCGATCGCGGGCCAGGCCACCGTGGAGGCCCCCCCCGGGGTCGAATCCACTCACTCCCTCTCCACCCCCCTCCCCCAACCAGGACTTCCCCCGCACACAGAACTTCCAGGTCCCGCCGTGTGGAACCATACGTGACCCACGCCGGCGGGACTCGTCCGAACACGGCGGCCACTCGGCTCGTCGGGGCCCGGTTAATCGCCGGGGTGGGGATGGAGGGTGGGGGGGCGCTTTCAACGGCCCCCAACCGGCGCGGCGGCAATCCCGCGGGCACCCAAGAATCGGTGCTGGAGAATCGGTCAGCCGGCCCCGGGTCGGAGAATCCCGGCCCACGGCTCCTCCTACCAGCGCGATCATTTGGTCCTGCCAAAGTCAATGGATTTCCGGACAGCCAGCCGCATTTTGTTTCAAATCGTTCACGGGATGTGAGCATTGCTGGGTGAACCAGCATTTGTGGGCCATCCATGCTTGGGGTTGAACTGAGGGCATTTGAGAATCAATCACATTGCTCTGGGTCTGGAGTCACGTGTTGGCAGATTTCCTTCCCTCAAGGATATTAGTGCATCAGATGTTTTGTTTTAACGACAATCGACGATGGTTTCATTAATTCCAGATTCTTTTACTTAATTCAAATTTCCCCACCTGCCGAGGCTACTCCAACCATTCCGACTAGGCCCTAAGGCCTCGGGATATTGACTGCATTAAAGGCGCTATGTAAATCTTTATGTTGCTTCATGCAGTATAATAAAAATTGCAATAAAGCCACACATTTTCATATTGTGCAATGCGGTCCTTGTTTGAAGCCCTTAATACATTACTTTAATTGCTCCTACCACAGCATATAATTATTAACTATTAATCCTAATGAATGACCTCCAATTCCAAGGACTATTTAAGGACACAACCTTGGAAGAACAAAAGGATAGGAATTAGATTGGATCTGTTTTGTGTCAAAATGGCAGCGCAAAGGTAGCACCTACCCAAAGCAAGCAGGGCCTGAGGCTCAATTAGAATATGGCCTTCGGGCCTAATCGGAATGGCTGGAGTTGCTTCCTGCCCAGGTCCTGTCTTCACACAGTTGCCCCAAAGGGAAACTTTGATCTAGGGTGGCCTGCCTCACTGGAAGTCACCTTCAGATAAACCCCGAGGAGGGGGTTGAGGTTATCCTGAAGGAAAGGTGGTGAAGTGCGGGGAGGAAATGCAATCGCAAACAGCTGCGGAGTCGGGGGAGAAAGCCAGCACCTCCTGGATCCGCAGGAAGGTGCGCTTGAAATTTTACAAAAACATAACCTTTGTTCGGCAACCACACAGGCGGCTGAAGAATCAATACTGAGGTCACGAGGTCAACGATTTGCCAAAGAGATCGAGTAACTGCCGTTTAGCTCCTGAATTTCATATATAAGAGCACCCCTGCCTCTAATAAGAACATAAGAACTAGGAGCAGGAGTAGGCCACCTGGCCCCTCGAGCCTGCACCGCCATTCAATGAGATCGTGGCTGATCTTTTTTGGACTCAGCTCCATTTTCCGGCCCGAACACCATAACCCTTAATCCCTTTATTCTTCAAAAAACTATCTATCTTTATCTTGAAAACATTTAATGAAGGAGCATCTACTGCTTCACTAGGCAAGGAATTCCATAGATTCACAACCCTTTGGGTGTGGATCCAGCAACTGCACAGGTTGGGCACGTGCTATTTCACTTCTAAAACAGTGAGCTTTGTCCCATTTTATACTCATTTTTCACTCAAGAAATGCATCTAAGTGTAATAACTCCAAAGGAAACAGTCATAAACATAACTGGATCTATTTACATATACGTAAGTTATTCCTTTACCTCATCCCCAGTGTAGACCCTACTGGGAGGATGGACCTGACCAGGCTCTGACTGGGGCCTGCTTTTATCCACTAGTCTGACGAGTTATCCACTAGTCTGACCAGCTGGTGGGTCTCCGCCCCCTGACCAGAGAGCTCATATTCAATAAGTCCCATTGGAAGATCAGTAATTGTTGCCTGATGATCCTCATGGGGGTTTGAACAGTAAGAAACACCAATGTCTACCCTAAAAGTTATATTGCACTGCTGCGCTGGCAGAGTTTTGTAATTCAAACATTCACACTTGGATTTGATGAAATCCTATTCACAACAACTTTCCTCCTTGCTATTTCTGGGCAAATGTAGTTTGGCCTTTGAAATATTTTGTGCATTAAATACACGCTTTTTTTTAAATGCCTGTTTTAACCACGTTTCCGGATACGTGTGCTGGAGCCAAGGGGCTATGGTCCCAGTTCAGCCTAAAGAATTCCAGCATGGTTAAAGATCAAGTTCTCCAAGTTGCACTCGAATCATTACCTCAGATCCAAGCCCAGAAAAGTGCCCTGCACTGATGTGATATTTTTGATTTCCCATGCACGGTAGCACAGTGGTTAGCACTGTGGCTTCACAGCTCCAGGGTCCCAGGTTTGATTCCCGGCTTGGGTCACTATCTGTGCGGAGTCTGCACGTTCTCCCCGTGTCTGCGTGGGTTTCCTCCTCCGGTTTCCTCCCACAAGTCCCGAAAGACGTGCTGTTAGGTAATTTGGACATTCTGAATTCTCCCTCTGTGTACCCGAACAGGTGCCGGAATGTGGCGACTAGGGGCCTTTTTCAGTAATTTCATTGCAGTGTTAATCTAAGCCTTCTTGTGACAATAAAGATTATTATTATGGACCGGAATGTGGCTTCTGTCAGGTGGCTGCCAATCCCGTACCAATCAGTGAAGTGTACAAGGGCCAACTTTGTGCCCATTGCGAACTGCCTGCCTGGCCTCCTCATTGCTGGGAAAACAGCACATTTGACTTGAGGAGATGCACTGAAAAAAGGCGTCGGGGTGGAGGGGGGGGGGGGGGGGGGGGGGAATTAGCATCCCTCTGAACCAACTTGTTTGAAAAACTAGAGTTGTATCTGAAGAAAAAAAATCAACTGAGTGCGATTTATGTTTGCATTAAGGTGGAGTCCAGTCAAATAACCCACTCGAAGGAAAATTCCGATCTAATTGCAGAATCCCAATGGCCCAAACCGTTTCCCATTTTTTCCCATTGTGTAGACTTCGGATTCCAAGTATAATATTTAAATACAACATCTTGACCCTGGCATTGAATGCGAGCTCCATTTTAATTGTGCTCAGTTCGCAGTGTGAAGGATTAAACCGACTGCCCCGTTTCTTCTGATTGCATCAGCAGATTTTAGAGTTCTTACAGATCGTGCGGAAGATAGTTTTCTACCGGCTTGGTTTCAGCTGAATTGCAGAACCAATGATTTTAGAGCCTGACGTACGATGATTTGCAATTCCACACTGTCAGCAGCCCGGATTTGAAACTGAGTTGCAAAAAACGCCTGATGACACCAGTTTATAATGCACCTCTTTACCCTTTCCTCTGATCAGTGGTGGAAAAGGTGTCTTGTTATGATTTTAAACGGCCGTGTGCTGGCTTTGGTCCAGTTATTCTCTGTGCTCTGCTGTGGAGAGTGTCTGCTTACAGCACATTTCAATTATATCAGATGTACCAGACCTTGCAAGAACATCTTCACAACATTGTTTTCTGGAAGCACTAACTACTTTCTCATTATGCACACGTATCCCTCCCAACCACAACTGCAGTCCTCTAGACTACCAATGAGCCTTGTTCTGTGAATTCTGCTTATGCAACTGAATGCAATGAGCCAACTCTCCCTGTCCCAATTCCACAGCATTTCCTAGCCTTACGTCCCTCTCTCCGTTCTCCAGTTCTCTCATTCTGGTCTCAAACGCAGTCCATGCCATCCGTCCCCTCTTCTCCGCTGTAGATGGAAAAGCATTTCAACCTCCTGCTTCAAACTTCCTTTCCAATCTCCTTCGCATCTCCAGACTTCCCTCACTATCTTTAAAAACCTTCTCTATGTGACATTATGGGAATGTTCAGAATATAAAGGGTTAATGTTATTTCATAATTGACCACTAGGTGGAGCTAGATGCAGGACTGTATAAAGCACTGACTCACAGACCTCTGGGCGAGAGCTGGAGGAGAGCTAGAGAGAGCAGTGATACGAGTGTAAAGACTTGTGTTAGTTGAGTGTTGATTGTAGATTAGTAGACTATTGTTTACTATAGGAGTAAGTGGTCGAGCTTAATTAAGTAGTGTAAATAAATGTTAGCTTGTTTTTTTAAACTAAATTTAGAATACCCAATTACTTTTTTCCCATTAAGGGGCAATTTAGCGTGGCCAATCCACCTAACCTGCACATCTTTGGGTTGTGGGGGTGAAACTCACGCAGACTCGAGGAGAATGTGCAAACTCCACACGGACAGTGACCCAGGGCCGGGATTCGAATCCGGGTCCTCAGCAAATGTGAGCTTTGTTAATAGCCATACCTAACTTTCTCACAGTGCATCAGCAGTCACTACACTCCATTCTCTTCCAAGGGCATTTGTCACTGAGTCCAGAGGTTCTGGGGCCATGGGTTCAAATCCCGTCATGGCAACTGGTGGAATTTAAATTAAATTAATAAATCGGGCATATAAAGCAGTAACAGTAGCCATAAAACTATGTCCCTTGTCCTTGTGAGAAGGAAATCTGCCATCCTTACCTGGTCTGGCCTACATGTGACCAGACCCACCGCAATGTGATCAAATGTTCAGTTCAAGGGTAGTTCAGGGTGGGCAACAAGTGTTGGTTTTGAAATGATCAGATCCCATGAAAGAATAAAGAAAAAAAACATTTGGGCTTTTCAATGTTGAAGTTTCAAAGATACATGCAAATCGTTACAATGAGCTGCTGCTTGAAAAAATGAAATGAAAATCGCTTACTGTCACAAGTAGGTTTCAAATGAAGTTACTATGAAAAGCCCCTAGTCGCCACATTCCGTGCCTGTTCGGGGAGGCTGGGACGGGAATTAAACCGTGCTGCTTGCCTGCCTTGGTCTGCTTTAAAAGCCAGCTCTTTAGCCCTGTGCTAAACCAGCTTCATTGGATCGAGGGGAATGGACGTGGGAACACACCATTGTGCCACCTTAATTCTCATCAGAGTGACATTCTTGTTTTTCTAAAAGAAAAAGGTAAATTTGTGGAATTGCAGTGTGTCAGTTAATACACGTGAGCGTTTCAGTTGGCAAATGGCAAAAAGTCTACACCTCGGCCATAATTCTCCTGCCGTTGGGATTCTCTCTTCCCGCCAACAATGCACCCCCGCCCGCGGATTTCCCGGTGGCATGGGGTGGCTTCAATGTGAACGTCCCATTATAATCCCGCCGCCAGTGAACGGTGCGCCGTTGAGAGGCACGTGGTTGGGGGACTGAAGAATCCAACCCCTAACCTTTTAGCCAGCCTTTTCCCTTTCAATTCGCAAATTCGTATGTCCAGATATTTCCATTTTTATTTTAGATTTGTAGCACCTAGAATTTCCTCTCTTGATATCTAGATTTTGTTTTATTGTCATGTGTACCAAGATACAGTGAAAAGTATTGTTCTGCGTACAGTCTAGGCAGGTCATTCCATACATGGAAAAACATAGGACGTACATAAGTACACAATGTAAATACATAGATATCGGGTGAAGCATACGGAGTGTAGAGCTACACAATAGAGAAGATGTGTGGAGAGATCAGTTAGTCCATAAGAGGGTCATTCAGGAGTCTGGTAACGCCGGGGAAGAAGTTGTTTTTGAATCTGTTAGTGCGCGTTCTCAGACTTTTGTATCTCCTGCCCAATGGAAGAGGTTGGAAGAGAGAATAACCCGGGTGGGAGGGGTCTCTGATTATGCTGCCCACTTTCACAAGGCAGCGGGAGGTGTAGACAGTCAGTGGATGGGAGGCAGATACGCGTGATGGACTGGGCTGTGCTCACGACTCTCCGTAGTTTCTTACGGCCTTGGGCCGAGCAGTTGCCATACCAAGAACTCTTGGGCCTTGCACAATATGTATTGGTTTAGAAACAGATACATAGGAGTAGGTTCTTCCATTCAGTTAGATCATGGCAAATCTGTACCTCAACTCAATCTACCCATCTTTGTTCCATGCCGAACAAAACTATATCAGTCCTGGTCTTGAAAATGTCTTCTTGCCCAGGCTGATGAGGCAACAAGTTCCAGATTTCCAACAGCCTCAATGTGAAGAAAAGAGAATGCTTCCCGATTTCATTCCTGAATGGTCTGGTTCTAATTTTAAGACAATGCCCTCTTGTTCTAGATTCTTCCACCAGAGGAAGTAGTTTCTCCAATTGAACCTCTTCATCGTTATGAATGTCTCAACCAGAATATCTCAACAGAGAAAATAAATGATCTTTATCTAATCAAAAGTGCCCTTTTTACATTCATAGATTAATACAGCACAGGAAGAGCCCATCAAATATGGGTCATTGCTTTCAAAAAGTCATCCAGTTACTCCCAATACTTTCCTCATATCAATATTTTTCTCCTTCAAATAATTATTCAATTTCCTTGTGAAGACCACCAATGAATCTGTTTCCACCACCCTATCGGAATGTGCATTCCAAATCTTAACCACTCGTTGAGTAAAAAGTGTTTCCTTCGGTCACTTCTGTTCTTTTTGTAGCAATCGCCTAACCTCTGTGTCCTCTGATTATCGACCCTTGAGCATTGGAAACTTTCTTTCCATTTATTGTATTAGAACAAAAAGAACAAAGTAAAGTACAGCACAGGAACAGGCCCTTCGGCCCTCCAAGCCCGTGCCGACCATGCTGCCCGACTAAACTACAATCTTCTACACTTCCTGGGTCCATATCCTTCTGTTCCCATCCTATTCATGTATTTGTCAAGATGCCCCTTAAATGTCACTATCGGCCCTGCTTCCACTACCTCCTCCGGCAGCGAGTTCCAGGCACCCACTACCCTCTGTGTAAAAAACTTGCCTTGTACATCTCCTCTAAACCTTACCCCTCGCACCTTAAACCTAAGCCCCCTAGTAATTGACCCCTCTACCCTGGGGAAAAGCCTCTGACTATACAAAATTGTTAGGTATTGCTAGGAATCTTTAAAAAATAAATATCTTTATTCGCATTTTCAAATTTTTCTTATACATAAAACATTACACAAATAAAGGTAGTTTTGAAGGATTTATATTTGTATTTGTGAACATTAGAAATAAGGCATTGTTTTAAATGGGTTTAATTTAATGTTTCTGTGCCTGGAAGGGTAAAACCTATAGTTAGATTCATGTTGGACAAAGGTGTTTGTATGTGTGGGGGTTGGTCAAGTTTCAACTCTGTTTCTTTTGTGCTTAGAAAGAGCTACAGCATGAAGAATAATATAGGGGGTTTTAGATAGAGAAACTTTGTAATTTTAAATTTTAGCTGAATTTAAGACAGTGGATCTCAGGGAATGAACATCTCTCAACTTTGCCAGAAGAAAGACTGGACAGGATGGGTGTTGCAGAGAGGAAGGCTTCTTAAAGTACTGGTGACAGTCCAGATAACCAGGGAATTGGGACAGAAAGAGTATTTAACACAACTGGAGCTAAGTGAACAGAGACTTGGAGCACAATTTACCAGCTGTGACCTGCCGGAATCCGGGTGAGATGCGGCTGATAAATGCCGCGAGAGGCCCTTTATGGGATTCCCGATGGTCATTAGACATCGCGAGATTGAACAAGATCTCGCAAGGTGTTGTGACCGGGACCCCACCCACTGTGGGCGGGATCCAGACTCACATAGTTAAGTGAGCTTAACTGCTCATTTAACTATGCCTATGTCAGATCTAACCGCCCCCGGGATCTATCGGCTTCGCCGAGGAGACGCCAGCCGAGTGCCATTTAGCACTGGTCCTCACAAACGTAGACCAGGTGGAATGGCACATGGGGTCGGGGTCTCCCAGGCCATTGCAGACCCCTGGGTGGTCGGGGACAGGGCAGGGTGACATCCTAGGACTGAGAACCTTGGTAGGGCCATTCTGGCATCTTGACACTGCCACCCTGGCACTGCCAAGGTGACTGGGTGGCACTGCCAGGCTGGCAGGGGCACAGCCAGGGTACCAGTGCCAGGTTGTCCAGGTGCCAGTGTGGCACTGCCAAGAGCCAGGGCCTGAAGGGACCATGCCCATGAAAGGGGAGGGTGAGGGGGGATATGAAGGATGGGGGGGTGAAGGGCGCATATGACGGGACCTTCAAAAGGTTCGGGGCGTGAAGGGTGGGTGTTCTGAAAGGACAGCAGCCTTCAAATGTAAAACAAATGTATGATGCCAGTTTAATATCATCTGGGAATCGAGATTTAAAGCAATTGTGAGCAGCATTAAAGACAAGGAAATCCGAAGGAAGTTTGGTGTGAAATCGATGTTAAAAGTGGAAGTTTTGTTTAAAAGTGTCATTTGGAAAAACCTGGACTGGATTTCAGAATGCAAACCGCTACGGAAAATTATCATTATGAGAGAAGATTTTAAAGCATGTTTTTGGGAGTGGAGTTTGGAAACTCTCAGGTGACAATCGCCTGGGAGGATTCTGAGGAGCTATCCACAAACATTCACTTGAGGTTCAGAGTGGAGAGTGTATTTGTATTTGCCCCCCAGTAATCCTGTGTGCTTAAAGGGACTTTTGTTCATGAGAGCATTGTAGATTCAGGTGTATGGTGTAATCCATGTTAATCCTAAAAGCTTTGTGTAATTGTTAAATGAAGGGGAGGAGAAAGAGTAAAGGTGCATTGTATCACAATCCATCATTTTCATGTTAATTAAAAAAATGTCTTGCTGTTAAAAAAAGTCGTGCGACTCTGTTCCTCCACGTTTTATATTTCTTTTTAAAAAGTTTTTGGGTGGGTTTGTCTGTCACGCCGCACCACCCGTCGGGGTTCTCCGTTTCGCCGGCTGGTCAATGGGGTTTCCCATTGTGGGGCAGCCCCGTGCCGTCGGGAAACCCCCGGGGCTGCTGGCTAAACGGAGAAACCCGACGGCGGCGAATTCAGCCCATGGCTTTGAGCCTGAGTTCCATTCTCAGATCTTCCCGTCGAGTTATAATATCAACTGGGATCGTAACAGTGTCTGTAAACACCTCTCGTCAAGTCTTCTCTCAGCCTTCTCCACTCTGAGAACTCGCCACCCAACCTCTTCAGCCGATCTGCATAAGTGGTTGGATGGTTTGGATTAATTCCAATTCTCTTGCAGCTCAGAAGACAAGAGGTTTGAAATCACTCGGTCACAAAGTTGTTCGTACATTGAGATTAAGCAAATACTATTAGAGCTGAATTAACGCCATGTTGTGCTACGGTCCCACACCCATCAGGAACTAAGCTGAACTAGGCTGCGACTGTTCAACTTTGTTTCAAGTCGGACACTTAAAGTCAACAGACAGATAAAGAAGCCTCTCATCCCATCAGGCTGGGCTGGAGGTGAGAGACCAGTCACTAATGCTTTCTGTGTATGTAATGAGCACACACACTGCATTCACCAAATGATTGCCTCTATGGAACATGCACGCAGGGTATTTTTAAACATTCTTCTTTTTCAGGACGGAATGAGTGAAGACAGTGAGCTGTACACGGACAGCAACAGATGGTCGTGGGGGAAGTTAGCATTCAGGAGAAGAAGCGAGAATGTTGGGTGGAGGACGGTGATGGGGGGCAGCATTTAAGTTGTGATTGCACTAACGTTGGCATCCATCCACAGTCGTAAGCACCAGCACTCGATCAGTGCCTGGTCTGCTTTCTGAGATGCCAAATTGGAATTTGTAAACAAACGGCCTATCGTGGCAAACGGGGTTCAATTTGTGAATCAGCCTGAGCCCAGTGCGTCTCTTTACATGGACCCCAGGAGCGGATCGTATTATCACCGGCGTGTGCCAGCCTGTGGCTCAACAATCCACAAGATTCTCAGTTGGGAGATGAGCTGATCCTTGATCTAACCAAAATTCGATGTAGCTGTGCCATTGTCTCAAAGCGTCGCTGCAAGCGAGGCTGACGCGGGAAACACCCCCCCCCCCCCCCCCCCCCCCGCCCCCCGCAGCCAAGTTTGCAAATTGTAATTTGACGTAATTTAAATGCAAGGCAGTGTATTCAGTAAGAATGTTATGTGAATATGGTGACTTGGGAGGGCAGACACTGTGGACAGACACTGTGGTGTTCAACACTCCACACTCACTAAAATCCTGTTTTGCATTAAGATTTCTTGGATTCTTTTTTTCAGACACTGGAAACTCCATCTATCTTGTGCCTGTTTATGCAAGTCTCAATGTGGTAATCTGGGCTCAATATGTGTGTATGGATTGAGTAGAATTGTTCATTTATATATATTATACATATATATGTATGCATATATTATATATATATACATTGCTTTCCTTTCCGCAGAGCAGCAGTGCAAACGCTGTCAGATTTTAATGCACTACCACCTCCGTTTCCGATGGAGAGCAGATGCTGCGGGCTGGAGGCGGCACAGGGGGAGTGGAGCCAACGTTGCAATCAATCTGTCAACCATTTTGGCTGCGCTGCACACCAAATTCCTGGTATTAAACTCAGCACGGAAGCTGAACCCGTTTGGGAGTGTAGAGCTCACAGAGTCAGCATTGTGATTGGGCTTTTGCAGCTTTAGCATTCAGCCTGGACTCCCAATGCCCGCAGTGACTGATCCAGAAACCCGAAGGCAAGCGGAAGCGTCTCGGATCGTTGTCGACACCTCGCGTGCCAGGGACACCAGCAGAAGCAAAACCTCTGCTTCAGCAGAACAATCTGCTGCAGAAAGCGAGGTGAGAAAGCATGCCAGCCATTGAGCTGCCAATGACCCATGTGCCAGCCTCAACAGAAGCCCTGTGAACTTCCATGAGGTCAAGATAAATAACTTAAGGTTGCAACACCTGGTTTTATAAAGGGCCGTTTTAGCGGGCATCTGGTATCCATCTAGTTGGGCGCTTGCTCCTGAAACGTGATGGCTGGAAAACAACTGCAATGCCATCCTTCACTTCTGGAATGCAAACTATAACCAGGCCACATCCCGGACAGTGACATTAATAATTCAACATTGTTGGAAATAAAGGAGCATGGGTAACAGTTTAAGTCTTGCAAGAGACTTGGAAGGTCTACACTCCCTGTAGAACATGTGAGGTGTAAATTCGAAGGTGATGGTGGCATACTTGTAAAGTCACTGGGCCAGAGACCCTGGCTAGTGCCCTGGGCTCTTGGGTTCAAACCCCACCATGGTAGGAGGAGAAATGTAGATTAAATTCATAAAAAACAAAACTCTGAAGTTTAAAGCCCGTCTCAGAAATGGTGAATATGAAATCATTGATTGTTATAAAAATCCATCTCGTTCACTAATGTCCTTCAGAGGAGGAAATCTGCCATTCTTACCTGGTCTTGGCCTGGCCTTGGTGTGACTTCAGATCCACAGCACTACGGTTGACTCTTAATTGCCCTGTGATCTAACAGGCACCCAGTTCAACAGCAATTAAAATTGGACAACAAACGCTGGCCTTGCCAACGATACTCACATCCCAGCAAAGAATTTTAAGAAGTTGAGAGAAATTGCTTGCCATCTTCTATGACTGAGTTGGAGAGGCAAGTTGAGAAATACTTCTTTCACACAAGGTGATAAAGTATGGAACTCTCATGAAAAGCAGTAGATGCTCGCTCGACTGACAAATTTAAACCCGAGATTTCAGCCAGCCAACTGCATTGAGGGGCATGGAGACAAGGTGGGTGAAGAGAGGAAACAGAATGGGCTGGAGGGGGTGAGATTAATCCTGTTCCTATGTTCCAAGTGGAGAGCTACATGTGGCACATGTTTACATAAAACTCAGGATATACTGTGTCAATATGCCACAAGACATTAGCCAAGAAATTCCTCAGCGCCACTCCACCAACATCACTTTGCTGGCAAAGCAGTGGAAACTCTGCTTACGTTTATTATCTCCGCCGAGGTTGTTTTCAGTGAGTGTTGTAATGCAGGAACACCTCTCCTCGATGATGCTCACGCACGGACTCATAAAGAGGCACAGTTGCAAACTATACAAAGTAAAACTGCACCGGGTGACCACGGAGGTTTACACAGACATTGCTGTCAACGCAACATTGCTTCCTCGTGGGTCAAGGGGGGTCCTCCTGATGTCCAAATTTTGTCCTTGCTTCCCTTACACAACTAATGAAAGCTTAAATATCCACATCTGTATCAAATCTGTCCGACTGTGCAAAATGCTCCTGCGAACATTCAAGAAGTTTCAGGTCAATACAACCAAAACCTCAAACTCAGAACATTCCGTAAATAAGCTGCTGGTCGGAATGTTATGGAATACGAAACCACATCTTCTGTTGGTTTTGCAGACAGCCAGACCAACGGAATTTGTAGCAGCTCAGGTCAATCCGTTCAAACCAGTATGTACAGATGATATGTAGGAATCTTCACTGATTGGAGTCACACCTGGCCCAGAAGGAGATGGTTGTGGCTGCCGGAGGTCAATCATCTCAGTCCCAGGACATCACTGCAGGAGTCTCCAAGGCCCAGTCTTCTTCAGCAGCTTCATTCGTGATCTTTCCCCATCACAAGGTCAGAAATGGGGATGTCCCTGATCATTCACCAATGTTCCAAACCTTTCACAACTCATCAGGCACTGAAGCACTTCCGTGTCCGAATGCAGCAAGGCCTGGACAAGATTCAAATTTGAGCTGATAAGTGACAAATAACATTTACGGTACACAAATGGCAGGCAATGATCATCTTCAAGAATAAAGAATCTAACCATTTCCCCTTGAAATTCAGTGACATTGCCATTGCTGAATCCCCCATCAACAACATGTTGACGGTTACCATTGACCTGAAACCTAACTGGTCTAGCTATATAAATACCGCAGCTATAAGAATAGGTCAGAGACTAGGAATTCTGCGGAGAGCAACTCACAAGCTCACGCTCCAAAGCCTGTTCACCATCTACAAGACACAAGTCAGGCACATGATGGAATACTTCGTCTTGCCTGGATGAGCGCTGCTCTTACAACACTCAAGATGTTTACCACCATCCAAGGTAAAGAAGCCCGCTTGATCGGTACCCCATTCATCATCTTATTAATTCCTTCCTGTCATCAGCAGTACTGCCTTGCAACAGTGTGTACCATCTACACAAAACAGTACATAAATTCAACAATCTCTTTCGACAGCACTTTTCAAACTCACAACCTCGACCACCCAGTAGGACAGGGGCAGCAGACTCTACTTGCACCTGAAGCAAGCTTCTTCTTTGCTCATGTGCAAATAAAGGTCTGAATGCTGGCTTGTGCACTCCCCCCCCCCCCCCCAACCAACACCTAACCGTCCACCAAGACTGGTCTGCCCTGATGCAGCTAGCGCCATCACCAACTACACTTGGGTTAACCGGCCCTCTGAAAAACCTGCAACAAAGAAGCTAAGTAATTTGTTGAGTTAGAAGGAGCAGAGATCCTCCTCCCAACCCAACATTATGGTGATCTTGGCAGCCTCTTCACACGCTCCCCGCATCAATGGTCTTGGATATCTAACTCTCAATCTACCCACAGGGTCTATGCCATTGACAATGAGGTCCAAGACCTAATACCAAGAGCACCACTGGACTTAACTCACCATCCTGGTGCAGGACAGGAAAATAAAGTTGTCAGAATCCCAGATGACCATAGGTTGTTTTCCCCTTTGAGGGGGAGAGCTGACTGATAGCCATCCAACCTGAGTTACCACCACACCTCAGGCAAGTGGCAAGGTTGAAAATGGGGGAGGCCCTTCATGAATAACCTCAGCCAGTACGGGAATCGAACCCGCCCTGTTGGCCTCAGCTCTGCCTCACGAACCAGCTACACTGTGCCCCAAGCACCCAAAAATGGGTGATCCTGGACTTCTGTGCCATTATGTGTCAGAGACCGGGATAAATGACCAGCCAGATGCAAACTTATAAAATTCTAACAGGACTAGACAGGATAGATGCAGGGAAGATGTTACCAATGATAGGTGTGTCCAGAACCAGGGGTCACAGCCTGAGGATTCAGGGTAAACCATTTAGGACAGAGATGAGGAGACACTTCTTCACACAAAGAGTGGTGAGCATGTGGAATTCATTACCACAGGAAGTAGTTGATGCTAAATAATTGAATATATTCAAGAGGTGGCTGGATATAGCACTTAGGGAGAATGGGATCAAAGGCTATGGGGAGAAAGCAAGATTAGGCTATTGAGTTGGATGATCAGCCATGGTCGTGATGATTGGCGGAGCAGGCTCGAAGGGCCAAAAGGACTCCTCCAGCTCCTATCTTCTATGTATGTATCTATGTATCTATAAACACTGGACCCTAAAGCTCACAAAGTTCTTATAGGGACGGCCAGTTGGGCCATTTAGCTCACAAACTCACCCGCACCACCCACCTCCTCCACCCCAAACCTTGCGCCCCCCACCCCACAGAGATCTACTCGCCTCCTCTCAACACATTTCCGTAATGAATCCATTCCAGATCTTCTTTGAGAAAAATTGTGAAGTATTTGGTTCCGAGCCAGCAGAGGAAAAGAGAAACATGTTTGCAGAGAATGCAAAATGTTTCAGTGAATAAGAAAACAAAGACGATTTCTGCGGTTAGCCTTTTCTCTGTGAAGTCTTTCAAATTTTCACAAGGCACTGGGCATATGATAAATGCCTTGATTTTATTGCAAGGCCGATGCTCACCAGTATCAAGACCAGGGCAATGAAAGAGGAAATATGTCATAAAATCAGCTGTTCCCTATTCCCAGCTGGTAGCACTCTTGCCTCTGAGTCAGGGGGCTCTGAGTTCAAATCCCACTACAAAGGCTCCAGCATAAATACTCCAGCACTGCACTGTGGGAGTGCTGCACAGTCAGAGGTGCATCTTTCAAATGAGATGTTAAACTGGGTTCCCCTTTAAGTAGATGTAAAAGATCCCATGTAGCTATTCTCAAGTTCCCGCCCCCTCCCCCCTGGTCAATATTTATGCTTCAGCCTACATCACCTAAACAGGTTGCCTGGTTATTATCAAATCATTGGTTGTGGGACCTTGTTGTGTACAAAGTGACTGATGTACCTACAACAATTTATGCTCTAAAAGTGCTTCATTGAACTTTGGGGCATCCTGAGTGCTATACATATGCAATTCTTTCATTATTAATGGAGTGAAGGATGTAAATGCGTTGGAATCAGTTCCGAGAAGGTTTACCAGACTAATACCTGGAATGGGCGCGATGTCTTATGAGGAAAGGTTGGACAAGCTAGGCTTGTATCCGGTGCAGTTTAGCAGAGTAAGTGGCAACTTGATTAAACATATAGATATCCTGATAGGTCTTGACAGGGTAGATATGGAGAGAATGGGTGCTATTCTCCCAAAAGGGAACAAAGACCCGAGCGAGCGCGTTTAGCTGTGTGTTTCCCGGCACTCTCAGTGCAGAGAAACACATGGCTATTCAACGCGGCTCATGTTGAATAGGGGGCCTGAACAGGGAACGTGCGGCCGAGGCCACACATAGCGCCGTTTTGTACAGTAGGGAGCCAGAACTCCCCATTGTAGTGAGAGACCAGGACGCCATTTCTCCGAGGCCCCTGAAATAATCCCCAAACTCTTTCCCAACAACCCCCATTTCTCCGAGCACCCCCCCCCCCCAGAGCACCCACACTAGGCACCACTCTGCCCAAAGGGCATGCAGCCACCAATCCCCTGGGAGACTCCCACAAGTGCTGTTCTATCTGGTCCCTGTTTGTGGGGGCCAGTGCTGAACAGCACTAGCCAGAGGTCTCCGAGGTGAAAGGGTTGAATTCCGAAGCCTCAAATACCTTGGGAATCTGCACATTAGAGTAAGGCTTACTGCCTGGCTCTAATATGCAGATTTGATGAAAAGTGATCCCGCCCATTGTAGGCGGGGTTCACATCGCAGGATCTCCCAGCTTTCAACAGCCACACTGCGCCGTGGGCGGGCTGCTTTTCTGGCGCAGCGTGGCCGTTAGATCACGCCCAATGTTTCCTCTTGTGGCAGATCTAAAACCAGGGGTCACTGTTTAAAAATAAGGGGTCACCCATTTTAAACAGTGTTGGGCTTTTCTCTCTTTGGAACTCTCTTCCTGAAAAGATGATGGAAGCAGAAAGTACAGCAGAGTGGGATAGATTCTGGTAATCCATGAAACACTTTGGGGTTCCATAACATAACCTTATGATGGAAGGAAGGTCACTGATGAAACAGCAAAAGATTATTATTCTTACAAGCTATTTATTGAAGACCATCAAGTAATAATAATATTTATTATTGTCACAAGTAGGCTTACATTAACACTGCAATGAATTTGCTGTGAAAATCCCCTTGTCGCCACACTCCGGCGCCAGTTTGGGTACACGGAGGGAGAATTCAGAATGTCCAAATTAGCTAACAGCACGTCTTTTATGGGAGGAAACCGGAGCACCCGGAGGAAACCCACGCAGACACGGGGAGAACGTGCAGACTCCGCACAGACAGTGACCCAAGCCGGGAATCGAACCCGGGACCCTGGCGCTGTGAAGTAACTGTGCCAACAACTGTGCTACCGTGCCGCCCATATTCATTTAAGATCCAGATCTGGTGAACTTGCATCTACATGTTCACAATTTAATCATTTCAAGCCCTCTTTCAAGTATTCTACTTCCTGTGAGTGACATTCCAATGTCTTCATTAGTTTTTGTTTTTCCTTATCAAATGCATCTTTTGTGCATGAAAGTTGATCCTCTACACTGATCAATCTTTCCTTGGCAGAGTTCAGTTCCTCTGAGTTATCGTTCAAGCTCACATTCTGTAACTGTACTTCTACCAATTGTTTTTGACACTCCCCGCGCTCTTTTGTAAGAAATGCTACTTTCTCTTGCCATTCCAAGCAGGACCTTATAACAAGAACACTGTACATATATACAGTAAAGGATTCAAGCTGGGAGCTGTCTCCGTGCTTGCTTGAACACAGGGCTCTGTCCAGCTCTCGACTGACCCCTAGGTTCAGGATGTGTGTTCTCTTGCACCACTATGTGGGCGATACTGTACTCAGTCCCATCTTAACCCTATATGTGCCAGACTCTTATACTACAAAAAACTAGAATCCAGAGGCCTTTATTGCTTTGTAACGCATCTCAGGATATCCCATGCATTTTACTTTTGAAATGTATCTGCTGCTGAAATATAGGAAGCACTGCAGCCAATTTTCGCACAACAAACTCTCATGAACAATGATGAGATAATGACAAGATCATTTGTTCCAGGGGTGGTTGAGGTGTAATTATTGTGTCGCACCATGTTTAGGTGATGTGTCTGTCACAACTGAGTGGATACATGGAATCAGCAAGAGGTGGATGTAAGGCTGGCATCACTGGAGTGTGTGGAACATGAGTGTGTGGAAGGAGGCCGAGTCCTGACTGTTGGGGGCTATTGCTGGGTGAATGATGGAGGTGCGGTGCATTGAGCGGGGTGAGGTGAGTGGAGCAGTCGGTAGGAGGTGCCATCTGAAGCTGCATTTACTGACCTGGGCTACCCACATGAGGTTATCAAACTTCTTCCAACTGACACTGTCAATGAGGGCCTCCTGAACCCCCATGGATGGGCCTTCTTCTCTTTCCGCCTCTTGGTTTTTAAGTCCCTGTGCTGCGTTTGACAACCTGGGAAGCGTCTACCTATCCCGCTCCTCCATTTGGGGGGGTGCCTCCCTTAGCAGCCAATTCATTTTTTTTCCAATTAAGGGGCAATTTGACGTGGCCAATCCACCTACCCTGCACATCTTTGGGTTGTGGGGGTGAGACCCACCCAGATACGGGGGAGAATGTGCAAACTCCACACGGGAAGTGACCCGGGGACGGGATCAAACTCAGGTCCTCGGTGCCATGAGGCAGCAGCGCTAACCACTGCGCCACCATGCCAACCTTAACAGAAAATCCCTGCAGAGAGAGTCAACAGTAGCTTCCTCACAATCAGTATAGTTGGGCTTTAAGAAGGACAGGCTGCCTTTATGAGGTGCAGATTAACTAGAACACCTGCCAGCCAAGCTGAGTCCCCTGGTAAGCATCCGGCAGCCAGCAATGTGGGCCATGCTTGCCTGAATTTTACAATCACTGAAATGAGGAAGCGGCACGAAGTTTGCTGGCTGACTGCCTCAATGGGGCTGGAGACGGGCTGATCGCACATCATAAATTCTTTCACCAACTCTGTGCGAGATCTTTCCAATTCTACAGATCTTCATCTCGAGCCTTGCATCTAAACGTAACTGATGTGCCGCACTTCTCAAAATGTTACACCCAGCAAGCATCCAGGGTGTGATTTAACGTCCATAGCACAGAATCCTGTGTTGGGAACGTACGGCGGGGTGTTCCTCGGCACCCGCAGCTCTGGGTTGGACCCCGCCATCAAATGGGACTCTTTTCTTTTGGCCTCAGTCGGGGCCGCACTCACCTCAGTTCCTGCACTGACCAGCTCAGCTTGGGTCCCGGGTGGCAGTGCCAAGGTGCCCGGGTGCCAGCAGGAGTGCCATGGTACCACCCTCCCCAGAGCCTGGACAGCCGGCAGCCTCCCATGGCCTGGGCGACTCTTTCCCAGGTGCCGTCTCGATTCGACCACGTTTGTGGCAAGGTCTCCCAGGCGCGGGCGTCCTTTTCCGTGCTTCGGGAGAATCGGGCACCGACATATTTAAATGAGCTTAATGGCTCAATTAAATATGTAAATCTGTATCTTGTCCAGTGAGAGCGCGATCCAGATCGCGACACCTTACAAGATCTCATTTGATCTCGCAAGACGTTCAGAGTGTAACAAATCCAGTGAGAGGCCTCTCACGAGATCTAACGGCTCCACCGGGTCACCGAGATGGGCGTGACAGGGCCGTTTGATCGCACCCCATATCTATGGTACATTATGTACTATTGTTTTAAATAACCATTTATCTTTTATTTTGTTTTAATAAATTTAGAGTACCCAATTATTTTTTCCAATTAAGGGGCAATTTAGCGTGGCCAATCCACCTAGCCTGCACATCTTTGGGTTGTGGGGGTGAGACCCACACAGACACGGGGGGAATGTGCAAACTGCACACGGACAGTGACCCGGGGCCGGGATCGAACCCGGGTCCTCGGCGCCGTGAGGCAGCAGTGCTAACCACTGCGCCAGCGTGCTGCCCTGCCATTTACCTTTTAAATGATGAATCAGATATCTGCCTGATTAAATGTAAACAAATTAAAATGGCCTAATGAGAAACACATGGCCAAGAAAAAGAACAAGAAACTGAAGTACTTCAAATTCTTGCTACGGAGCCAAATTTTGATGCCAAGATGTGATGCGTTCAGTAATTTTAGGCAAATATGTATTCTGTGCAAAATTGGCTGCCAGGTTCCCTACATCATAAAAGTGAACACACCAGAAATGGCTTCACTGGTTTGTCCATAAACCACTCAGGACATCACCGGATCGCAAAAGGTTCTCTAAAAATCAAAGTTCTTTAGCTCTTTCTTTCGCTAAATGCAGATTTTTAGAGGATTCAGTTGTGGAGTACGGCTTCTTAGACACGTGACCAATGTGCTCAGGGTAATGAATTGTGTGCCAACGGGACAATGGCCTTGCCCCGCCAACTGATTTAGAATAATGCTGACGCCACACCAATGGTGGAGTGGCAAATCAGCCAGATCACTTGACTAATTGTTACCCGGTGATCTGTGCAGAGGAGCGCGGCAGTACCAACATCAAATAGTCGGCCATCATTCATTGCCAAGGCTTGTCCATGGTGAATTTGATAATTTTGATACCTGTGGAAACATAACCTAGACCCTTCAGGAGAAGAAAGAGAATTGAGCATAAAAAATATACTGTACTAGTGCCTCAGGTGTGACATTGAACCTGCCTCCACCCCTTCCTGAGTGGCATACCACAAACAACTACAATTTCTGCACATCAGGCAGTTTGCACTTCGCACTGCATGTGGACGCACGCCCGCTCTCGCCAGGGGAACAGGTCACATCAGTCAGGTTTGAAAAATTGTTGTTTCTATTTCACTGAAGGTGCAGAGCGTTGCTGATACCAGCAGTTCTGTGTGACAGGCAGTGACCCTTTGGTCAGTCATGATAAAGCTCGCAGCAAGTTAATGAAACTGCAGGCTGTTCACCTCCACAATGGAGCTTGCATACAACCGAACAAATGGAACTCGAGCCTGGAGAATAACCAGGATAGTAATATATCAGCAGCGATATTCTGACTGTCCACGGCAGTGCTTCACTGTGTTAATGGAACCAGCGCTAATAGTCCCAGGTGCTGCAACGCTTCAACACAACCATGTTAAAAGGAGTCAGACTTTGAACACAGTACAAATGACCGTTAATAGCTTACACTTATACCAAAGACTTCCGCGTAAGGTTAGCAAATTTAATTGAACCTCAGTAAGAGGCAGAATTACAGTGTGCTGTAAATACTGCTTTTTGGAATGTTGCAATCTAAGAATCTACGGGTAGGGGAATTATCCCAGGTTTTCTGAGTGCGCAAACGACGACGTGGGTGCAAAATCGCACGAGACTCAGAAAACAAAAATCTTGCCGGCGAGATCACATTTTCTGATTCTTCCCACCCCCTCGCCGGTGAAATAACAAGATTGCAATTCAGGGAGATTGGGGGCCCCATTCCAATAATTTTTAATATAATTAGTGGGCTTGTCCGCCATATTTGAAAGTCCACCTTCGCTGACATCACGTCAGCGAAGTTTACAACTGCTTTTCAAAAACGGGAGCCCGGTGAAGGTGATGTCCTGGGGTGCACAAGTAAGTATGGCCCCCAAACGGAAGGGGACATGGCCATGCAGGGTCCTGGCACTGTCCCCTGGCACCCTGGCACATCCCCCTGCCACCCTGGCATGGCCCCCAGCACTGCCCCTGGCACTCTGATACTTCCCCCAGCACTGTCCCTCGGCACCAGCCCAGCACCCTGTGACTGCCTCTGGCATTGTTCAGTTCCAGGGTGCAATGGGGCAGTGTCATGGGGCAGTCCCAGGGGACAGTGTCAGGGGGCCCCTCTGGGGAGCTATATTGGAGGGGATGTTCCCCATACCTGTGTTGGAAGGTTGGGGGGGAGGGGAGGATTAGCCTTGAGCATGTTGGGGGGACATCACTGTCCGTCGGCGGGACGTTGTGTTTCCGCCCTTGTCAATGGAGTTTCCCGATGTTTACACCATCTGCCGCCGGGAAGCCCACACCGGGGACTCGCTGTTGGTGAGACCAGACGATCCTGCCCATTGGCTCGGATTTTCCAGCCCCTCTGCGTTGGGTTTCCGGAGGCGGATGTGACTTACCAGTCCCGCCGAAGGCAATGGCGAATTACATGGCTCGGCAGCCGTACCGCCGGATAACCTGCCAGCCAATGATGACCCACCTTTGCCGCCGGAAAACCCACCGTGGATGTGGCGTGTGGGTGGGGTGGGGGGGTGGTGAAAATTCCTGGGCCTATTGTCCAATCTGATTGGCTTCAATGTTCAGAAACAGAATGGGTGGTTCACCGAGGCAGGCAGGATGAGAGCCTGTAGGGTAGGCCTCACTGGAGCACGCCTGCCATTGGGCGCCTGCCTCCATGCAGTTAAACTGCCCTGTCGCTTCCGGAAACATGAGCTGACAAATGGCACACGACCTGGTTTAAAAAATGGCTGGAGCCAGGAACGGGATGGGAAAACTGGTAAGCTGGCCGACACCAGTACTTTTCGGCCTAAGTGCCCCATGCAATCAAACCCCACTCACAGAATTCCTTCACCCTCATAAATGTTAGTCTTTCAACTTCTCCAGTGTCTCCATTTCCTTCTTACGATAAGACCAGAACCCTCCACAGTACTCCAAGTTTGGCCTAACCAAGGTCCTTCCAAGTTTAAAATAGCAACCCCTCTGGTCAGAACAAGTTCTAACGATGTGTTGCGGCTCCGGGCATTGTAAGATGTTCTGGTGGCTTCCAGGAATCTGTTCATTCTTTACCAGCTCTGGTCAGTCCTCCCTGACCATTCAGAAAGAACTTGTAAGATTCCAATAAAAGCAGCATTTCTGTCGGAGCCTGGTAAACCCGTTTATCCAGCATTTTCTCTTTTCGTTGTAAGTTTCCAACATTGTTGCTAGCGGCTTCAGCAGATGTTGGCATGACGCAGTGGCAGGCACTCTACAAGACAGCACCAAACCATTCACTTCTTCGTCATTTTTAAGCAAATGGTCTTGTGAACTGGCACTCTATGTATAGTAGAGACAGAGAGGCTCTTGTTTAGCTAACCCAGTGAGCTCATTATTGTGCAAGAGATCACAGCCTGATTCACAAAAATGGCTGCTCGTGCCAATGGAAAAACTCCCTTTTTATATTTAAGATATTGTGGGCAGGGTTGAGGGGCTGGTTTCGCACACTGGGCTAAATCGCTGGCTTTTAAAGCAGGCCAAGGCAGGCCAGCAGCACGGTTCAATACCTGTACCAGCCTCCCCGAGCAGGCGGCGGAATGTGGCGACTAGGGGCTTTTCACAGTAACTTCATTTGAAGCCGACTTGTGACGATAAGCGATTTTCATTTTATGTTCAAGAGCGGTAGATTTTTGTTCTGTTCAACCTGTTTCAAGAAAGGTTGAACAAAGTACCAGATGCCTGTGATTGGGGTTGGTTCGGAGTAGGTGGGTCAGATTTTAACTCTTTGCAGGTTGGGGGGAGGGTGCGTTTTTAATGATTTAGAACCGTGTCCAGTTCACTGTCCATGTGCAGTTTGCACATTCCCCCCGTGTCTGCGTGGGTCTCACCCCCACAACCCAAACATGTGCAGGGTAGGTGGATTGGCCACGCTAAATTGCCCCTTAATTGGAAAAAAAATAATTGGGTACTCTAAACTTAAAAAGAAAATGGTGTGACCAGTATGGCACGTGGCCTGTGCTGCTAATTCCTCGCTTGGCGATAAGTCATATTGACTATAACCAAGAGTCTCAGGTGCAGGCCTCAAAGTAACAATAGATCTATTTTCCCTGCAAACTCAAAGCCCTTTCTAATATTCCAACGTGACAGTGCAGCTCACAGACACAGGCGTTCTTTTCCGAGGATGTTCTGAAGTGGATCACCGTGCAGGTGCGTCGAAAAGGACCGCTGGAGGCCACCTCAAACAAAGCGCTTTCCTGAAAGTGATGCCGGAAGGTGGAGGAGTGCCCCCTCCTGGCTCGACATTGAAACAGCAGCGAGCTACAATCCTGTCCCCGCGCCCCCCCCACCCCCCACCTTCCCCTCCCCACCCCCCACCTTCCCCTCCCCAGCTCCTCAAATGATGCGAGTGGTCAGCCTCAATCCTCCTCGGGGCCTTCAGGAACCTTGAACATGACGGTGCCAGTTGAACCGCTCCTCACTGCGCACCTTTTCACAAAGCAGAGATGGCCCGAGGCAACACAGTTGCTCAGGTTCACCGGGTTCAACTCCCTCCTGCTGATTTTAAATCTACTTTGTGTACTCCTGACTGAACGCCAGCTGACAACTGCGAGTCTCACTCACCACGGTGGCAAAATACACAGCTTTGAAAGGCATGCTGAGGTTTTAAAACATTATTCCACAAAGGTTTAAATAGTCCAAAGGATTATACTTCGATTTTTAATACAAAATTATTCATCTCAAAAGCTGCACAAGCGTCTCTCCTCTTTTGAGCTCCGCGCGCTTAGAACAGCCGCCCCCTTCCCTGCGCGGGAATTAGCGGGTCCGTTAGCCACAGGCTCAAATCCCTTCATGGCCGCAAAATCTCACGAGAGGCCAAAAGCAGGATTTGTGCCGGGAGTGTGTGACTGTCTGTGTGGAGTCTGCAGAGATGGCTTGCAGGGGAAGAGATATTCCCGTACATCTTGGCAATGACTCCAGTGCGAAGGGTTAGAAACCGCAGCAGGGGCCCGGGACAACAAGGCTCAAATGCCATCCCCTCTGTGATAGAGCGGTGCATCGAGTTCCTTAAGATGCACATCTGCTGCCTTGATAGGTCTGAGGGGGGGGGGGCTCCAGTTCAGCCCCGGAGGGTCTCCCACATTGTGATGGTCTCCTGTGCCCTACATAACCTGGCTCTGCAGCAGGGCGATGACCTTTATGGGGAAGACCTGAGGAAGTGGCACGTTTCCTCGGATGAGGAGGACTTTCAAGAGGGAGCTGAGGACGGAGGATCCGTATGGTGGAGGCCAAACGGAGGCGAGGGTCCACATGGGTAGGAGGGCTAGGGATTCCCTTGGTGTCCCCCGCTTCATGGACTAGTACCAGTAAGTTATCCTACAGCACAACGACCCCACCACCTCCACCCCACCACCCCCAGGACACTGTGACCCCTCTGAGCCCAGGAGTTGAAAGTTGAAGATATGTAAATCATCAGGGTACTGGGGGTGGGGAGTCCTTGAGCATCTGTGGCCCACTCATTGCAGGAGGTTGATGATGGCTCACCGTGAGGTAAGGTCTGTGATGTCCCTCAGCTACTGCTCATGCCTGCCTCCTGTCTATCTGAAGAGAGCACATGACACCCATGCTCATGTGCGAGTGAGGTTCAGCGCTACATTCCTTCGTCCCTTGGCTCTATGTGGGAGCGATTCGGGGCGAGGCTCACTGAATCATGCCCGAGTCCTATCACTGCGAATGAAACATTCACAATGAGTGAGGCTCACACCTGCCTGACACTGAGAGCCAGTGAGAAGAACTTTGTCCCGATGGGAGGAAACGCTGGTCGGAGGTTTCACGAATGTGAGGTGTGAAAGTGTTGAGCAATGATAACATTTAATTAAGCAACATGTACCGATATAAGAAATTCTAATTACCCCCACCTACCTGTGTCTAGCTTCACCTGCGCCCAAGCTGTGCCCTTACAGCTCCTTAGCCTTGCGAACCCTCCCACTACATCCCGGTGTGTTACTGGGATGTACATCAGAAATGGAAACTGCCTTCCATGCCCTGTTGCCTGAGATAGGCTTGGCGGGTATCCTCTGGAGGGCCGGCACCTGGAGGGCCCTAGTTTACTTTTGAGTGGCACTGGTGTTAATCCGCCACCCTGTTCTGCCCACTCTGCGTGAGTTGCGTTGGTCTTAGGATGGGGGAATTCAGATGGGCTGGGATTTCCGTGTCTCCTGGGTGGAAGCCCTGGGAGGTGCTCCAGCAAATCTTCATTCCTTCGGGTGCTCGTGGACCCCTGGGTTGCTCCACGAGACAGAGGGGCAGCTGGAATGAGCTCCAGAAGCCTCAATGTCATCTGGCGCTGCCAGTCCTGGAAGCCCACCAATGTCTGCACTGCAAACGTGAACCCCTCAACCATGGCATTCAGTTGCTGAGCCATGCTCCGGAGGTCATGGATCTGACCTCTTGTCCCATGTTTTCCACTCCGGACATCACCCTGGCCGCGCCAAGCATCACCGGCAACATCTCCTGTGACTGAAGACATTGGGACTCCTCCATTCGCCCTTGCAGTCGCAGGAATGTTGCTGACAACCCCTCCTAGTATACCCGGCTCTGCTTTTTCATCTCTAGCGGATGAGAGACAAACGCGTCTAGAGACATGGGGCGTCATTCTCCGACCCTCCGCCGGGTCGGAGATTGGGCGGGGGCGGGAATCGGGCCGCACCGGTTGGCGGGACCCCCCGCTCAATTCTCCGGCCCGGATGGGCCGAAGACCCGCCCAGAAATTGCCTGTCCCGCCAGCGTAAATCAAAGCTGGTATTTACCGGCGGGACCAGGCGGCGTGGGCGGGCTCCGGGGTCCTGGGGGGGCGCGGGGCGATCTGACCCCGGGGGGTGCCCCCACGGTGGCCTGGCCCGCGATCGGGGCCCACCGATCCGCGGGCGGGCCTGTGCCGTGGGGGCACTCTTTCCCTTCCGCCTCTGCCACGGCCTCCACCATGGCGGAGGCAGAAGAGACTCTCCCCACTGCGCATGCGCGGGAAACTGTCGGCGGCCGCTGACGCTCCCGCGCATGCGCCGCATTTCCGCGCCAGCTGGCGGGGCATCAAACGCCATTTCCGCTAGCTGGCGGGGCAACAAACGCCATTTCCGCCAGCTGGCGGGGCGGAAATCCCTCCGGCGCCGGCCTAGCCCCTCAATGTTGGGGCTCGGCCCCCAAAGATGCGGAGCATTCCGCACCTTTGGGCCGGCGCGATGCCCGTCTGATTGGCGCCGTTTTTGGCGCCAGTCGGCGGACATCGCGCCGTTGGGGGAGAATTTCGCTCATGGCATCTGGCAGGGGCACAGCTGTGATCCAGCAGACCTCAATTGTCCGATTCCTGGGACGTTCCTGCCTCCACCAGATGTGCATCAAAAGCAGTGCAGTGCTCACCAGATAGTGACCCGGAGACCTGCCTGCTAAGTTCACCCTACGATGGTGGATGGTGCGGCTGATAGCTGTGACACCTCTGCGGTGTCCTCCTCCGAGATGTCCTCCGAGCTGGTGTGGAGGATGGGCGGTGGGGCACTGCTGGTGGACAGTCGAGGCTCTTCAGTTGATGTTCAGTACGTGGCCTGGTCAAGGGTTTGGACTACACAGAACTCACTTGAGACTGGTCATCTGGATCAAGGTTCAGTGGCTGCTCATTTTTATGTCGCAGGCTCACCTTGCTCCCATCGCAGGCCCGTTCCTGCTTGTTCCCTGTGCGTCACAGGACTGTCTCCTCAATTGGAGTCAGGGTCCTCAGTCGGGCATCCTGCCACCCGCCCTCTCACTCATGATTGTTGTGAGAAAACTTCTCCTGCAGGAACACAGGTGGGGATACCGTGAGCTGGACGCCTGGCGGGTCAGACGTTGATGATACTTGGCATAAGTGGGCACTGCGTCTAAGCAGGGAGGGGTTATGATGAGGAATGCGGGTAGGGGCTTGAGGATGCTGGTGAGAGGTCAGATGCTGGGCCCTACACGGAGACAGCATATGGGATTGGGGTGACATTGCATGGGGGGGGGGGGGGGGATAATGGAAGGGAGGAGCGTAGAGAGGAGACAGGGAGCACTCTCCCTGGCTGATCAGAGTGGGTCCTTCATTTCCTTTCTATATTGCATACCCAACCTCCTGGTCAGGCTGCTGGCACTGACCGGTGCTGCCTCCATCACCCAAGCAGGATTTGGCACCATGCTGGAGGGCATCCTGCCAGCCCCCGGGTATATTGTCGCCCGCCTCTCCTCCACAGCATCCAGAAAATGGCTGAGGGCCTCCTCGGTGAGTCGAGGAACTGGCTTCTTGGCTGCCATCCTCCTGGCTTGACTGCGAGCTACTGCTGTGGATCTGGTTAAACATAGCGCCTCCTTGATTGAAGTGCTCGCTGACCCCCAGGGTGGGCCAATCAAGACCTGCCTTGGGCACAGCGGTTTTCATGTGGGTGAAAAGAAATATGTCAACGGGCCTGAAAACTGCGTGGTAGATCACGCCGCCAGGGCCAGCGGGATTCGCACTGATTTTCCCGCCAAACATGGCACTTTGTCATTTTTTCACTGGAAAGTTCCGCACCCTGCAGCAACCTTATTTTCCAACTCGAGACCATGGGCGGGATTCTCCGTTCCGCCGCACCCGTTCCCCGATTCGGCGGGCTCCCTGGCGGCAGCGGGATTCAGCGGGTTGAGGGGGTGGTTTAGCACACTGGGCTAAATCGCTGGCTTTGAAAGCAGATCAAGGCAGGCCAGCGGCACGGTTCAATTCCCGTACCGGCCTCCCCGAACAGGCGCCGGAATGTGGCGACTAGGGGCTTTTCACAGTAACTTCATTTGAAGCCTACATGTGACAATAAGCGACTTTCATTTCTTTCATTCTCCGTCCCGGCAGCCGGCCAATGGGGTTTTCCCCATTGTGGGCACCCTCGCGCCGTCGGGAAATCCGCGGGCGTGAGTGCGCTGCCGGCGAAACGGAGGGTCCCGCCAACGGAGAATCCCGCCCCATTTCTTTTGCCCAAGCTGTGGAAGGCTCAGAAATATATATATATTTAAAAAAAGAGAAAGGTAATTTTTGCAGTGCTGGCGAAATAAAAACTACCGGGGCAACATTTTTGTGTTGTCTACGAATAGTCAAGGAGCTGACTCGAGCAACACCACGGAGGGAAGGCAGTCCCGCTGAAGAAGATCGAAGGATGGCGGCAGGCACATTAGCATTTTTCTCTTTTTTTAAAACAAGCACGTTCTTGGTCAAAAAGGAGACTACATGCAGATAATGCCCCGTCGCAGGAATTATCTTTCGTCTGAAAGGCTGAGAAATAAGATTTAGAATTCAGGAGGAAGGGAAATCAGAAAGCGCACACGAGGAACACAAGTCCCTCAACGTTGTCAATTGTCCCACTCCCTCACATCGGCAACGGGGTGTGTAGCGGATGCTTAAAGTCATCTTTGCCGTCGAAGCTCAGACTTCATCTGCAAGTCTTTTCATCAAATCGGAAAGCAGTATTTTCAATCAATTTTAAGTCAGTGCAGCATTCAGAACCTTTCTGAAGCGTGTTATTATCTAAAACTGACGAAGAATGCAACTTTCTACTTTTGAAAGATAAGAGTGAAATAAACAGCTTGGGCTTGGATACAAAGAAAATGATTTTCTGACAAAAACAGATTACAGTCTAATCCTACAGTTGTGTGATTTGATTATATTCAATTAAGTACTGTGAATACAATTAGAAACGCATTCGGCATAAGAAAAACCCATCAGGGATTGTTTATGAGCTTTACATGCAGCCTTGTCGGGGTCCAGTGTGCGTCCTCTCAGTCATCCCTCTGCCTTCAGTGTTCATCTTCTTTATCCATCTCCTTTCCCCATCGTGAGCCCTCACCCTACACCCCCACCCTTTTCCTTGCACAGCCCTCCTTCCACATTGCCCACCCCCCCCCCCCCCCCCACCTTGTTTTTGTCAGGCCACCACACCCCTCTGTTGTACCATCAATGACTACGAGACGAAATGGTGAACTATTATTGTGCAAGATGTTAAGTCTCCTGCAGCTGGAATCAGAATGGGGGCAGCGCAGGAGAGCGTACACTTTTATACAGAGCCTGCTGGGTGGAGCCAGCAGGCCGGGATTTACTGTAATGACTGGAGTACAATGGCAGTACCGTAATACACGTAGTGTATGACCAGTGGTGTTTACCACATTCACCCCCTGTTTAAAAAAAAGAGTCCAGCGGGGGTGAAGCGACGTTACAGGTCGAGGTCTGTCGGGGGCTTTGACCCTCCGCCGCGATCGCCTCAGTCCCGGTTGTGGTGTGGGCGCCGATGTGGGTACCTACGACTCTGGGAGCGTGTTGTCCTCGCCTTCTTCACCCAGTAGTGGATCCGGTGGGGGGGACGGGCGCTGCTGGGGTGGGGGTTGCGGTGATAGTCGCTGGTGGGGGGGGTAAACGGCGCAGGGGTGGCAACCGGAGGTGGGGGGAGGACGGTACCAGGTCGTGGGTGGTGGTGATGGTGGATGGGGAACCAGTGGGTGCCAGGTCCCAGAGGGAGACTGTGTCCTGTCGCCCGTCATGGTGTGTCACGTAGGCGTACTGTGGGTTCGCATGGAGGAGGAGGACTTTTTCGACGAGAGGTCTGATTTATGGCTCCTCGCATGCTTCCGGAGGAGGACAGGCCCAGGAACTGTCAGCCAGGTTGGGAGCGAAACACCGGAGGTGTATTTCCTGAGGAAGGCAAACACACGTTCGTGAGGGGTCTCATTGGTGGCAGTGCACAGGAGCGACCGGATGGAGTGGAGTGCATCGGGGAGGACCTCCTGCCAGCGGGAGACCGGGAGACCCCTAGACCGAAGGGCCAGCAGGACGGCCTTCCAGACTGTCCCCACCTGCCCGTTTCTCCGGGGGTTGTAGCTGGTCATTCTGCTCGAGGCGATGCCTTTGCTGAGTAGGAACTGATGCATCTCATCGCTCATGAAGGAGGATCCCCGATCGCTGTGGATGTAGGTGGGGAAACCGAACAAGGTGAAGATACTGTGTAGGGCCTTGATGACAGTGGCAGAAGTCATGTCAGGGCATGGGATGGCGAAAGGGAAACGGGAGTACTCATCAATAATATTGAGAAAGTACACGTTGCGGTCAGTGGAGAGGAGGGGCCCTTTGAAGTCGTGCTAAGGCGCTCAAAGGGGCGGGAGGCCTTCACCAGATGTGCTCTGTCCGGCCGGTAGAAGTGTGGTTTGCACTCCGCACAGACTTGGCAGTCCCTGGTCACAGTCCTGACCTCCTCGATGGAGTAGGGCAGGTTGCGGGCCTTGATAAAGTGGAAGAACCGGGTGACCCCTGGGTGACAGAGGTCATTGTGGAGAGTCGGTCTACTTGTGTGCTGGCACATGTACCGCGGGATAGGGCATCTGGGGACTCAGCTTCCCTGGGCAATACAAGTTCTCGTAGTTATAGGAAGAGAGTTTGATCCTCCACCTCAAGATCTTGTCGTTCTTAATCTTGCCCCGCTGTATATTACTAAACATGAAGGCAATCGACTGTTGGTCAGTGAGGAGTGAATTTCCTGCCGGCCAACGCCGCACAGCTTCCACAATGGCTTGGGCCTCCTTTTCGACAGGGGAGTGCCGAATTTCGGAGGCGTAGAGGATGCGGGAGAAGAAAGCCACAGGTCTGCCCGCCTGATTGAGAGTGGCGGCTGTGATGCATCATGCTCCATCTAAAGTCCAAGTGGCTTTGACCAGAGGGGCCGCCTTTAACCTGAAGTGCAGGGCAGTTAGCACTGTTGAAAGAGAGCCCACGGAAGTGTATGCCGAGGAGCAGCAATAGGCAGCGTACCTTTCCGTGTGGGTTGGCCAATGGTCCTGCATGGTGGCTGTCAACTGGATAAGTTGGCCTTACAACAGGAAACGAGCCAATGCCCGTGACATAGGCGTCTCTGATCAGCAGTTCCGTGCGTTGGACTGCCCACACCGCCTGGAATTACAGTTTCTGCCAAGTATCCGCAAAGCACGCAGGAAATCGTCCTGTGACTCCCCCGGGAGTTGCCGTCTCGTGGCCAGGAGGTGCCTGGCGAACACCTGATTAACAGTCTTGATGTACTGTCCTTTCAGTAGTGCCATCGCTTCCGTGTAAGTGGGAGCGTCCTGAATGAGGAACAAAACTTATGGGCTCACCCGTGCGTAGCGTGTTTGGAGCTTCTGTGGGTCTGAGATGGCTTCTGTGGATGCTCTGAGATATCCTTCGAAGCAGGCTAGCCAGTGCTCGAAAGTGGCTGTGGCGTCGGCTGCGTGAGGGTTTGAATAAGACGTTCATCTTCAAAATTATAGCAGAATAAATTGATGTACCATCAATGACTGCAAGATGAAATGGTGAACTAGTTAGGCTTTATTGTGTTAGATGTTCAGCCTCCTGCAGCTGGAACCAGAATGGGGGCAGCGCAGGAGAGTGTTTTATACAGAGCCGGCTGGGTGGAGCCTGCAGGCTGGGGTTTACTGTAATGACTGGAGTACAATGGCAGTACCGTAATACAAGTAGTGTATGACCAGTGGTGTTTACCACACCCTCCTCTCCTCGCACCACACCCCTCGGTACAACTTTGGGCCTTTGTTGGGGTCCCACAGCACAGTGCTGTCCAGATAGACAGTATTGTGCGGCAATGGCAGGGAAGGAAACCCCTGTGCTTCCCCATCTCCAGGAGCAGTACTGAGCCGGGATGGTGACACAGGAGGGTCCAGCAGCACGGTGCTGACCATGAAGACTAGCTCAGCATGGAGATGGAGGCCGTGAACCGGTCTGCCCCCATAAAGTTCTGGAGAGCGCATCAGGAGCAGCGCAACACTATGGCCGAAAGCTTTGTCGCCCTCACCTCGGCGTCGCTGGTAAACTGAGGGCCATCTTCCATACACCGCTCTTTAGTAATCGGTTTTGACGCTGACCCGACTTCCCGCTGGCAATATTGGAAGCACTGACGGGACACCAGCGGGCAGCTGTTGTGTGAGCATTCATGAGATGCAAATGACATTCGCGCCATCTGCCAGATGCCAGGCCAACCCATCACTGGCAGAATTGCTACGTGCGTTTAAGCCGACGGGTTTCTGACTTTTTGGCTCCCACCAGATCCTCTGTGCCCACTCACCATAGCAGCGAGTTGAAAATAACTCCTTCTTGCCTCCCGTGTCATTGAGGTTTTGTGTATTGATTTTTTTAGTTGTTTTGATTTGTTTCGGCACCATTACCCATAATAGAGGAAGTCGTCAGGAATTGGGCTCGATTTGGGAAGCGTGGAGTGTCATCTGGTTGTGGACGTTGGAGTCCACAGCCAAGCGAATTTAAAAGCAGCAATAGGCAGCATACCTTCCCGTGTGGTTTGGCCAATGGTCCTGCATGGTGGCTGTCAACTGGATAAGTTGGCCTTACAACAGGAAACGAGCCAATGCTTAATAGTGCCATGTGCTAAACAAGTGGCACAAATAATCCACTTGGCACATCACGTGCTTGTCACTAGCAGCTGTTACAAGGTTCCCGCTGTGAACCTGAGCAGGTCATTCTGTCCCTAGCCCTAATATTTCTTCATTTCCAACACGAGCAAGCCGAGAAAACCAAACCACATAATATTTTCGGACGGGATAACCTTCAATATTCAAGGGGATGCGGCTCTGAATCGCGGCCTTCTTGTTCCCTGCGAGTCAGCGACATGAACAAAAATAAGAGGCGGCTTAATGTAGGAAGCAGCTTAAGATGTCAACTGCACATCAGAACACATTGTTCGTCACCAACAGATTCCACTCAGGTCAAGGTAACCTAAACAGTATTAGGTCAATGTGCGTATGTTCTTTGGGAGCACCTTAATATTTGCATACATATTGAACATCTGCCAAGACCCAGCTGCTACTAAAAGCAATGTCTGAGTGCCAACCATGTCGCTGTTAAGATTGTGCTAAGCGTGTGGTATGACATTAATATCTAAATTGCATCAACTATCCTGCTGATCCGTTCGTGCCAGCTGTATTGGCTAATGAGTGAGCTGTGTGCCAACTTCACACATTTCTATCAAAATTTCAAAGGCATATACACCGAAGGAGATTGCTGGACGAAAAATTGGTGCAATTTGCTTTGTGTAAGATATGCCCATTGTATCGCACTCTTTTCCAATTTTATTGTCTAATTTTTGCTGTACGTAATCCACAAGAGAATTTCTTAACTTCTTTCAAATCCAGAAGGTCTTCCAGGTTTAGAAATGTCATGAGGAACAGCTTGGTACAGTGAACGATAGCCTGTGGGACCCTCGTCCTTAATGCAGCCGAGACTGAAGGGATCCATATTTTCTTGGTCTGCTGGCTGTGAAGGATCCTATTGAAATGAGTTTGGGGAACTAGGCCCATGTGGATATGGGGCCTACAACTCAAAACTATCCCTAATTTAGAACTTATTGACATCCTTACTCAAGGAAGACATCAGTAGGAAATTGAGAAATGCCCCATTTGGTGTATTCGGGATAAGGGGTGCAGCTGAGGCTGTGTCAAAGCATTATTACCATTTGCAATGCAGAACCTTACTAGTGGCGGCTGATATATTATCCTCCTGTCTCACGGTGCTTTTTCTGACATGAGATGATGGCCGGAATTCTCTGGCTGCTTGCCGGCGGTGGGATTCGCGGGTCCCGCCGGCAGTGCTCCCGCGCCCGCTGGCTTCCCGGCAGCGCGGGATGGCTTCAGCGGGTAATCCCAATGACAGCGGTGGGAGCAGAGAATCCTGGCTGCCGAGGAACACGTGGCTGGGCGGCCGGAGAATCCCGCCCAATATGTCAATTCTGGGCACCACACTTTAGGCAGGATGTGAAGGCATTGGAGAGAGAGAATGCCGAAGAGACTAACTAGAATGTTTCCAGGGATGAAGAACTTCAGTGGATAGATTGGAGAAACTCCTTGGAGAAAAGCAGGCTGGGTGGAAATTTGATTTGACGTTTTCAAAATCAGGAGGTCTAGAAAGAACAGAGGCGGAAGAGTCTAGAAGCAGAGGACACTGACTTAAAGGGATTGACAAAAGAATCAGAGGCAACATCAGGAAAAGCTTTAGTGTCGTGAATGGTTAGGATGTGGCGAGGGGTTAATGAGTGGTGAGGGGTTAGTGAGTGGAAGGTTGAGAGGTCATTCATGCAGGCCCCGCCTTCTCAACCTTGCCCCTGTCCTGAGGTGTGGTGCCAGTCAGCTCTCCCCCTTCAAAGGGGAAATCAGCCCATAGTCATCTGGGACTATGACGACTTTACTGGTTAGGATCTGGGTTGCGCTGCCTGAAAGATTAGTGAGAGGGAATTAGATAGTTACATGAAAGGAGAAACATTGAGGGGACACAGGGTCAGTGGATGAGCTAGATTGCTTTTGGAGAAGGTCGGCATGGATTCAACGGACCAAATTACCTCCCTCTATACTGTAACCATTCTCTGATTCCACAACAGCGCCACTGAGTGTCTTAAATAAACAGTATGCCGTTTCCCCATTACTACTTTCACTCAACTTCAGGAGTAAAAATTACAAAAAGGTAATGGATACAAAGACTCATACAATTTCTGACAGTGTGATTTTCTGGAGCCTTCGAGGAGCAAGAGCAGAACATCATTACGTGTGCCTCTCCTAACAGTGACATCAATTGAAAAAATGGATTAGAATTATACCTTCTTGATAACTGGTTGGAGAGAAATCAGTGGCTTTATTTCAAATAAATGACTTACAAGAGAAAACTATTCGTTGGTTCACTGGTCCCTTTGCATTGGAACTTTTATCTCTCCCTCTTAAAAAGTACGATTATTGCCTCCTTTCCAAAAACAACCGTGACTCTTCCATTCTCCTCAACTGTTACTCGAATGGCCTCCTTCTGTACTTTAAATTCTATGAATCAAATGGAGTAGATATTTTAAAATGTGGGTAGCACGGTAGCAGAGTGATTAGCACAATTGCTTCACAGCTCCAGGGTCCCAGGTTTGATTCCCGGCTTGGGTCACTGTCTGTGCGGAGTCTGCACATCCTCCCCGTGTGTGCGTGGGTTTCCTCCGGGTGCTCCGGTTTCCTCCCACAGTCCAAAGATGTGCAGGTTAGGTGGATTGGCCATGGTAAATTGCCCTTAGTGTCCAAAATTGCCCTTGGTGTTGGGTGGGGTTGCTGGGTTGTGGGGATAGGGTGGAGGTTATTGTTTGTAAGGGAGAAAAACTGTGTTAAAAAACTTTAATAAATATATATATTTTTTTAATGTTTCTAATGGCAGAATGTGGCTAATTCTGCTTCATGACACACCCACCACAGCTCTGGACTTCATTCTGCCATTAGAAACATGACAGAATTTCCACACTGTGCCCTACAGAGAGCTTAAGTAGAGGAAATCCCCTTCACTGCAATGGACAAGTGCCAGAAACAATATAGGAGCAGAATTAGGCTATTCGGCCCATCGAGTCTGCCCCGCCATTCGACCATGGCTGATATTTTCTCGTCGCCAATTTCCTGCCTTTTCCCCATAACCCCTGATCCCCTTATTAATCAAGAAATCCCCTTATTAGTCAAGGACACCAGATTTGTGCTTGAGGTGCTGTTACCTACAGGACTACCAGACCAAGAGCTGGAAGGTGGACATAGACAGAATAGTTCTTTCTTAGAACATGATAACTTGAGCAGGAGTAGGAAACTTAGCCTCTCCAGTCTGCTCCACTGTTCAATAGGCTCATGACTGATCTCATCCTGGCCTCAACTCCACCGTTCTCCATTACCCTTCAACCCATTACCAATTAAAAATCTGTCGAACTCCTCCTTAAATTTACTCACTGCCCCAGCATCCACCCACTCTTGGGTAGCGAATTCTACAGATTCGTGACCTTTTGGGAGAAGTAGTTTCTCCTCACCTCGGTTCAGCGGGCCCGACCAGGTACCCACCGGGGCCTCGGCGATTCCCCGCCGCCGATGGGCCGGGTTCCCGACGGCGCGGTTCACTTGGGCTTTTAAACATCGTGAAACTGGCGCCGTGGCTGATGAGTGAGAGGGAGGGGGTATGGAAGGTGTCCAACATCGCCATAGTGTGCTGACAGATGTGCTGCTGGCCGGAGGGAGGGGGGGGGGGGCTTCTGCCAGGGCCGGGGGAGAAGTGGAGGTTGGCCAGGAGGTGGATTGTGGGGCCGGGGTGGACGGGCCACGGAACACCATTGCCACAGCCGGCAAGGCAGTCGTGAGGCTGCGCATGCCGCCGACTGCCCACTGTGAACCTAGAGCCTCAGCTCATATGGGTCTCTACCCAGGGCATCCCCCTCGGTGGGACCAGCTACCCATCAGCGGGATGGGCGCGCTCCAGCGCAGCCAGTGCCATCTTGTTGGCTGGGGTGAGTGTGTGTGGGGAGTGAGGTGTGTACAGGCGGCTGCAGCTTGTCAGCCTCCTGAGTGTCCATCACGGATTCGGCGAATCGCGCACCGTTTTTCATTGGAATCGATTGTGTTCCATGTGGCGCCGGTGCGAGCCCCTCCGCGGTCGCTGAATCGGTCCAGGTGCGGCGCCAGTTTTGCTATCGTGAAAGTCCACGAATCCTGCCTGGCTTAGTCTCAGGAATGGAGAATCCCGCCGCTCTATTTTCTTCCACAGATCTTTACTTATTGTGCAAAAGGATAGGTGGGGTTACTGGGATAGGGTGGGGGCGTGAACCTAGAGAGGGTGCTCTTTCAGAGGGTGGGTGCAGACTTGACGGGCCGGGTGGCCTCCTTCTGCACTATCGGGTTTCTCTGACTATCTACTTGTTCCAGTGTGACACCATCCACCTCAAACTGCACTCCAGTTTCTTCTAATGTATTCCTGTTAACTACCATTGCTTTTGTCTTTCTACTGTTCATACTTAATCCATATTCTAAACGTGTAGCCTTGGTACACAGTATTTTGTCGGGCCTCTGCTGGTTCTGTGGACTGCACAGTGTCGTCAGTGGCCCAACCCCACTTGCAGAATCAGAAGAGGTCCCACAAAATAGGGTTGATGAAGTAAAATATAAACGCTTGGAAGATGGATTGAGCATGAACACCGTCAGATCCACCCGCTGAAATAACCTTCCACTGGTTTCTGTTACTTGTTTAGATTTTGCATTGCTGACAATTGAACTCAAAATAATTGGCCACCAGCATTTAACTGAATGCAGCGCACCATCTGTGATTGTTCAAAGCCACTTTGGTTCCTGTCTAGTCTACACTTCAAAAGGAAACAATGATTTGGACTGAGTGTACAGCAGGTGTATTAAAATCAGCCTGGGACAGGGATCTGAAGCACAGTCATTTTTATTTGTTCGGCTGAAGAAAAAAAATTGAAGAAGCAAAACTAAAGAAAGATCAAACTCACTTTGATGCAACGCTTTTCAGATCCTCGTTGAGCTGGGCCCGTCTCCCGTGTCAGGTGGGTGCAAACAGTCCCAGGGCATCCAAGGGCAATTCTCAATCTTCGATGATGTGGAGGTGCCGGCGTTGGACTGGGGTGGGCACAGTAAGAAGTCTTACAACACCAGGTTAAAGTCCTTCAGGTTTATTTGGAATCGCTAGCTTTCGGAGCGCAGCTCCTTCCTCGGGTGAGCCACCTGATGAAGGAGCTACGCTCCGAAAGCTAGTGATTCCAAATAAACCTGTCAATCTCCAATGAGCTTTGCAGCCAATGAAGTACTTTTGAAGTGCCGCCACTTCCTTTAATGCAGACAGACACTAGGGACCAATAATATCCATGGAGCAACGTCCCATCGATGGCAAGGCGATAAGTGACCGGACTGTGGGGGAGATCTTTTTGGCTGGTGGGATGTTCTGGTCCCACTGAAAGCATCCACCCCCATCCCGAGGCGGGAACTCCAGCGACAGGGCGGGTGAGCCACACAAAATGCCGCAGACCTCAGCGGGACTGGAAGATCCCGACGGCAGCCAATATAGAGTCGTCTCCACCGGCAGAAAACACACCGTGCGGGGACGGTGGGGGGGGGGGGGGGCAGCATGGTAGCACAATGGTTAGCACAGTTGCTTCACAGCTCCAGTGTCCCAGCTTCGATTCCTGGCTGAGGTCACTGTCTGTGTGGAGTCTGCACGCTCTCCCCGTGTCTGCGTGGGTTTCCTCCCACAGTCCAAAGATGTGCAGGTTAGGTGGATTGCCCATGATAAATTGCCCTTAGTGTCCAAAATGGTTAGGTGGTGTTACTGAGTTACAGGTGTGGGACTAAGTGGGGTGCTATTTCCAAGGGTTGGTGCAGACTCAATGAGCCAAATGGCCTCCTTCTGCACCGTAAATGCTATGAATTCCCCTGGTTCTTCTGCAGACAGCGCTCTGTGACCTTTCACATCGACCTGAGGGGGAGGGGAGATGAGAATCGGCATGTCACGCCCTCAGCAATGCATTAGATCATTGGCCTACTTGTGTTCGAATATCGAGATTCGCTTTGAACTCACTTCTGGTTTAGACGTGGATGCGCTACCACTGATCCAACCCACAGTTAAACTCGATTAAAAAAATACATAATTCTCGATCACAATCGCATTTCCAACACTCGATTTCCTGGGGAAATTGGAAGCACTGGGTACATCCAATTTCAATGAACCTGGCATTAAGTATTGAGGCGTGAGGAGAAGAAAATTCCACATGCCACCACTACGTCTCCGGATGACATGCGAGCATGGTACACCATCTCAAATCTCAGTTAGAAATCTCAGTGAAGAATTATTTGTTATGCAACGATTTGGGGGGAGAAAAACATACTGAGCTGGTTCAGGTCGGAATGACTCAGTCCTGTACAGGGTGTTCAAGGCCAACTAAGGAAATACAATCCCTTTTACAATTCCCTCTCATCGCTTCAGTAATTGAAGTTCTGCCTTTAAGCCTTTTGACCGCAGTAACTAGCAATTCGACAAGGTGACTGGGCGCAACTGATAAAAATGTACAAAAACACACACCTGGACTTGGGCGATCATTGTATTCGATTACATTCTGGTTAAGCCGCTTACTGGTGATGTGGGCCGGAGCAGTTCAAGTAAACAGCCCAGAGTTTTGGTCGTGCTTGCCGACGACAGACCACGCAATTATTGGTGTTGACTCCAAGGGCCAGATTTTACCAGCCCTGTTGGAATAAATCCGGAATTAAAAGTCTAAAGATAACCATGAAGCCATTGTCGATTGTCGTACAAACATACCTGGTTCACTAATGTCCTTTAGGGAAGGAAATCTGCCGTCCTCACCTGGTCTGGCCTACATGTGACTCCAGATCCACAGTCTTTTTTAAAATTTAGAGTATCCAATTCTTTTTTTTCCAATTAAGGGAGCAATGTGGTTGACACTTAAATGTCCTCAGGGATGGGCAATAAATGCTGGCCCAGCCGGCGACGCCCACATCCCACGAACAAATAAAAGGAAGATTTGAAGGCAGGTGTGGGGAGAACGGCGAGGGGAGGTGAGAAGTGGAAAGCTTGTCACTGTCCTGTTGCTGTGGCATTTTAACAGCCTTGGGGAAGTGGAGAATGTCACATACCTGCATGGAGGCCAACTGAACATCTTAAGTGGTTAATTAATGATCTCCTCCGGCACAACTGCCATGTTGCCAGTTGGAGGTGGGCCACTGGGGGAACCTTGGTGGACTCCCTGAATGTTCAGGGTTGAAGGGAAGGAACCCTCCTAATTGGGTACCCTGTGGCCCATGGAGAAACTGCCCAGTGCCCAGTGCCAGACCCCACTGCAACAACCTCTCCTGCCCTCACCGAATACCACTCTGCACCCTTATCATGACGCCCCTGACTGGCCCCAAACCCCACTTAACTCGTTGCAGGAGTGGCCTTTGTCACTGTACTGTGTCCTCTCAGCTGGGTGCAGTCCCAGCAATAGCCATTGAGTTCGGGTGGCACTGTTGGGACTGAACAGCTGTTGATGTTTCGATTGGCTGCGAGCTCTAGAAAGTGGCCTCTCATCCTTGCAGGTTTGGCCAGGTGGGCCAAAAATGTTGCTTGGGGTTGGAGGGAGAAGGGGAGGTGGGGGGGGGGGGGGGGGGGGCACAAATGGCCACAGTTGGGTCATACTGACAATTGGATTATGTCTTGGCTCCCGCTGCCATGACTAAATTTTGGGCCTAGGATCTGTGCTGTCTGCTGCTTATAATCACCGCAAGTAAGGAGCCTGATGATTCCTTGGTCAAGCCCCCAAATTGTCCAAGAAAAGAAATAGGAGCAGGAGTAGACCATATGGGCTTTGAGCTTGCTCCACTATTCAATATGATCGGGTCAGTTAATGGGAATCTGGACCCAAGATAAATGTGGATCTATTCTTCCCTCTGGTGTGTTCCAAACCTCATACAATCATGAGTCCCACTTTTCCTCCCACTGAATGGAAATATAAGTAAAGTACTTTCAAAACAGGAAGTTATGCGAGGTTCATTGAGTTTATACTGCAAATAAATCCACTGTATAAATCAAAAAGGTCCCTGGTGTGATTCACATTTGGTGCTGAGTTGGCTAATTGCTTCCAGTTGATGGTACCTGCGTTCGAATTGGCTTCAGTGTTCCCAGGCCAAAGATTCAATAATCCCTCCTGAGAGTAACGGATCTGCTCCTTTGGTTGATAGGTTGCCAACAAGCACCATTAAGGCTCCAGTGCATCAACAGTCGCCACTTGGCTGAGGTGCTGGAAGGTGGAGGAACTATGCCTCATAACCGAATCAATGACTTCTGGTGACAGCGATGTGCTGAGTCGTCACACAGGTGGCTTTCCTCCAGAACACTGGAAAATAGGCACTTTTTGCCAAATTTAGCCCCAAGATTTGGACCCATAACAATAGGTGGGAGACTTTTTGGTGCCGGGGGTGGGGGCCACCAAGCTAGCTGGGTGAGCTAGCTCACGGGAGCGCAGTGGGGGGTGTGCATATGTTTAGTTTATTGTATGGGTTAGTTTCAGAGTGGTGTTGCTTGGGGGGGGGGAGGAGGCGTAGTTGGTCTGCTGACGAGGGAGGGACTTCGGTTGAGGGACAGAAAGGAGGTCGGTGGCGGGGCTGCCGGGGGGCGGGCCGGAGGAGGCGCGGCGCATGGGCTGGAGGCGGGCCCAAGAAAGGGGATGGCTGATCGGCGGGGGGGGGGGGGGGGGGCTTTGTCCCCCAACTAGGCTGATCACCTTGAATGTTCGAGGGTTAAATGGGCCGGTTAAGAGGGCACGTGTGTTCGCGCACCTGAGGGGACTGAAGGCGGACGTGGTAATGCTGCAGGAGACGCACCTTAGAGTAGTGGACCAGGTTAGATTGAGGAAAGGCTGGTCGAGATCGTGGGTTGGAAGGTGCTGTCAAGGGAGTTCCGCAAAGCGGTCACACAATCTACTCCTGTGCACAGGGCACTGCGGTGTGGGTAGCAAATCGAGTCGAGGGCATTGAAAGAAGTATAATTAAATTGTTTCACTCGGATGCTAGTTTTCTTCTTCGATGACTTCAATGGAAAGTAAAATCACAGACCTGGGCCGGGATTCTCCCCTACCCGGCGGGGCGGGGGAATCCGGCGTAATGGAGTGGCGGGAACCACTCCGGCATCGGGCCGCCCCAAAGGTGCGGAATTCTCCGCACCTTTAGGGGCCAAGCCCTTACCATGAGGGACTAGGCCCGCGCCGGAGTGATTTCCGCCCCGCCGTATGGAGGGAAAGCCCTTTGGCGCCACGCCAGCCGGCGCCGAAAGGACTTCGCCAGGCGACGCATGTGCGGGAGCGTCAGCGGACGCTCATGGCATCCCCGCACATTTGCTGGGGAGGGGGTCTCTGCCGCCTCTGCCATAGTGGAGACCATGGCGAAGGCGGAAGAAAAAGAGTGCCCCTATGGCACAGGCCCGCCCGCCGATCGGTGGGCCCCGATCGATGGCCAGGCCACCGGGGGGGCACCCCCCCGGGCCAGATCGCCCCGCACCCCCTCCCCCCAGGACCTCGGAGCCCGCCCGCGACATCTGCACCCACCGGTAAGGTAGGTGGTTCAATCCACGCCGGCTGGCGAGGGTTGACAGCGGCGGGATTTCGGCCCATCGCGGGCCGGAGAATTGCTGGGGGGAGCCCGTCGATCGGCACGGGGCGATTCCTGCCCCCAACGATTCTCTGGTGGCGGAGAATTCGGGACACGGCGGGGGCGAGATTCACGCCAGCCCACGGCAATTCTCCGACCCGGTGGGGGGTCGGAGAATCGCGCCCCTGATGCGGGATTCTCCCCTACCTGGCGGGGCGGGGGCTCCCGGCAGGATGGAGTGGCGTGAACCACTCCGGCGTCGGGCCGCACCTTTAGGGGCCAAGCCTTCACCTTTAGGGGCTAGGCCCGCGCCGGAGTGATTGCCGTCCTGCCGGCTTGCGTGGAAGGCCTTTGACGCCACGCCAGCCAGGGCCGAAGGGACTCAGCCGGCCAGCGGAAGCCCGCGCATGCGCGGGAGCGTCAACGGCTGCTGACGTCATCCCCGTGCATGCGCGTGGGTCACCTCCGCATCGGCCATCGTGCAGGCTATGGACGACGCGGAGGAAAAAGAGTGCCCCCACGGCGCAGGCCTGCCCGCAGATCGGTGGGCCCTGATCGCGGGCCAGGCCACATTAGGGCACCCCCTGGGGCCAGATCGCCCCCCCCCCCCCCCGGAGCCCGCTTGCGCCGCCTAGTCCCGCCGGTAAGGGAGGTGGTTTGATTCACGCCGGCGGGACAGGCATTACAGTAGCGGGACTTCGGCCCATCGTGGGTCGGAGAATCGCGGGGGGGGGGGAGGGGCACCGACCGGCGAGGCGCGATTCCCGCCTCCGCCGAATCTCCGGTGCCGGAGAATTCGGCAGCCGGCGGGGGCGGGATTCAAGCCGCCCCCCCCGGGTGATTCTCTGACCCGGCGGGGGGGGGGGGGGTCGGAGAATCCCGCCCATGATGTGTAAAACAGGCTGACGATTTGTGATCTAGCTGTTACCCAACTTCATCCCAATGTCTTCAGAAGAGTTAAGGTTTGGTGGGGTATTGTACGTAGACAGGAGTGGAATCGGCAAGAAAATACTTTAAAAACAGCAAAGCAACAGGTCCTTAAGAGTAACTTAACACCAGGGACGTATATTTTTCTCCTGGCTGCCTTCTCTCTGCAAAGTGGTGATTGAGGGCGGGGTCTGCAGTTGTTTGACACCACTGCTGGCGAACTCATCACAGTATTTCAACAAGAAAAGCTAGCCTAAGCGTGGTCTCCAGTTCTGGCTGGGAAGTACAGCAGCTGAATTGGAATGCAACACTGGACAAAGGAGCATAATATTTATGCCAAGTTCAAACTGGAGCAGAACATGAGGCCCCAGGTTGAAGCAAGGAAGAAACAGATGGGTGTTCCTATTATCTGGCTTCGCTCACTCGAGAAATAAAATGCTGAGGTCTATTGATTCCCCTTCACAGCTCGTCCTGACATTTTCATTAAACTGATTAAGAATTGTGAAGCTGTGGAACAACTATTACTGTACAGTAATACTGAACTAAATGTCCTCACGATCTGCAGAATTTCCATGCCTCATAGGAGGCAGGGGGGGGGGGGGGGGGGGGAGACACTTCCAGAGGTAAATGAGTTCATCACAAGCAAAGGGAGACTGCAAGCTGGGATCATTTGGCCCATCATTCTCCACATGTTATTGTTGCAAAGACTGATCTTAGAACTAAGGGTGGATGGTGCTGTTGTGGTGTTGCCGTTGGCTTGGTAATCCAGAGTAACACCCGAGGGGCCTCGGGTTGAATCCCACCAGAGCAGGTGGTGCAAATTTAAATTCAATTTAAAAAATCTGGTGTGTTAAAAAAAAACTGGTTCATTAATGCCGTTCAGGGAAGGAAATCTGGCATCCTTACCCGGTCTGGCCTGCATGTGACTCCAGATCCACAGCAATGCGGTTGACTCTTAAGTGGGCAGCTCAAGGGTAGTTCGGGATGGGCCATGTCCCACAAAAGGAAAAAGATGCAGTCCCCACAAAGTTTGTAGAAAACCAGTGAAGGCAGAACTCCAAACTACTGTGTGGTTCCCCCACAAGTTGTCTAATAATCCACTGCAGCCCAGTTCTTGCTTTCGATTCCCTGAAGGACCTTGATCCAGCTCCACCTCTTGCATAACTGTCTTATACAACAGTGATGTCGCCCTTCCACAGTCCCAGCCCGGATGATTTGAGCGCTGGGAGAGGGCAGAGGGCAGCAGAGTGCAATGCCGACGGCAAAACTCTGCCAGTTTTTATTTCCTGCTCAGGCATTTACAGGGCATGAATTCACAGTGTGAAAAAAGACCCGGAGTTGGAATGTGCCGTGCGTGGAGGAAAATGTGAAATGACCCTTTAACGCTTTTCTACTTCGACCTCAAAGAGACTTTAGAATCAACAGTAAACAGTTTGGATTAATTGCGACAACATAGGGTGCCTCACAGCACCAGGGACCCGGGTTCAATTCTGACCACAGGTCACTGTCTGTGCGGCGTCTGCACGTTCTCCTCCTGTCTGCGTGGGTTTCCTCCGGGTGCTCCGGTTTCCTCCCGCAATCCAAAGATGCACAGGTTAGGTGGATTGGCCGTGGGAAATTGCCCCTCAGTGTCCAAGAGTGTACAGGTTACAGGGATGGGGTGGGCCTAGCTAGAGTGCCCTTTTCAAGGGTCGGTGCAGACTTGACGGGCCGAACAGCCCCCCTCTGCCCTGTAGGGAGTCTATGGAATCCTTTTGTTTACAGTCTATTTTACTCAAGAATGTGAGGTCTCATGACTGGTTACTGGTACCTATCTGAGATGTACAGCATCAATTCCAGAGCTCGTATCTGCCAACACCATCGAACTCATTAATATGCTTCCTTCATATTAAGCCAGTGTGAAGCTGAGTGCAGGTAAATGCAGCCATTGACAAGCGGCACCGCTGTGAAGATGTACTCAAGCCAATGTAAATAGGGCAGCTCTGATCAACTAATTGGGTCCATTGGGTCAGAGATGAACCAAGTTATTAGAGAAAATCCGAAACTCACTCCCAGGGACCTCTGGCATGCAACTAGAATACTGTTTAGAAATAAATCAAACAATGAACCTTTTAAACTTGAACCCATTATTAAAACTGAATAGGGTTTAACAAGGTAGATCAATGTGCTGCCTAGTATTGCTGATAAGGCATGGGTGAGGGTTTCAACATCAGATGAACCGAGTCAGGCGTGCAGCCAGGGTTGGAGGTGGAAGTTGGTTCGTGATGTTCAGATATGTGGTCAGAAGTTTGTTTCGGGGTTGAATACGATACCGAGATTGCAGGTGATTCGCTTAAGCTTCAGGCATTTGCCGGGGGGGGGGGGGGGGGGGGGGTGGGGGGGTGGGGGGGGGGGGGGGTGGAATGGAGTCGGTGGCGGGGAAATGGGGGACTGAAGCAACTAAATCTTCCCAATGTCTGGCTAGAGGACTTTTTCATCCTTGTATCCAAATCCCTCCAGGCCCGTATCACTCCTCATCTCCATAATCTCCTCCAGCCTCACAACCCTGCAAGGTATCTGCACTCCTCACATGTCCACATTTAATCACTCCACCATTGGCAGCAGTGTTAAAACTCTGCAATTCTCCTCCTGAAACAACTGCCTCTCTACCTCTCTCTTCTGCTTTATGATGCTTCTGGCCGTCTGTCCCTCATATCACTTTATGTGACTCAGTGTCAACTGTTGCTTCATAATGTTCCTTTGAAGCACATTGAAACATTTCACTTTGTTAATGATGATAAAGAAAAGGCAAATTGTATCTTCCGCTGACCAGGAAGGCCCCAGATTTGGCATCAGCTACCTCAGTTACTTAGCTTCAATGATTCTATCTGAGAGACAAACACTAACAATCACGATGTGGAGATGCCGGTGGGCTGTGGGGGGGGCAAGATTTGTCCAAGTCAGGTCGCTGCGTGACCTGAGAGGTGAACATGATGATCAAGGAATGTCCTATTCCTTTGAGGTGGTGGCGTTTGTGAGTTTGGGAAGTGCTGTCAAAGAAGCGAATTAGCAGGTGACGACAAGGTGAGTGACAACAGTAAAATGGTCGCCATGCAGCTCCGACAGGTATTATTAATTTGTTTCTGGAGTGCGCCTCGTGCTGAGAAATCGTAGACCAATACAAGAAGAGTGGAACAGATAGAAAAGGGTGAGAAAAATCAAAGAAAATAAAAGCCATTAATATAAAAGTTCACAATGTTCACATTCAGCCAAATCTCCAGGATTCCATTCCTTTCCTTGCATGGTGCCTCTGGGCGATGTCACGTCTTCAGACAATTACAAAAAGCAGAATTGTGGGTGAACCCAAAGATTACCGATTTTATTAATTTGAAACATTTAATTGCAGGGGAAAAACAATCACAATGATTGGCAGCTTTGTATAACGTTATGAGCTTTAAAAATAAATTCTGAAGTCTGTCACCCAATTATTGGCAATAGGAAGAGTTTAAACAGTGTATGGATTCTCCCCTTGTTTGATATCTTTAGTTGAGATACACCTGGAGCTATGATCGTTAGACTGATCTCAGATTTGAGACCTTGACTTAATAGTTGCACATCAAATGTCTCCATTGACAGGAGACTAATAGTGACAAGCTGCGTCCTGTTATGGGCCAGGGTTTAGAGAACCCCAACGTGTATCAAGGAGTTCACCTGACCCACAACTTTTACTAGATTGTGGTATGGGGAGCACACGGCCCACTCTACAGGTGTAGTACAGCAGAAATGGAAAAGTATTTTTTAAAGCAAAACAATGTTTATTCTATGAACTCAAGTTAACCTTTTTAAAACATACAGTGAACATCTTAGCAAATATTAATTCAAATACAACCCCCAAAGAATACAACACTAAGTAATCCTTTAAGCCTTCCTTTTAACATCCATAAGACTTACAACAAAACCTTTAACAGAAGCACATCAGGTTAAAGTCACTACTGAAAACATTTATAATTCTGAATTCACCAAATGATCAAGAGATAGTCTTTTGATGGCAGAGAGAACAGCAGCACCTGCTTGGTCTGGCTTCAGTTCCAACACTGAAAATGAAACTAAAACACACCCTGCAGCAAACAGCCTAAAACGAAGGTTAAAAAGCTGCTCCACCCACTCTCTGACATCACTGCAGTAATAAACACCCATTTCTTAAAGGTACTCTCACTACTAATATTTATATACATACCCATTTATAAACACCCATTTCTTAAATGTACTCTCACATGACAGTCCTCCATAGGTTATTATTAATTAATATAATTCTGAATATTTTCTTCCCTCTCATTTCCATGTCTTTTGTGCTGTGTAATCTTCAGCAGGGTCTGTAGATGAGCGAGGGGTATGGCTGGCCGTTTCTGGCAAGAGGGTGCTGGGACATGCCAATTAGGACCTTACCTCAGTAGTAGGATCCCAGTTTCAATTTGAAAGCACAAATGGGTGAAGTGTGTGTCGCGCATGTTACACCCACTCTTCATACCATGAGGCAAGGCAATAAAAAATTAGGGAGACTTTTTTGTGAGGCGAGGAACTATAACAATAACTTGCATTTACATAGCCCAAAGTGCATCACAGGAGAATTATTAAATTAAATCTCACATAAAGAGATATTAAGGCAAGTGAAAGGAGTTGGGTTTAAAGAGCATCTGAAAGTAAGGTGCAGGGAGGAATTCCAGAGCTTAGCCTCGGCAGTTCAAGGCAAGAGCGCCAATGCAGGAGCAATTAGAATTGAGATGGGCAAGGCATCAGAACTGGAGCCAGCCATATCCTTAGAATCCCTCCAGTGCTGAAGGAGGCCATTCGGTCCATTGAGTCTGCACTGACCCTCTGAAGGTGGACTCTACCTAGGCCCACTTACCCATCCGATTAGGGCAGCACGATAGCATAGCGGTTATCACAGTTGCTTCACAGCTCTAGGGTCCCAGGTTCGATTCCCGGCTTGGGTCACTGTCTGTGCGGAGTCTGCACGTCCTCCCCGTGTGTGCGTGGGTTTCCTCCGGGTGCTCCGGTTTCCTCCCACAGTCCAAAGATGTGCAGGTTAGGTGGATTGGCCATTCTAAATTGCCCTTAGTGTCCAACAAGGTTAGGTGGTGTTACTGGGTTATGGGGATAAAGGGGATAGGGTGGAGGCGTGGGGCTTAAGTAGGGCGCTCTTTCCAAGGGCGCGTGCAGACTCGATGGGCTGAATGGCCTCTTTCTGCACTGTGAATTCTATGACTATCTCCGTAACCCCACTTAACCTGCACATCTTTAGACACGTAAGAGGCAACTTTAGCATGGCCGGTCCACCCAACCGGAGGAAACTCGCACAGGCATGGGGAAACTCGCACAGGCATGGGGCGCAGTGAGGCAGCAGTGCTAACCATTGTGCCATCATGCCATCCCATATTTCATAGAGGTGTGAGGATGGAGGGGATTACAGAGATTAGCGAGGTGCAAGGTCATGGAGGGATTGGAAAACAAAGATGAGAATTTTAAAAGAGAGGCATTCCTTGCCTGGTGTCAATGTAGCCAGTGAGCATAGGGATGATGGGTGAACTGGAGTGAGTTTGGATATAAGCACGTGTTTTCGGCGACCTCAAGTTTAGAATTAGATGGGAGACCAGGAGGAGTGGTTAAGACCGGGGCTAACAAAGGTTTGGATGTTTTTTTTTCCCAAGAGAAGATCAGCTGAGGCTGGTGCAAAAGTCAGGTGATGTTACGGAGGCGGAAATAGGCGGTCTTGGCAACGGTGTGGAAAGGTGGTCGGAAGCACATCTTGGGGTACGACACCGAAGTTGTGAATGATGGTCCAGTTCAGCCTCTCCCTCAGTTGCCAGGCAGAGGGATGAAGTCAGTAGCTAGTGAACCAAGTTTGAAGGGAGGAAGAAAGACAACAGAGACGGACGAGCATAGAGCCTTGGCGGCTGAGAGCATGTCTGGCAATGGTGAACAGTGAAAAGCGTGGTTGCTCAAGAGGTCAGGCTGGAAGGAGCACAGGTATTTCCTGTCTGCGCACAAATACAGGCGGTCACTAGTGACCTGTGCTTGACCACCTTGGGATCAGCTCCCCAAACATGGAGAGCCAGGATTGACAGGTACCTCACATGGGAGATTTGCCAACCTCTGCCAAGTGACAATGGAATGATGTTGTTTATTTAACTTTTATGAAAGCCTAATACTGAAGACATTGAACAGGATTGGAAGGCAGATTGGAGAATGGGATTTACTTTGAAATATCCAGGTGGGTCGGAAAGGGAGAGCGTTAACTGAGTGGGAAGGACGTTGAGTGGGGGTTATGCGGGGGTCAGCATTTGAACTACTCTCATTCCTCATTTGAATAAATGGCCTGGACTCTGAACCCAACTAAGTGCAAGATCGTTAAATCTGTGGATAGCACCAAATAAAACCGAGAAAACTCAAAAGAGAATTCTAGGGCTTTGCAAAGGGAGGCTGGGTATTATTTATACAAATTCTCAGACAGATGGTAGCTGAAATTTAATATTACCAGCTGCATAATATTGCACATTAAGTGAAATACTATATATTATAGGTACAATTTGAATGGAATCAAATTAACTTGAAACAGCTGGGTGTACCAGTGGCCAAGATCCAATGTGTGAAGCAATTAATAAAAGCTAATAAAATGGTCGGATATATAGCTAGAGAAATGTCTTGCAAGTTCACTGAGGTGTACTGAGATTTTATAATGCGCTAGTTAGATGATGGCCAACAGACCGCATATAGTTGCAGTCTCTCTGTCTAAAAAGGATGGGCTGGATTCTCCGAAAATGGGGCTATGTCCCCACGCCGGGGTAAAAATGCAGGCGTTGCACTCCCGAGTTTCCTCGAAAAAAACATCCCGATTCACTTACCTGCAGAGGGCCGGCAGGGGCCCGGGGAGCTTCACACAGCGTTGGCTGCGGATACGGGCCCCCACGCTTCGGGTTCCGAGTCCGCGCATGCGCACAGCGACGGCCTCCAGCGACCGCGCCGAGCGCCATGGCGGACTCGGACCGCGGACCAATACCAACGAACTAGGCCCCCTCGATCGGCCGGGTGCCCAAGGATCCTTCCGGCCCTATCGCTGCCCCCAGCTGCCCATAAGGCACCGCCCCCCCCCCCCCCTTCTCCCCCCCCCCGCCAGTGCCCAATCTTCCCCGCCCTCCACCAGGGCAGCCGCAAACTGAGTCTGCAACCACCACGCGAGGTTCCCAACCGGCCTTACGCGGTTAGAACCACGTTGTCGGGAATTCGACCTGCTGCGAGCAAAGTATCGCTGGGCGGGCTTCTGGCAATGGCCCCCCAGCCGCACGGCGTAATTCGCGGACGGAGAATCGCCGGAGCCGATTCCGTCGTAAACTTTGATTCTCCGCCCCCGTGCCAAACGCGAGTTCGGTGCGGGGCTGCAGAGAATCCAGCCAGATGTGCAAGTGCTGGAGAGGGTTAAAATTAAAATTAAAATAAATATTCCGCATTAAATAGGAGAATGACACGTAGGATAAATCCAAACTCAATTATTAGGTAGAAGGTGGCAAAGGAGGGTCTTCAAGAACACATGAAATAGGAGCAGGAGTAGACTGTTCGGCCCATCGAGCCTGCTTGGCTTTTTAATATGAGCATGGTCGATCTAGGGCTTCAACATCACTTTCCCGACCCTCTCCCCATATCCCTCGATTCCCAAGAGACCAAACATCTGTCCATCCCAGCCTTCAACGTGTAAAAATGCAGAAGATATAATAAATTACAAGGTAATGAAATGAAATGAAAATTGCTTATTGTCACAAGTAGGCTTCAAATGAAGTTACTGTGAAAAGCCCCTAGTCACCACATTCCGGCGCCTGTTCGGGGAGGCTGGTACGGGAATTCGAACCGTGCTGCAGGCCTGCCTTGGTCTGCTTCGAAAGCCAGCGATTTAGCCGAGTGTGCTAAACCATGCCTCCGAAAGTTAAATAAATGCAAAGCAGATTTAAATTAAGCTCGGAATGCACCTTACTTCTGCTGGGGGTTTGGGTTGATCCATTAGGTGTGGGTGCAGAGCTATCAACTTGGGGCATTTAAAACACCGCAGGAGGCCTGATGAAGGAGTTCAGTGGTTGGCCTCTTTCTTCCATCTTTTCTAATGTTTACGTAAAGGAGCATTCAGCAGCTCAATCTTACCTTGTATTAGCTTTTAGTAATTTCTTCTTCACAACACACTTTTTAAAAAAATAATTTTTAGTCAAGGCTTTTTTATTTTTATATAAAGCACAAAAATCTTTACACAATCACCATATAACCCACCACCGCTCCCTGAAACACCCTACACGCCCAGTTTTATAGCTAACCAATAAAACAATAATGACTATAATACATAACAATAAACAAACTCAACCCCCCCCCACCCTCCCACTCGCTGACGTTCATGGATCCTTAAAGAAGAAGCTGAACAACCTCTACCTTGAGAGGAATCCACCTCCAACCCTTGAATGGTGAACTTTATCTTCTCCAGATGTAGGAATTCCTTCAGGTCACTCACACAACCCGGCCCTTTGGGCGGCATCGGAGCTGGCTACCCTAGCAAGATCCACCTCCGGGCTATCAGGGAGGCAAAGGCCAACACACCAGCCTCTCTATCCCTCTCCACTCCATTGAAGTCCTAAGCGCCATCAACAATGACTCAACCACCTCGTTCCCCGATGCTGGAAAAAATACCTTGAACTTATAGTATTCATGTGTACACTCGCCGTGGAGGTGCCTGTACAACACCTTCATCCTATCAACAAACCCCGGTTCCAAACCAAATCACCCAGTACTTCAAAAAGGTGCTCCCACTCAACCTAATCAAGCGCCTTCGCTGCGTCATAGAATTTACAGTGCAGAAGGAGGCCATTCGGCCCATCGAATCTGCACTGGCCCTTGGAAAGAGCACCCCACCTCAGCCCACATCTCCATCCTATCCCCAGTAACCCAGTTACCCCACCTAACCTAAGGGCAATTTTAGCATGGCCAATCCACCTAACATCTTTGGACTGTGGGAGGAAACCGGAGCACCCGGAGGAAACCCACGCAGACACGGGGAGAACGTGCAGACTCCGCACAGAAATGACCCAAGCCGGGAATCGAACCTGCGACCCTGGAGCTGCGAAGCAACTGTGCTAACCAATGTGATACCGTGCCACCCTGATATTATCACCCATCGGGGGCATCAGCACCACGTTCAACAATCTCCTAATGTTCAAGAACAACCGCTGTCCCTTCACGAACGTCGTTTGATCCTCAGCTATCACACCCGTCACACAATCCTCCAAGTGCGTCGCCAACACCTCAGCCAACGACACTCAAAAACGATATCGGCTAATGCGACCCTCACTCCTCTGGATCCTTGGGTGGGATTCGCTGCCAGAGGGATCTCCGTTTTGCCAGCGCCCGGGTGTTTCCCGAAGGCGTGGGGCTGCCCCACAATGGGAAACCCCATTGACTGGCCGGTGTAACGGAGAATCCCGCCGGTGGGTCGGGGCGGAAATGTGGCATGGCGGGACGGAGAATCCATGAAATCGATGAGGAAGCTTCCCCTTATGGGCAGCACGGTAGCATTGCGGATAGCACAATTGCTTCACAGCTCCAGGGTCCCGGGTTCGATTCCGGCTTGGTTCACTGTCTGTGCGGAGTCTGCACATCCTCCCCGTGTGTGCGTGGGTTTCCTCCGGGTGCTCCGGTTTCCTCCCACAGTCCAAAGATGTGCAGGTTAGGTGGATTGGCCGTGATTAGTGTCCAAAATTGCCCTTAGTGTTGGGTGGGGTTACTGGGTTATGGGATAGGGTGAGGTGTGGACCTTTGGTAGGGTGCTCTTTCCAAGAGCCAGTACAGACTTGATGGGCCGAATGGCCTCCTTCTGCACTGTAAATTCTATGAAATGAACCGGTAAACATTTACTAAGAGCGGGCCGAGTTCTGTTGCATGCTTTTTGTAAAATTCTTTTGGGAATCCATCCGGGTCCTGGATCTGTCCAGTCTGCATCAACCAATGCACCTTCCCCTCCTCCACCACTGGGAATCCAAGCCACCTAAAAGCTGCTTCATGCCGGAATCCCCCTCCGGGAGCTCCGACCTGTACAGCCCTCAGTAAAAGGCCTCAAACACTCCGTTCACCTTCCCTGGCAAAGTGACCACACTCTACCAGAGTCCGTAACCTGCCAATCGTCCTCGCCACCAACTGCCACCTCAACTAGTACGTCAATTGGCCTACTGACCTTCTACCCATGCTCGTAAAACACCCCCCTAACTAGGCGTAACTGCCCCACCGCTTGCCCTGTTGACACAAGTTCAAACTCCATCTGGAGTTTCTTCCGCTCGTTCAACAACCCCTCTCCGGGGGCTGTCGAGTATTGCTGTCGATCCACAGCCAAAATGGCCTCCACCAACCTCTGCATCTCCAACCTACTTTCATTATCCCTGTGCGCCTTAATTAAAATGAACTCCCCCGATTACCACCTTCAAGGCCTCCCACCACATCGATGGAGAGACCTCCTCACTCTTATCAAGCTCGACATAGGCGCCTATAGCTGCCCCCATTCTCTCACATAACCCCTTATCCGCTAATAGCCCCATGTCTAACCTCCATAGAGGTCACTGGGAACCCCCTTACACCACACATAAGTGCACAAAAAGCCACGCATGATCCGACACAACAAATTGCCGAATACTCCGAGCCCACCACTCCGCAAGCAAAAAATAAATATAGGAGTTTCACCCAATGCACGTGGGAAAAGAAAGAAAATTCCTGTGCCCCCAGACTCCCAAAATGCCAAAGATCAACATCCCCCAAACTCTCCATGATGCCCAGCATCTCCTTTGCCGCCCCGACACCCTCAAGGACTGATCCAAACTAGGATCAAGAACAGTGTTAAAAAAAACAATAATCAACCTCGGGGGGGGGGGTGGGGGGGGGGGGGGGGGGGGGGGGGGGGGCTGCACCCCCATCCCGGGCAACCATAACCAAATCCGAATGGACTCCACCAGGGCCCTGTCTCGCCCTCCTCCCGGGTCCTCCCAAGATGGCCACCTCCCCCTCTGCCAACTACTTCACAAAGAATCCTTCCTCATTAGCAAACCACCGCACCCCCACCCCCAACCCATACAAAGAAGACTCCACCGCCATGGCTTGTTGACCCAACGCACACAAAAAAAAGAAACAAGCAAAAGCAGAAAAAAATAACCCCTCCTCCCCATACCAAGCAGCCAGCAGAGGCTCCTCCTCCACCCCCCCTCCACTCCACTCCCGTGAACTAGCACCTAGGCCAGGCAGGTGGCCCCCTCCCGAGGCTAAGAGCACACTGTCCTTGTATCAAACCCCCCACCCCCCAGCCCCACCTTACGGCCTCGTGCTTCGAACCACTTCCACACTTGTTAATACCCCCATACCGATACTCCAACCGCAGGGTGGCAAACATGACCAAACCCCACTGTTATGCAATAACAATACAAAGTGGGAAACAATGATACATGTGAACCTACAAACCCTCACCACGCCCCCCCCCCCCCACCCCCACCACCACCCCCAGTACAGTTCCACAGTTCTGTCTTGCAGATGAACCCACACCAAAAAAAAACCTTGTCCTCAAACGGCCCCCAGCGCCGCCATGTTGAAGTAGAACTCCTTTCCTCCATGCGTGACCCACAAGCAAGCCAGGTACATCATCCCGAACCGCACCTTGCCCCTGAAGAGAGTAGCCTTGGCCTTGTGAAACCCAGTCCTTCTCTTGGTCTGTTCTGCGCCCAAATCCGGGCAGATGTGGACTGCATGCCCTTCCCAGGTACAATTCAGAGTCCCCTTTGTCCACCTCAGGATCCTTTCCTTGTCCAAACGCTGATGAAGCAGCACAATGATTGCCTGCAGCAACTCCCCAGCTCTCGGCCTCCTGCTCAATGATCGATGTGTCCGATCGACTTCTGGAGGGCAGTCAATGACCTTCTCCCCAACAACCTTCCAAATATTGGCACCACATAATCCGTGGCGTTTGTGCCCTCAGTACCTTCTGGCAGCCCCACAATACTCAGGTTTTGCCTCCTTGCGCGATTTTCTAGGTCATCGATCTTCTCCTTCAACGTCTTCTGCCCCTCCGCCATCGTTCGCATTTCTGCCTCCAAGGATCGGCGTGATCCGCCACCGTCTCCTCCACCTTCTGGAGCGTCGCATTCTACTCTTCCAATCTCTGTTCCACTCTCTCCAGGGCTGCCCGAATCGGCTCTGCCACTCTCGCCAAATCCTCTGAGGCCGCGAGCCTCCGCTTCTCAAATTCGGACGAGAGAAATTGGACCAACTTCTTTGTTGACCACTGTGTGGGCAACGACGCCATAGGTCCCTCCGCCATCATTTCCTCTGCTACGCCACACGTGTCCTCCTGGCCCAAAGCGTGCCCCTTATTGGACACACTCCCTGTTTGATAACTCCTCGACATCAACCACCAAAGGAGAGTATCTTGTTCTGCGCTGTTCTTTCTTCACCTACAACACCCCCGTAAAAGGGGCAAGAAAGGTCACGTTGTCCGTCCCCAGGCAGGAGGTACCTTGCGCGGGATTCTCTGCGAACCGGCGGGGGCGGGCCACTCCGGCGGCGAGGAGTGGCGTAAACCACTCCGGCGTCGGGCCGCCCGGAAGGTGCGGAATCCTCCGCACCTTCAGGGGCTAGGCTGGCGCCGGAGTGTTTGGCGCCGCGCCAGCCTGCGCGGAAGGGCTTGCCACCACGCCAACTGGCGCCAAAGGGCCTCCGCAGGCTGGCGCGAGTTGCCGCATGCGCGGGAGCGCCAGCGTGTGCTGCCGTCATCCCAGCGCATGCGCAGTGGGGTTCTTCTCCACACCGGGCATGGCGGAGGTTGACAGCGGCCGGTGCGGAGGGAAAGACTGCCCCCACGGCACAGGCCAGCCCGCGGATCGGTGGGCCACGATCGCGGGCCAGGCCACCGTGGGGGCACCCCCCCGGGGCTAGATCCCCCACGCCCCCCCGAGGACTCTGCAGGCCGCCCGTGGAGCCACGTCCCGCCGGTAAGGACCCGTTGTGATTTACGCCGGCGGGTCCCGCCGAAATCGGGCGGCAACTCGGCCCATCGCTGGCCGGAGAATTGCCGGGGGGGGGCCGCTGCCAGTAGCCGCCGACCGGCAGGCCGCGATTCCACCCCCCACCAAAATCCCGGCGGCGGAGAATTCAGCAGCTGGCGGGGGCGGGATTCACACCGCCCCCCGGCGATGGGTCGGACAATCCCGCCCCTTATATGCAACCACACACTCCACAACCTCTTTTACACACACTCTTAACGATGATTGCGGCCGGCTCCCTTTATTAACACAATTCCATTCAATTTGTACCAGTTATAAATATTATTCCATCTAATGCAGCTGGCAGTATTACATTTCAGCTTCCATCTGTCTGAGAATTTGTACAAATAATTCCTCACCTCCTCTTGAAAATCCAATTCTGGGGCGAAATTCTCCGTTATCGGCGGAAACTCCGCCGATCGGCGCAAAAAACGGCGCAAATCCCACTTGCGTCACGTCATAAAAATGGGCCGATAGTCTGCGGCCCGAAATGGGCTAGCAGCGACGTAACGGGATCCGCGCTTGCGCAGTGGTTCACGCCGTGCAGCGTCATACGCGCTGCACGGCGTGACGGCTCATAAGGCCGCGCAGCTCCCCCCCACCCGACCGGAACAGCCGACCGCAACACCCGACTTGATGGCTGGCCGTCGCTCAGCCCCGAGGTTCGAGTCACGCGATGTGGAGGCGCTCCTGGATGCGGTGGAGCAGAGGAGGGACGCCCTGTATCCCGGGCACGGCCGCAGAGTTGCCCCACGCCACAGCCGGCGTCTGTGGAGGGAGGTGGCAGAGGCCGTCACCGCTGTGGCCCTGACACCACGGACAGGCACCCAGTGCCACAAGAAGGTGAACGACCTCGTCAGAGCAGGCAGGGTGAGCGTCCCCCATATCCCCCATATCCCCTCTCCCCCAAATCCCCCCCTCCCCCATATCCCCATATCCCCCCTCCCCCATATCCCCCATATTCCCCCCTCCCCCATATCCCCCCCTCCCCCATATCCCCATATTCCCCCCTCCCCCATATCCCCATATCCCCCTCCCCATATCCCCCCTCCCCCATATCCCCCCCTCCCACATATCCACCCTCCCCCATATCCCCCTCCCCCATATCCCCCATATCCCCCCTCCCCCATATCCCCCCTCCCCCATATCCCCCATATCCCCCCTCCCCCATATCCCCCATATCCCCCCTCCCCCATATCCCCCATATCCCCCCTCCCCCATATCCCCCTCCCCCATATCCCCCATATCCCCAAGTGAATCCAGCCCTAACCTTAACCTCTGCAATGCACGCGCAACCGATGGCGTGCATTCATATACCTGCCTAACACTGTTGCCTTTTACCCCTGCCACCACCCCCCCCCCCCCCCCCCCAGGAGAAGCGCGCACACAACAATAGGGAGCATGTGAGGACTGGAGGAGGGCCCGCTGATGAGAGGCCACTGACCGTACACGAGGAAAGGGCCCTGGAACTGGCTGGCGGACCTGACGACCGGGAGGTTGCTGATGCAGAGGTCGGGGCCCCACGAGCAAGTGAGCCACCAACAGCCCGTCCCCATATCCCCCCTCCCCTATATCCCCCTCTCCCGTATCACCTGATCACTGCCTGATGTCTAACCATGCATGCTTCATTGTGTATCGCAGGACCAAACGTCCAGGCACCCATCCCCGCAGATGCAGACCGCCCGCAGGATGCCCCTCGGAGACCACGGGAGACGGAGAGACCCGAACCCTCCAGCATGCGACGCCCGCAGGATGCCCTCGGAGACCACGGGAGACGGAGAGACCTGGAGCAACAGGGAGACGACACCCCCGTCACGTGCGGGAGCGACCACCCAGCGATGAGGGGGGCAGCCACAGGCCCCCGTCACATCCGAGCCAGGACACCACTACCCAGGACACCACTATCCAGGACACCCCTACCCGGGACACCACTACCCAGGACACCCCTACCCGGGACAGCACTACCCGGGACAGCACTACCCAGGACACCCCTACCCGGGAAGACGAAATACCGGACAGTGACTCAGAGTGGATGGGTGGAGACGAACCCCCACCCCAAAGTGCCATGGACTCAGAGTGGGACGAAGAGCACGACACAACGCCACTGCTGTCACCAACACCCTCCACCATCGCAGAAACACTCACCACGGTTGGGCACTTTAGTGATGAGGCGTCTGGTACACTCACTGGTGCGCACAACACAGCCGTCCCGGTACAGCAGGTGGAGGTAGGAGCAGCAGAGGGACCGGGCGGTCGGAGGGCAGCCCAGGCCAAGCGAACATCTGCCGCCCAGATGGATCCCGGGTTCCTGCAGTTACCACACCCACACATAGATCCGATGCAACCACCGACACGGAGACGAGCGAATAGGGTGACGGGTGGCTTGCGGCGGCTGCGGTCGCAGGTGGAGGAGTCCACCCGCGTCCAGGAGCTGGAGTGGTCCCGGTCATGCGTGCCACCCAGGCTGACACCGCACGGGTGGCGTCCGCGGTGGAGGCAATGGGTGCGACGGTGTCAGACATGGGGAACGGTTTGCGAGGCCTGGGGCCTTCCGTGCAGGCGGCGTCTGTGGCCCAGGAAATGGCTGCCCTCTCACAGGAGGCCATGAGCCAGTGCCAGCGCCAGATGGCAGAGGCGCTCAACGCCATAGCCCAGTCTCAGCAGGCCATGGCCCAGTCTCAGCAGGCCATAGCCCAGTCTCTGCAGGCCATGGCCCAGTCTCTGCAGGCCATGGCCCAGTCTCAGCAGGCCATCGCTGAGGGCATCGGCGCCAGTGGCCATGTGCGAGCTGGCGTCGCACTGTCGCAGACAGGGTTCGACAACCCCCTGGGCTCCATGGCTGCAAACCTGCAGACCCCTGTCGATACCAGCACGGGCCTCCAGGACTGGCAGCGCCAGATGTCGGGGGCGCGTCGGATGGCCAGTCCGTTCGCATCCCCCCACCCATGTAGAGGCCTGGGGGCCATCGGGCACCCCGAGGGAGGAGGAGGTGGTGTGGTCCATCCCGGCTCCCTCTGTAGGGGAGGTCCCGGTACACCGCGACACCTCGGACTCCCCCCCCTTCCGTCCCAGGTGCATCGGGTGGGCAACGGGCAGGACAGGCTGGCAGCTCGCCATCCAGTCGCCCGGGCCGCAGCCTGGCCCATCTAGGCCAGGACGCCCCAGGAAACGGCCGCCAAAGGGATCCAGTGTCAGAGGGCAGGAATCACAGGAGTCCACCTCCAGTTCTGCTGTACCGTCTGGGGAACCACGTAGACGTAGTCAAAGGGCCCGTAAGGCCAAACAATTAGACACTGAGTAAGTTGGCACGGGTGCAGGGCACAGATGAGTTTTAGGCGCTAGGGCACGTGCATGAACTCCTTTGGTTATTAAAGTCAATGTTACACCTACCGAAGCTGCCTTTATGCTCTGTCCAAAGTGTGCGGGGGTGTCATGTACGTTGAGCGCAAGTGTGTGTGTGAGGGGTGGTCTTACCTCAGCCCAGGTGAGTCTGCCCCCTTCCCCCTGGGCCGCCATCAACATCCCCCGGGCAGAGGACGGGACCGTGCGCTGCAGTATCACAGCCGCATGCAGGGATGGTCCGGGTGGATGGTGGTACTGTGGCCATGGGTCAGACATAGTCCAACGATGTAGAGCCAGGAGCTCATCGGAGGCGGGCTGTCATCATTCTCCATGGCCTGCGATAGACACGCGTCCACCCGCAACTGGGTGAGCCCGGCCCGTTGTGCCGCCGGTGGATCGGCAATTGGGAGTGGGGGGGGTGGTGTGCATGCGGGTGGGGTGTGTGGGGTTGGGGAGGGGGGTGATGGTGCTGGGTGGATGGATGGGTGGGGGGTGTGGGTGGTCGGCTGTTGTCATGGTGTGCGGTCTGTGGCCATACTACCCGATTCCCACGCCCATCTAGTCAGTGAAGCGGGCGTCTATCAGTCTGTCCCGTGCCCGCTGGGCCAGCCGGTAACGGTGGACAGCCACCCGTCTGTGTCTACCCCCGTCTGCCCTGACCATTGCCCCCATCCCCCTCATCTGGGGAGGACTGGGCCTCTTCCTGCTGCTCCTCCACTCCGCCCTCCTCTGCCTGCGGCACATCGCCCCTCTGCTGGGCTATGTTGTGCAGGACGCAGCACACCACAATGATGCGGCCGACCCTATCTGACCGATACTGGAGGGCGCCCCCAGAGAGGTCCAGGCACCTGAAACGCATCTTCAGCACGCCAAAGCACCTCTCGATCACTCCCCTTGTCGCTACATGGGCATCATTGTAGCGGTTCTCCGCCTCATTGCGTGGCCTCCGTATAGGCGTCATCAGCCACGATCGCAATGGGTAGCCCCTGTCGCCCAGCAACCAGCCCCTCAGCCGGGGATGGCGTCCCTCGTACATGCCGGGGATGGATGACCGCGACAACACGAATGAGTCGTGTACACTGCCTGGGTAACGGGCGCAGACGTGCAGGATCATCATGCGGTGGTCGCAGACCACCTGTACGTTCATCGAATAGGTCCCCTTCCTATTAGTGAACACGGCCCTGTTATCTGCAGGTGGCCGCACGGCGACGTGCATCCCATCGATCGCGCCCTGGACCATGGGGAACCCGGCAATGGCAGAGAAGCCCACGGCCCGGGCATCTTGGCTGGCCCGGTCCACGGGGAAGCGGATGTAGCGGTGCGCCATGGCATAAAGGGCATCTGTCACTGCCCGGATGCACCGATGCACCGATGTCTGCGATATGCCGGACAGGTCCCCACTCGGTGCCTGGAATGACCCCGTTGCATAAAAGTTCAGGGCCACCGTAACCTTGACGGACACGGGGAGAGGGTGTCCCCCGCCAGTGCCACGCGGTGACAGGTGTGCCAGCAGGTGGCAGATGTGTGCCACGGTTTCCCGGCTCATCCGGAGTCTCCTCCTGCATTCCCGGTCCGTGAGGTCCTGGTATGACTGCCGGGGCCGGTACACACGGGGCGCCCTCGGGTGCCTCCGTTGCCGTGGGGCCGCGACGTCCTCCTCCCCCTCCTCGTCCTGTCGGTCAGGTGTCCCTCCAGCCTGGGCGGCTGCCGCCTGCCCCTCTGCGGCAGCCTGCGCCGCCTCTCTGGCACGCTCCTCCTCCTCCTCCTCCTCCTCCTCCTCCTCATCCAGGGCAACATAGACATGAGCGGCTGCCACCACGGCGGCCAACATCGCTGGATGATCTGAAAACATGACGACCTGGTGGGGGGGAGGGGAACGACGACATGTCATCATTGCCCATATCCCCTCCTCCCCCCAGCCAGGTGGCATGGACCGCATGGGTCCAACTGTTGGAGGCTGGCACCTGGCCAGGTGGACCAACTCATTTGCCCTCCCATCACCCACCCGGCACGGACCCCCCCCCCGCCCAACCTCCACCCCAGCACGGACCCCCCCCCCCAACCTCCACCCCGGCACGGACCCCCTCCACAACCCCCAACCTCCACCCCGGCACGGACCCCCCCCCCCCCAACCTCCACCCCGGCACGGACCCCCTCCACAACCCCCAACCTCCACCCCGGCACGGACCCCCTCCACAACCCCCAACCTCCACCCCGGCACGGACCCCCTCCACAACCTCCACCCCGGCACGGACCCCCTCCACAACCCCAACCTCCACCCCAGCACGGACCCCCCCCCCCCAACCTCCACCCCGGCACGGACCCCCTCCACAACCCCCAACCTCCACCCCGGCACGGACCCCCTCCACAACCCCCAACCTCCACCCCGGCACGGACCCCCCTCCACAACCTCCACCCCGGCACGGACCCCCCTCCACAACCCCCAACCTCCACCCCAGCACGGACCCCCCCCCCCCAACCTCCACCCCGGCACGGACCCCCTCCACAACCCCCAACCTCCACCCCGGCACGGACCCCCTCCCGGCACTCCCCCGGAGCCCAGCCTACTCTAACCACCCCCCCCCCCCCCCCGCCGCACACACACACAAGCCGAGACACACCTCTTCTCAGGCAATCAGTCTGCGGCCACGCCATTTCCTGCCCAGAGCCAACCCCCCAGGCCGTCACTCACCTCCTCGCTGGTCGGCGTGAGCCTGGAGCACCGGGTCACGCCGATGAAAGGAGGTTTGATTGACGTCGACGTGAACGGTCATCACGTCGACGGGACTTCGGCCCATCCGGAAGGGAGAATATCGGCAGGCCGAAAATCGGATGCCTTGCGCAGGCCCGTGACATTCTCCGCGGCAGCGGCGCCATTAACGCCCCGCCGACTTTTCTCCCTTCGGAGACTTCGGCGGGGGCGGGGGCGGGATTCACGGCGGCCAACGGCCATTCTCCGACCCGGCGGGTGGGTCGGAGAATGACGCCCCTGGTCTTTGATATCTACAATTTGGATCTAAACAGTAACCTGACAGCAACAACACAATTAAGGGAATATATCTCTAAATTCAGAAACTTATATCATTTACATCTTTTTTCCTTCCTACAAATAGAACAGCACGTGTATTTATAACTAAGTGATTTGCTCCTATCTTCCCCTTTGATGCATTAATAGTAATTCAGTAATACAATACGCTTGCAGCAAAGGTGGGTAGATTATCTGTTCCTGAAAACAGATATAGTGGAAACGTTCAGCAGGGCAGGCAGTTTTCAGCATTGCCGTTTTAAGGTGCCCTCACGGTCCCCCAGCAATCTCAAGCCGCCCCCACTTCTCCAGGTGGGGCTGCGGGCCTTCCAAGACGATGGGCCCGCTGACTGAACCTGTAGACTCAGAAACCCACCTGTCGTCCTTGACCTGGAAGGTGGACGATTCATGAGTAATTGGGCTGGCGACAGGCAGGCCAGTGGACAGCGGGGCGGAGCGATAGGCCAGCAAGGCAAGGTAGAAATCAGACCCAGCATCAGCAGCCTTGCATAGGAGCCGTTTGACTATATGTACTCCCTTCTCTGCTTTGCCGTTGGATTGGGGGTACAGGGGACTGGACGTCACATGGGCAAAATTGTACCACCTGGCAAAGTTGGACCATTCTTGGCTGGCGAAGCAGTGGCCATTGTCCAACATAACCGTGAGCGGGGTGCCGTGTCGCGCAAAGGTTTCTTTACATGCACGAATGACTGCCGACGAGGTGAGGTCGTGCAACCGATTCACCTCCGGGTAATTCGAAAAGTAGTCCACGATCAGGACATAGTCTCTACCCAGCGCGTGGAACAGGTCGATGCCCACCTTGGTCCATGGTGACGTGACCAACTCATGGGGCTGCAGGGTCTCACGTGGTTGGGCCGGCTGGAAGCGCTGACAAGTGGGGCAGTTGAGCACTGTGTCGGCTGTGTCCTCATTAATGCTGGGCCAGTACACTGCCTCTCGGACCCGTCGGCGGCACTTTTCCACACCAAGGTGGCCCTCGTGTAGTTGTTCCAGGACAAGCTGGCGCATGCTATGCGGGATGACAATGCGGTCCAGTTTTAGAAGAACCCCGTCTACTACCGCCAGATCATCTCTGACATTATAGAACTGAGGGCATTGGCCCTTGAACCACCCGTCCGTTAGGTGGCGCATGAAATGCTGTAGCAAGGGGTCAGCAGCCGTCTCACGGTGAATTTGGACGAGGGGTTCATCCGAGGCAGGTAGATTGGAGGCCCGAATGCCACATGGGCGTCAACCTGGCAGACAAATCCCGCTGGGTCACATGGAGTGTTGACTGACCTGGAGAGAGCGTCAGCAATGATGAGGTCTTTGCCTGGGGTGTATACCAGCTGGAAGTCGTATCGCCGGAGCTTGAGAAGAATACGCTGGAGGCGAGGTGTCATGTCGTTCATGGGGGTCATCGCACGTGACGCATATGCAACGGGGGCCCACGATGAGGCCTCATCGCATTGAAGGAGCACTGCCCCAATGCCGGAGTGACTGGCTACGGTCGAAATTTTGGTCTCCTTTGCTGGATCAAAGAAGGCTAAGACCGGGGCTGTGGTCAGTTTTGTCTTGAGTTCCCTCCATTCGCGCTCGTGGGGCGGGGAGCCATTGGAAGTCTGTCGTCTTCCTGACCAGAGCCGTGGTATGAGAGGCGAGGTTAGGGATGAATTTCCCTAAAAATTTGACCAGGCCCAGGAATCGGAGGACCGCCTTCTAGTCCTCTGGTGTTTTCCTAGCTGTGATAGCAGCTGCCTTGTCCGCGTCTGGCTGCACGCCCAATTGGGAGATGTGGTCCCCGAGGATCTTAATTTCTGTCTGACCAAAAGAGCATTTGGCCCTGTTGAGGCAGAGGCCATGCTCATGTATACGTCTGAATACGCGCTGGAGGCGACTAACATGCTCCTGCGGGGTGGTGGACCAAATGATTATGTCGTCGACATAGACGCGAACACCTTCAATACCTTCCATCATTTGTTTCCATGATCCTATTGTAACAATATCTTCCAAAGGGGGTGTTAAACGTGCAGAGTTTCCTGCTGGATTTACCGAGCTGGATTTACCAGAATCCTTTTGAGGCGTCGAGTTTGGTAAAGAGCTTGGCGCGAGCCATCTCACATGTAAGCTCTTCGCTTGGGAATTGGATAGTGCTCTCTCATAATATTGCGATTTAGATCCTTGGGGTCAATGCAAAGTCTCAATTCGCCGGAAGGCTTTTTTACACATACCATGGAACTGACCCAGTCAGTCGGTTCCGTGACTTTGGAAATCACTCCTTGGTCCTGGAGGTCCTACAGCTGCTGTATGAGGCGGTCCTTAAGGGGTGCTGGGACCCTGCGAGGTGCGTGCACCACAGGCGTGGCATTCGGTTTTGATGAAATCCTGTAGGTGTACGGGAGCATGCCCATGCCCTCGAAGACGTTGTGGTGCTGGTTGATAATGGCGTCGAGCTGCGCCCTGAAGTCAGTGTCCTGAAAGGCAGACGCATCAGCAGGAGAGAGAGTGAGCTCTCTGAACTAGGTTCAACAGCTTGCATGCCTGCACGACAAGCAGGGAGGCTTTTGAGGAGCCCACGATTTCAAAGGGAAGGATGGCTTTGCGTGACCTGTGCGTCACTTCAAGTTGGCATGAGCTGCTGGCAGCAATGGCATTGCCATTATAATCTAATAGCTGGCAGGCTGATGGCAGGATGGCTGTTTGACACGAAGGCTTTGGAGGTCAGACCGCACAATGAGATTGGTGGAGGCACCAGTGTCCAGGCGGAATCGTATTTGGGACCGGGTGACCGTAAGGGTGGCACACCACTCATCGTCCGGATCGATGCTGTATACCGATAGAGGCTGGATTCTTTGCTTCGGGAACACCCTGGGCGGGATTCTCCGATATCGGCGCGATGTCTGCCGACCGACGCCAAAATCGGCGCCAGAAACGGCACGAATCAGTCCGGCATCGCGCCGCCCCAAAGGTGCGGAAGTCTCCGCATCTTGAGGGGCCGAGCCCTCACCTTGAGGGGCTAGGCCCGCTCCGGACTGATTTCCACCCCGACAGCTGGCGGGAAAGGCCTTTGGTGCCCTGCCAGCTGGCGCGGAAATGACTTTGCCGTGCGGCGCATGCGCGGGAGCGTCAGCGGCCGCTCACTGCATCCCCACGCATGCACAGTGGAGGGGGTCTCTTCCGCCTCCGCCATGGTGGGGACCATGGCGAAGGCGGAAGGAAAAGAGTGCCCCCACGGCACAGGCCCACCCATGGATCGGTGGGCCCCGATCGCGGGCCAGGCCACCGTGGGGGCACCCCCCTGGGGGCCAGATCGCCCCGCGCCCCCCCCAGGACCCCGGAGCCCGCCCGCGCTGCCTTGTCCCGCCGGTAAGAGAGGTGGTTTGATTCTCGCCGGTGGGACAGGCATTCCAGCAGCGGGACTTCGGCCCATCGCGGGCCGGAGAATCGCCGGGGGGGGCCCCGCCAACCGGCGCGACGCGATTCCCACCCCCGCCGAATATCCGGTGCCGGAGAATTCGGCAACCGGCGGGGGCGGGATTCACGCCAGCCCCCGGCGATTTCTCTGACCCGGCGGGGGGTCGGAGAATCCCGCCCCCTGTTTTTTGTAATGATACCGACTTTCAATATCGGGTAGCAGGTCCGAATCGGGCTCGGTGACTGTGGGTTGAATGGCCCGGACATTCCTGCGAGGATGGCTGGAGCGGCGAGAGTTGGCAGGCTGAGCTGATCTGCATAAAGCAGCATAGTGGCCAAGTTTGTCACATCTCAGGCATTGTCGAGATTTGGCAGGGCGTTGCCCCTCTAAGTGGGCAGAGCCACAGTTACCACACGTTGTAGCGTCAGTACGCTCGCTGCGCCACTGCACATGCGTGGCGCGGCCATACGTGGTGCGCGCCTGCGTAGTCGCCGTCCCCTCGTTCGGTGCACACAAGCGCGGGAGTCGAAAAGTGCGCAAAATGGCCGCCCTCATCCAGGCTGAGGCCCTGGAGTTGGTCGATTGCTTGGACCCGTTCTGCCTCGTGGGGACCTTGCTGCGCCGTTTCAGCCGCTTGGATGTGGGAATACGGACTAGTGGCGTGTTCGTGTAGCACGCAGGTCTCGATGGTAATCGCTGCTTTTCCTTGAGGAGCTGCTGGCGTAGGGGGTCTGACTGAACACCGAAAACGATCTGGTCGCCTATCATGGAGTTGGAGGTGGGCCCATAATTACAGGACTGCGCAAGGATGCGGGGGTGGGTGAGAAAGGACTGGAAAGGTTCATCCTTACCCTGCAAACGCAGTTGGAATACATAGCGCTCGAAACTTTCATTCACCTCTATGTTGCAGTGAGTGTCAAACTTAAGGAGGACCGTCTTGAATTTTGATTTATCTTCACCATCAGCAAAGGTGAGAGAATTGAAAATGTGGATGGCATGTTCCCCGGCCGTGGATAGGAAGAGAGCGATCTTCCTGGTGTCTGAGGCATCTTCCCGGTCTGTGGCTTCAAGGTAGAGCTGGAAGCGTTGTTTGAATATCTTCCAGTTGGCCCCTCGGTTACCGGTGATGCGGAGCGGCGGCGGCGGGCGGACGCTGTCCATTTTGCAGGATGACTGTATGCTGGTGGAAGGCAGATCACTTGCAGGTAGGTCTAAGAAGTTCTAACATCCCTCAACTGGTACCATGATGTATTGGGTACTCTGGATCTGTGGAGACTGCGTTTACCTTAGCAGTAACATAGACAGGCTACCAACACTTGTAATAGTACAACACTATTTTATTAAACTAAAAACTGTTGAACATACTTTCACTGTGGGTTAACAGGTTGTTAGATCAAACTAAAGACTTATGCCTGTCCTAACCAGTCTATGCACTCAGCACATGGTGAAGATCTGTGTTGTAAGCTGTAAGCTCTGTCCGTCTGAGAGGCTGCATCCCGAATGAGCGGGAAAACTGATGCCCTCTGTCTTTATAGTGAGTGTGCTCTAATTGGTGATTGGCTGAGATGTTGATTGGTCTTGCTGTGTGCCCATCAGTGTGTGTGTCTGCACCATGATATACTGGTGTATATTATGACACTGGGGACTTATCTACCTTAATATTTTTCAAGACGTCCAACACCTCGTCTTTTTGGATCTCTGCACACCCTTCTCCAGACTCAACATCCACCAATTCCTTCTCTTTGGTGAATACTGATACAAAGTATTCATTTAGTACCTCACCCATTTCCTCTGGCTCCACACCTGTCCTCGCCTGTCCTTCAGTGGGCCAACCCTTTCCCTGGCTACCCTCTTGCTTTTTATGTACGTGTTAACCTCGGCGGAAGGTTCCTCACAGAGGCCTCCAGAAATAGGTCCTGGTTGATAGTGAGGTCGTTCTCAGCACTGCAGGTTCCAGGAAACACCGCGCTATTCATGCCTAAAACGGGGCTCTGGTTTTTTTTTGTTAAATCTTGCCCTTAGAGTCTCTGCCAGCCATCAAGTATCTATCTATTCTCATTCCATTTTCCAGCGATTGGTCTGTCGTGTTGTGTTATGGCATTTAAAGTACTCATCTAAATGCTTATTAACCATAGATTAGAATCCCTACTGTGCAGAAGGAGGCCATTCGGCCCATCAAGTCTGCACTGGCCCTCCGAAAGAGCACTCTCCGGAAGAAACCTACGCAGATACACGAAGAACGTGCAGACTCCACACAGTCAACCAAGGCTGGAATTGAACCCGCGTCCCTGGCGCTGTGAGGCTGCAGTGCTAACCACTGTGCCGCCTTTGAGAGGGTTCCCACCTCTTCCGCCCTTTCAGGCAGCGAGTTCCAGATTCCCACCATCCTCTGGGTGAAAAGGTTTATCCTCAAATCCCCTCTAAATTTCCGTTCATTCCCTTAAACATATGCTCCCTGATTATTGACCCCTCTCTTAAGGGAAAAGTTCCTTCCTGTCCAGCCTATGTGTGTCCCTCAAACTTCTGTAAACCTCAATCAGGTTCCCCTCCGCCTTCTCTGCTCTGACGAAATCAACCCCAGCCTAACCAGTCTCTCCTTATAGCTGAAATGCTACAACCCAGGCAACATCCTGGTGGATTTCCGCTCCACCCTTTCTAGTGCAATCACCTTCCTATAGCGTGGCGACCATAACTGCACACAGTACTCCAGCTGCGACCTAACGAACGGTTCATATAGCCCTATCATAACCTCCCTGTGCTTATATTCTATGCTTCAGCTAATCAAGGCCAGTATCCCACATGCCTTCTTGACCACCTTGGATGCGATTTAACGGCCTCATGGCGCCCAGTGTTGGGTGAGGCCGTTGAATCTCATGAGAGGCCTCTAGCGAGGTTTGCAACGCTCAAAATGCCTCGCCAGATTTAAAGCAGTTTTGCGAGACGTCGCGATCTCGATCTCGCCCTCAGTGGGTGTGATCCAGATCAGCATATTTGAATGATCCGTTAAGCTCATTTAAATATGCGTTCGGAGATTCTCCCGGTGTCCGGGACCTAACGGCCATGCCTGAGGGGCCGCGTATGGGTGCCGTTTAGCGCTGGTTTCCGCAAACGTGGACCAGTCGTAATAGCAACTGGGTGGGATATTCCAGACCATTCGAGACCTCGGGTGGTCGAGGACAGGGCAGGGTGGCACTCTGGCAATCCCTCTGACACTTGGGAATGTTGACACTGCCAGCTTGGCACTCTGGCAGTACTTCCCTGGCACTGCCAGGGTGCCTGTGTAGCACTACCAAGCTGGCAGTGGCACTGCCATGGTGCCAGGGTGGCAACGCCAGGCTGCCATGGTGCCAGGTTGACACTGCCAGGGATCGGGCTCGGGCGGGGTTCTTAACAAATGGAGGGGGGCTGAGGTGGTCTTCCCCGGGGTCCTTCCGAGGTTTAGGGGGGGACTGAAAGGAGGAGTGGGAAAGATTGACACAACCAGACAAAATGGCTCCCCGATTTGCAAGGATCACAGATAAATTATTCTCGGTGGAGAGAAAGACCCCCATGGAAAACGCCGTTAAATAGCGAGATGTTTCTCAGCTAAACGTGACCAAAACCGGATGTAGTTTTTTTTCTGGTTAAATCGCGTCCCTTATCTACCTGTCCTGCTACCTTCAGGGACATGCACCCCAAGGTACCTCTGCACTTCCGAGTATCCTACTATTCATTGGATAGTCCCTTGCCTGGTTCGTCCTCCCAAAATGTATCCACTCGCGCTTTTCATGGTCAAATTCCATGTGCCACCAGCAAGGGGATGTTGCATTTACAAGATAAACCCATATTGAAAAAAAGAAATGGCTGGGAGCTGTGCGTACCTGGAAAACACACCATTCTGTTTATCTCTCTCTCGCATGATGGTTGTAAGAATATAAGGACTTCATTGTTCAGTGCTGCGCAGTACGGATTCCTCAGATCATACGTCGATACACAGTCTGATCTTTGGCTTTGCAAAGGACGGTCATTCAATGATTTGGCAAATCCAGGAGGGTAGCGGCTTGTGGTCTGTTTTAAAAACGATGGAATGACCACAGGCCTTAAACCTTTCCCAAACTTAACCGTCACTATTGTCATGATATTCAAACACACACATCATGATGGACACACCAACAGACAAATCAGAGCACACAACACCACAACCAATCACACACAAGGACACCAACCACATAAAAGCACGAGCACGACACCTAGTGGACAGTAGGTCTGGGGACAAAGACACGGACAAGACCTGTTACAAGATCACAAACAGGGAATCCCCACGTGCAGAGTATCAAGACAAAACTGTACATAGAAAGTTTAAATAAAATAGCGTTGTACCATATACAACCGTGTTGGCTCATCTGTGTGTCAGAACGCCCAACACCACAACTATCGTACCTCCCAGTCAGTGAAATTGAAAGACAATTTAAAAAAAAAAGTTTTTCAGCAATACTTAAGCTCTGTACAACCAAACAACTATTTGAAAAAGAAATTTTTTTTAATTTGGGTACTGCGGAAAAAATGAAAACAAACGGCAATGTAGATAATTTTGAAAATGCCAATAAAAAGATTTTTAAAAAAAAGACTTGCAATTATGTAGCATCTTTCACGATCGCAGGATGTCGCCAAAGTGGTTTACAGCCAATGATGTTTAGGTGTTAGTCACTAGAACGTGATAATAATAATGCAAACTCAATTAAAGAAATTTCCCAAAAAATAATTCATGAAGGCCTTCTCAACCTTGCCCCTCGCCTAAGGTGTGGTGACCCTTAGGTTAAATTACCGCCAGTCAGCTCTCCCCCCTCAAAGGGGAAAGCAGCCTGTGGTCATCTGGGACTATGGCGACTAAAAAAATAATAAAGTAAAATAGAACAATCTGCACTTGAATAATAATAATCTTTATTAGTGTCACAAGCAGGCTTACATTAACACTGCAATGAAGACTTCCGGTGGCGGCTATGAAGGAGTAAGTCGCACATTTGGTGGCTCCCGCTCGGGTCAGACTTTTGGACCCTTCCCCCCGATTTGCTGCCGGACTTGAATTGTAAAAGTGAAGACAGAGGCAATTGTGTACTGAATTCCCACATCGGTGCATGGAGAGAAGGACCAGGAGTGCTCATAAAGGCAGATACAGAAAGACAGAGAAGGCTTGGGCTGAAGCTGCAGCGAGAGACAGCATGGCGGAGGACCGGACCTCTGGTTTGTCGACCCAGCGGTCAACGGAGCCGCTGATGCAAGTTATTCAGGAAGGCTTTGCCAAGCAGAAACGGGACTGCTTGGACCCGATAAAAGAGTTGATCGAGCGGCTGGAGCTTAGATTGGACGCCCAAGATCGGGCGATCCAGAAGGTGGAGAAGGTGCTGGCTGAGCAGGAGGAACATCAAACTGCGATGGAGGTGGAGGTGGGGATGCTGAGAGACCAGCAGAAGAAGCTCCTGGAGAAGGAAGAGGACCTAGAGAATAGGTCCTGCCGGCAGAACTTGAGAATCGTTGGGCTCCTGGAGAGGTCCGAAGGAGCGGACGCAGACATGTTTGAGAAGATTTTCTGTTCTTTTTTTTGAAAAGTTTCTTGTTTTTTGTTTTGTGGAAGCTGTTTGCAATGCCTTTTGCATTGATTTGGGACCAGCGGTAGAGCTGAGTGAGTTAAGGTTTTCATTTGCACAGTTGGGGGATGGAGTTGTGCTTGTGTAGATCTTGGTGTTTTTCTGTCGGGCAATTGTGTGGGGATTGTTTGATGTTGGAGTCTGTTTGTATGAGCGGGGGCTGGGGGGGGAATAGGTGGGAGACTATCTGGCACCAGGGATGGGGTCCACCAAGCTAGCTGGGCAGGTTAGCTCACGAAAGCGTAGTGGGGGGGGGGGGGGGGGGGGGGGGGTGCATATGTTCGGTTTATTAAAGGGGTTGGGTTACAGAGTGTTGTTACTGGGTGAGGTAAATGTTCTGCTGACGAGGGACGGACTTGGGCTAAGGGACAGAGAGGAGGTTGGGGGCAGAGACTGCCTGCGGGCGGACTGATGGAAGCGCTGAACATGAGCTGGAGGCGAGCCCAAAAAAGGGAATGGCTGATCGGCGAAGGGGGGGGCAATGAGCCCCCTAACTAGGCTGATGACCTGGAATGTTCGAGGGTCAAATGGGCAGGTCAAGAGGGCACGTGTGTTCGCGCATTTTAGGGGACTGAAGGCGGATGTGGTAATGTTGCAGGAGACGCACCTTAGAGTAACTGACCAGATTAGATTGAGGAAAGGCTGGGTCAGTCAGATCTTTCACTCGGGACTAGACTCAAAGACTAAAGGGGTCGCGATCCTGATCAATAAGCGGGTGGTGTTTGAGGCGGGTAGAATAGTCTCGGATGTGGGAGGTCGGTACATTATGGTCAGTGGGAAACTGGAGGGGGTGCAGGTGGTATTAGTAAATGTGTGTGCGCCAAATTGGGATGATGTGGAGTTTATAAAGAGGATGCTGGGGAAGATACCGGACCTGGACTCGTACAGGTTGGCCATGGGAGGGGACTTCAACACAGTTATTGATCCTGGCTTGGACCGGTCAAGCTCGAAAACGGGCAAGGTGCCAGCAATGGCGAAGGAACTAAAAGGGTTCGTGGAGCAAATGGGGGGGTGGATCCATGGAAATTTGGGCAGCCGAGGGTGAAGGTGTTCTCCTACTCACACGTGCATAAAGTGTACTCCCGGATTGTTTCTTTATTTTGAGCAGGGCCTTACTGGCAGGGGTGGTGGAGATGGGGTACTCGACGATCACAATCTCAGACCATGCTCCGCACTGGGTTGACCTGCAGGTTAGTAAAGACAGTAACCAGCGCCCGCACTGGAGGTTAGATGTAGGACTTTTGGCTGACGAAGGGGTGTGCGAGCGGCTGAGGAAATGTATTCAGATCTACCTGCAGGTCAACGACACGGGAAATTTCGGCAGCGATGGTCTGGGAAGCACTGAAGGCGGTGGTCAGAGGGAGCTGATCTCGATATGTGCCCACAGGGAGAAGGTGTACAGGGCAGAGACAGACCGACTGGTTAAGGAGATACCACAGATCGACAGGAGGTATGCGGAGACCCCAGAGGCAGGCTTTTAAGGGAACGGCGGAGGCTACAGGCGGAGTTCAGCTTGTTAACCACAGGGTGGGCGGTGGAGCAGCTGAGAAAGGCGAGGGGGGCGATCTATGAGCATGGAGAGAAGGCCAGCAGAATGCTTGCACAGCAGCTTAGAAAGAGGGAGGCGGCCAGGGAGATAGGGAAAGTAAATGACGGAGATGGGAACCTGGTTGGAGATTCAGCAGGGGTGAATAATGCATTTAGGGATTTCTATAGTAGGCTGTACAGGTCGGAACCCCCTACAGGGCCGGAGGGGATGAGGCACTTCTTGGGGGGGGCTGAATTTCCCAAAGGTGGACGGGGAGCTGGTAGGAAGGGCTGGGGGCCCCGATCGGGTTGGAAGAGATAATGGAGGGTCTGAAGGCCATGCAGTCGGGTAAAGCCCTGGGGCCGGACGGGTACCCAGTGGAGTTTTATAAAAAGTTCTTTGGGATATTGGGGCCGGTGTTGATGAAGATGTTCAATGAGGCAAGGGAAAGAGGGGTGCTGCCCCCGACGATGTCACAGGCCACGATTTCGCTGATTCTGAAGCGGGACAAGAACCCGGAGCTGTGTGGGTCCTGCAGGCCGATATCCCTGTTGAATGTGGATGCTAAACTGCTGGCCAAAGTTTTGTCCTCCAGGATTGAGGATTGTGTTCCGGACGTTATTTGGGAGGACCAGGTGGGGTTTGTTAAGGGTAGACAGTTGGTGGCCAATGTAAGAAGGTTGTTAGAGGGGGGGGGGGGGGTGGAGCACAGAGTCTCGCTCTATGCAGACGACCTGCTTCTGTATGTATCGGACCCAATAGCGGGGATGGAAGACATCATGAGGATTCTAGGGGAATTTGGCCGGTTTTCGAAGTACAAGCTAAATATGGGGAACTGTTTGCGGTCCAGACGAGGGGACAGGAGAGGCGATTGGGGGAGCTGCTGTTTAGATTAGTAGGGGGAAGCTTTAGGTACCTAGGCATTCAAGTGGCGCGGGAATGAGACCGGCTGCATAAATTAAATCTGTCCCGACTAGTAGACCAAATAAAGGATGATTTTCGGAGATGGGACGCGCTTCCGTTGTCACTGGCTGGGAGGATGCAGACGGTGAAGATGACGGTCCTCCCGAGATTCCTGTTACTGTTTCAATGTCTCCCCATCTTTATTCTGCGGTTCTTTTTTAAATGGGTCAACAAAGTGATCACTGGCTTTGTTTGGGCGGGCAAGATCCCGCGAGTAAGGAAGGTAATGCTTGAGCGGAGTCGGGGAGCGGGCGGGCTGGCACTGCCAAATTTTAGTAACTATTCCTGGGCGGCGAATCTCGCCATGATCAGGAAGTGAGTGGTGGGGGAGGGGTCGGCATGGGAGCGTATGGAGGCGGCTTCATGCAAGGGCACCAGTCTGGGAGCGTTGGTAACTGCACCTCTGCCGTTCCCGCCGGCACGGTACTCCACCAGCCCCGTGGTGGTGGCAGCCCTGAGAGTCTGGGGGCAATGGAGGCGACATGTGGGAGCAGAGGGAGCATCGGTCTGGTCCCCAATCTGTAATAATCACCGGTTTGCCCGGGAAGTATGGATGGGGGGTTCCAGATATGGCGGAGAGCAGGGATTGAGAGGATGGGGAATATGTTTATAGAGGGGAGCTTTCCGAGTATGAGGGCGCTGGAGGAGAAGTTTGGGTTGGCGAGGGGAAACAAATTCAGGTATCTGCAAGTGTGGGACTTCCTACGTAAACAGGTGTCAACCTTCCCGCTCCTACCGCTAAGGGGGATTCAGGACAGGGTAGTTTCCAGAGGGTGGGTAGGAGAAGGGAGCGTCTCGGACATTTATAAGGAGCTCATGGGGTCAAAGGAGATGCAGACCGAGGAGCTGAAGCGCAAGTGGGAGGAGGAGCTGGGAGGAGAGATAGAGGATGGTCGATGGGCGGACACGTTGAGTAGAGTCAACGCATCTGCAACATGTGCCAGGCTCAGCCTGATACAATTTAAGGTCGTTCACCGGGCTCACATGACAGTGGCCCGGATGAGCAGATTCTTTGGGGTGGAGGACAGGTGCGCAAAATGTGCGGGAGGACCAGCGAACCATGTCCACATGTTCTGGGCATGTCCGAAGTTTAGGGGATTTTGGCAGGGGTTTGCAGATGTCATGTCCACGGTGTTAAATACAAGGGTGGCGCTGAGTCCAGAGGTGGCGATTTTCGGGGTGTTGGAGGACCCAGGAATCCAGGAGGAGAAAGAGGCGGATGTTCCGGCCTTTGCTTCCCTGGTAGCCCAGAGACGGATACTATTAGCTTGGAGGGACTCAAAGCCCCCGAAGTCGGAGACCTGGCTATCGGACATGGCTAGCTTTCTCTGTTTGGAGAAAATCAAGTTCACCTTGAGAGGGTCACTGTTAGGGTTCGCCCGGAGGTGGCAACTGTTCGGCGACTTCTTCGTGGAAAATTAATCGTCAGCAGAAGGGGGGTGGGGTTAGTTTAGCTTAGAGTAGGGGGTTAATAAAGGTGGGACCTGTAAGGAAGGGAGACGGCTTTTGCACTATGTTTATAGTTTCATGTACATTGTTTATTTTGTTGTTGTTAAAATCCCCAAAATACCTCAATAAAATGTTTATTAAAAAAAAACCACTGCAATGAAGTTACTGTGAATGAGAAGCGTGAGTTAAATCTTTTGTCAGGTTGTTTCTTGGACAGCCGTAAAACTACCGACGCATCTTTTGTATTATTCATATTTCCATCATCCTCTTATCTTTATCCTTTGATGATTTATCTTCCAAAAGTGCGCTCTTATATTTTCTTAGAATTGTGAAACTTTCCTAAAAGATTTGACAAACAGAGCTCCAGATTGACAGACACTTCAGACTATCTGAACAGATCAAACTCTGTTGGAATCCACTAAACTCAGGTAAACACAGAATGACCTGCATTGCATCAACTTCTGAACATCACTTGGAAGTTACTTCATTCCATGCTGAGAGCATCAAATGGGGGGAACTGCGGAGGGGACGGAGAATAGGGTGGGAGTCCCAAAATGGCTTTTACACCGGTGGGATTTCCCAGATCAAGGGGGTGATTCTCCAAAATGGAGACTAAGTGTTTGCGCCGTCATGAACGCCGTCGCATTTCACGACGGCACGGAACGGGCGCAGAGACGACCGATTCTGTCCTCCACAGGGGGCCAGCATGGTGCTGGAGCGGTTCACGCCGCTCCAGCCTCCCTTCCCGTCACCAAATGGGCGCCGCACCAACGCACGCATGCGCGGGGGACTTCTTCAGCGCGCCGATCCCAACGCAACATGGCGTCGGTGTTCAGGGGCCGGCCGCACAGGAAAGTAGGCCCGGGAGGGGGGGGGGGGGGGAAAGAGGCCGGCCAGACCCCATCGGAGACCCCCCCCCCCCCGGTGAAGGATCACTTTTCCCCGCCCCACAGGCCGCCCCCCCCCCCGACCCTTCGCGCAGAGTTCCCGCCGGCAGCGACCAGGGGTGAGCGGCGCTGGCGGGACTCTGCCGTTTCCGCGCGGCCGCTCAGCCCATCCGGGCCGGCGAATCGGCAGCGCCGATTCCAGCGGCCCGCGCCGCGTCAAACGCGCCGGTGCAAAGGTCGCCCATTCTCCGCACCTCGGAGAATCGCAAGCCGGCGTCGGGGCGTGGTTGCGGCGATTCTCTGACCCGGCGCGGGGCTCGGAGAATCCCGCCCCGTGTCCCCACATTCTGTCGGGATCGCCATTTGCATAAATTTCAATATAATTATCAGGCCTTTATGTCTGATAGTCTTTTCTCCATTGACGCCAACAAATCCCCAATGACGTGTACTGGCCGAGCAGAGCCCATAGATGCCAGGAGGGGGGAGACGTTCATGCCTGGGCAGTGCCATGAGGCAATGCCAGGGGCAGTCAGGGCAGTGCCGGAGGGTGGTCTTCTGTGGTGGGATAGATTCTGTGGGGGCGGTTCCATGTGGTTGAAGTGGGGGGCATGCTGCAGTGGGGGTTAGGGGATAAGTTCTTTGGTGAGGACACGAGAGGGAAGTTCCGTGGGGGGGGACGAGAGTGGGTGTTGAAGTTGTGGGACTTGCCTCTTCACATTCTTTTGGCAAAGACTTTAAAAATACGGCAAGAAATCCCGGCAACGCCACCAGCTGTCTACCCTCCGCTTTTCCCACCTGGGAAAAAAATTGAAAAATTCCGCCCCTTGTTTTGGGAGTCTTGTGTCAGGAATGTGGACGACGTGGCCTCCCCCCAGCGTCGCTGATTAGTTAGAATGGGCGCCTCAAGGCTGGGGGCATTGGCCTGAGAGAGGGACACTGATATTGGACTGCCTATCCTGCCATTGAATTTGCGAGGTTTTGTGCATAGCATGTTGACTCATCAGGGTGTCCATCCAAAGAAGCACAAAGGGACTTAGGAGTCCTAGTTCAAGATTCTCTTAAGGTTAGCGTGTAGGTTCAGTCAGCAGTTAGGAAGGCAAATGCAATGTTAGCATTCATGTCGAGAGGGCTAGAATACAAGAGCTTGGATGTGCTTCTGAGGCTGTATAACATTGTGAGCAGTTTTGGGCCCCTTATCTAAGGAAGGATGTACGGTTGCAGGGCAGAATTCTATGCTTCCCCACGGTGGGATTGTAGGCGGAAAGGGTGGGTGGGTGTGAGCGTACAATTCTCAGATGGCCTGCCTTCTGGGTTCCCGCCCGTCCCAACCTCTCGCCAATTTTACGCTGGGGTGGGCAGGCCTCGCCCCACTTACCTTATTAGCTTATTGTTACGTGATCAATCTTTAGGCTTGGTGGGAGGAGTTCTGGTGAATGTGGGGAAATCCGAAAATAATTGGCTTTAGGCCCTCGGTGGAGAGTGAGGGCTGGCACCTTCATCAGCAACCCCCTTTTGACATTAGGCACCTCCCCGCCCACCACCCCCACCCCCATACGGTCTGCTAACCACAAAACCTCCCTCCTGACCCCGGCCTCTCCACTGACACCCTTGGCCCACTCGGTCCACACCCACCCCCGCCCCGGGACTCCCAAAACCCTCCTCCTGGAATCCCGGGAGGTGGGCTCCTGAAGTCCCGGTCTTGTCCACTGCAGCTTCTGCCACCTCAGGCACGAGAGAGGTGCTGACCAAACAGACTGCCCCGCAGGTCTCTGAGGGGGGACTTTCTCTCCAGCCAATTCACACGTGTTGGATCTCGAAGCGGCTGGGGGTGTGGGGGTGGGGGTGGGGGGGATCCCTGCCACCTCTTCGGAAAACGGGAGGAGAAACCCGCCTTAGCCTTTAATGCTGTCATTACCACTCCCTTGTTTTGTTTTGCGTGTCATGATAGCTTTGTCATTTCATCTCTTCGGCTCCCCCGCCCCCCCCAACCTATCCATGATTCTAGTGCACCTGCCTCTCCCACCTTCATTCAACAGCGTTAAACCCATCACATTTCTACCTCTCTCCAGTTCTGAAGAAGAGCCATGAGGACTCGAAACGTTAACTCTTGTTTCTCTCTCCACAGATGCTGCCAGACCCGCTGAGATTTTCCAGAATTTCCTGTTTTTATCCTCGAAGAGTCAGGCGTTTAACATATTTCTGTGATAATCCTCTATCTGCTATTTCAATGGTGTTATTAGAACCCCTGCTGGAAGGGACAATACAGGGACCTTCAGACATTCTTACAGTCTTTGGAATAAATGTTTTTTCTGTAACTTGGCAGAGTGGCCACAATTATCGTAAACAAAAATGAACGGTTAGACTTGAGTGTCATTTTTTCTCGGACAATTATCCAGCTCCCTCGCATTATTCCCTGACATTTATTATTTTTTTTAATAAATATTTTTAATAAACATTTTCGAATTTATATACAAATACAAAAACATAACGCAAAAATAGGAACAGCTCCCAAAACCCTTCCGCATCCTCCTTAACAGCTGACAGTGATCAGATCTTTAAAATACATAACATCTTATGTATTTCATATACAAACTCCCAATCGACCTCAGCGCGTATTTAACTTTCTCCAAATACAAATATTCCAGAAGTTCCCCCAGCCACACGGAGGCACTGGGTGGAGAAGGTGACCTCCAGAACCCGCCTGCGAGCAATCAGCGAGGCGAAGGCTAAAATATCTGCCCCCGCACCCGCCTGCAACTCCGCCAGCTCTGACACCCCCAATATAGGGCGGGAGTCTCCGGTTGCAGTCGCCAAAATCAAGTTCGACGATCAGCCGGAGAATACCCGTTTACGACCAGGTCGGGGGCGGCGCCGCTTTCGCGATGCTCCACCCCCTCTACAGCAGCGTCCTCGCAAATTACGCCGTGCACCGTATCAACGGCCTCAGACGCCACCCTCCCCCCGATGCTCTGTCCCTGACCGGCCAAGTTCCCGAAGGCGTTGGTCGCGTATGCTATCATCCATCGGGAACTCGACATGGCGGCTGCGGACTCAGTCCACCTCCGCCACAGTCGGGGGAGGGCTGATGCACGGGCAGGAGGGACTTTATCAGGGGCTGGGGGCATTGTTGGGGGGGGGTGGTCCGGGGCTCGGGTGCCAAAGGGAGGACAGTTTCTGGCAGGCCGGGTCCGCGAGCAGCCGCCGCCATGTTGTGCGACATGGCCGCTGCAGGCCGCCGTCATGCGCGGCCACGGACCAGGCAATGCTCCGGGCCGTATCGGATTCCAGAGCCGGGGGCTCTACGCTGCTGCCTGCTAGCCCCCAGCCAAATGGAGGACCGTGGCCGTTTTGCACCGGATTTCCGGATGTAAAACACCACCGTTCCCAAGCCGGCGTGGGGACATAGCCTCAGAATCGGAGAATCCAGCCCATGGCCTCTAGGGGATCCAGCTCCAGCTTCCTGCCTAAGATCACCGACATGGTGAAGAAAGAGCCCGAAAAGTTTGCGAGCTTAGGACATGCCCAGAACTTATGTACATGACTTGTTGGGTGCCTCCTACGCCGCTCGCACTGATCCTCCACCCCCTCAAACACCCGACTCATCCTTGCCCTTGTTAAGTGTGCCCGATGCATCACCTTCAGTTGTATAAGCCCGAGCCTCACACACAAAGGCCTTGTATTCATCCTTCGTAAGGCCTCTCACCATACCCACTCCTCCGCCCCCAGCTCCTCCACCCATTTCACCTTAATCCCCTCCAGCGGGGCCCTGTCCTCCGCCAGCAGCCTCCCATAGACACCTGAAGTTTTACCCTCCTCCTCAATCCCGGCCAACGACAGTTACCCTCCCCACCAACAACATGGGCAGCCCAGCCGGAAAACTCGAATAAACCTTCCTCGCAAAATTCCAGACTTGCAAGTTCTTAAAAGCTTCACTGCGTGTCACTGCGCGAACCCGTAACTTCTGCACTAACTCCCCCAAACTCACAAACGGCCCATCCCACTGTCGGACCACTGTTCAGATCCTCACCACCGTATAAATGACAAAATCATGCTTCCCACCCCTGTAAAGAATGCCTTTGGTGGAAATCCCGGCGGGCATTGAAACAGGAACAAGAACTTTGGCAAGATATTCATCTTCACCGATTGCAATCACCCAGCTAACGACAACGGAGACTATCTCATCGCTGTAGGTCTCCCTTTACCCTGCTCACCAAGCAATTTACCTTCCAAAGTTGCGCCCGATCCCTTGCCCCCTGTACCCCTAAGTACCTGAAATGCAACACCCCCATATTGTCAGCCCAAACGGCAACACCTCCAAATTAGTTCCCCTCCCCAGCGGGGTGACTGGAAAACATTCACTTTTGTCCCAATTCAGTTTATACCCAGAAAACGCTCTGAACCGCTTCAATATCCCCATTATGTCTCCCATCATCGGGACCAGATCTGTAACGTACAGCAACAGGTTGTCAACATAGCGAGACACCCTATGCTCCTCCCCTCCCCCCACTCATTACCCCCCCTCCATTTATCCAAGCTCCTCAAGGCAATGGCCAAAGGCTCAATACCAACGCGAATAGGGAGTAGGACATAGGGCACCCCTGCCTCGTTCCCCTATGAAGTCGGAAGTAGCCCGAGCTTACATTATTTGTCCAGACACTAGCTTTTGGCTCCTGGTACTTAACCCACCACACAAACTTCGGCCCAAATTAAAAAGCTGCAATACTTAACAGCTTTAAAATAAAATGCAGAAGCCCTGAATGAATTCAAGACTGGCTCAATATTCCTCTGAAGCATTCCCTGAGAATGAAGGTGACATCTAATTAAACAACGTGTGTAAGAAACCCCCGTAACGCATTAATAGATGGTGTCACTAATAATGTACCATGCCCTGCGTGCGTTCCGTTTATTCAATAATCAGAAGCATTTTGCTACAATTAACTCCAGTAAATTAATATTTGGAGTGAATAACTAGAAATTAAAATTATTTTCTGCCTGGACTCATCATTTTCACTGCTGTGAATTAGAGCATTTTAGTTGTAAACCATTTCCTTGTACATCCATATGTTTCACCAGATCTTATATACCGTCACAGATAAAAGCAGAAAGTTCTAGAACACCTCAGCAGGTCTGGCAGAATCTGTGGACAGAGGGTTAACCTAATGAGCTGAGTGTGTCTCTCCAATGGAACAAAATCATTTCCTTTTTTTAAAAAACGCATTTTATTCAAACTTGTATCAAAGTAGGTTACAGCAAATAAACACCCCGGGAAACATTCTTCCCAACAATCAGCTAGACAGTCTGTACAGAAGATTTTTCTCCTTTTTCACCCCCCCGCCACCCCCCCCCCCCCCCCAATCACCCACCCCCCACTCCTCTGCGGCGACAGCTCCTCAAACACGGTCACAAACATCCCCCACCTTTTCTCAAACTCCCCTGCTGAGCCCCTTAACTCATACTTTTTCTTCTCTAACCGCAGGAAGTCATACAGATCACCCAATCATGCTGCTACCCCCAGTGGCGAGCCGACCGCCACTCCAGCAAAATTCGTCGCTGTGCAATCAGAGAGGCGAAGGCCAAGACATCGGCCTTCCTCCTCTCCATGAGCTCCGGCTTCTCTGAAACCCCAAATATTGCCACCAAAGGGTCTGGGTCCACTCCCTCCTTCACTGTCCTGGCTAAGATCGCGAACACTCCCACCCAGAATCTTCCCAATTTTTCACAACTCCAAAACATGTGCGCATGATTCGCTGGCCCCCGCCCACACCTCTCACACTCATCTGCTACCCCCTGAAAGAACCCACTCATTCTCGCCCAAGTCATATACACCCTGTGCACCACCTTGAACTGTATCAGGCTCATCCTTGCACAAGAGGAGGTCCTGTTTAGCCTTCGCAGTGCCTCACTCCATACTCCCCAATTGATCTCTATTCCCAACTCCGCTTCCCATTTCTCCTTGATCCTCACCACCCGCTCGCCTCCCTGCTCCCCCAGCCAATATCCCCAATTCTTCCCTCCCCTTCCACATCCGGAAGCAGCAGTCGTTCCAGCAGGGTGTAACCCGGCTATCTAGGGAACCCCTTCCAGACCTTTCATGCAAAGTCTCTAACCTATAGATACCTGAACTCACTACCCCTCGGCAGCTCTACCTTTTCCTTGAACTCCTCCAGACTGGCAAACCCTTCCTCCAAATACAAATCCCTCACCTTGACCAACCCCACTTCCCTCCACCTCCTGTAGTCACTATCCATCCCCCCCGGCTCAAACTAGACCCCTTACAAGATTCCTCCTCCATCCTAACCCACTCTACACCTTCTCCTTCCCACCACCGCCGCACCTTGTCCACATTCGCCGCCCAATAATGAAGCACGTTTGGCAATGCCAACCCCCCCTGCTGCCTCTCCCTCTGTAACAGGGTCCTCCCCACCCTCGGCACGTTCCCCGCCCATACAAAGTCAGAGATGATTGTGTCCACTTTCCAAAAAAAGGCCTTTGGTATAAAGATGGGGAGAGCCCGAAAGATAAACAAGAACCTCGGCAGAATATTCATTTCCACCACTTGGACCCTCCCCACCAACGTTAAGTGCAGTGTATCCACATCTTAAGATCCTACAAAATCATTTTCAACACAAAACATTAACTTTGATTCAAAAGGCGGTCAGCACGGCAATGAAAGGAAACTCCCCGGTGAGTCCCTAGACGATTTCTGGCGTACCCTGCACATATTGGCGAGGAACTGTGACTGCCAGGCAGTTTCAGCAGTTGAGCATACAGAACTTTTAATCAGAGATGCTTTTGTTATGGGCATGGGGTCGGCATACATCCGCCAGCATCTATTGGAGGGGGTACGCTTGATCTTGCGGGAACCAGGCAGCTCGCAAACTCGTTAACAATGGCCTCCCGTAACGTCAAGTCGTACGCCCCCGAGCGCACGGCACCCTCTTGGGCATTGTGGGCCCCACCAGCTACCGACCCCAGCCCACCGCCAGCCTGCGCCGCGCGGCAGCCAGCCAACCCCGGGGGGGCCCAAATGCTACTTCTGCGGGCAGAATAAACACCCCCGGCAGCGCTGCCCAGCGTGGAGCGCAACCTGCAATGGCTGCGGAAAGAAGGGACATTTTGCTGCTGTGTGCCAGGCCCGGTTGGTCGCCGCTGTTTCTAGGCCCAGCGTTCCTACACCCCCCACGTGCGGCCTGTGGGTGCCACCATCTTCTTCTCCGCAGACCACGTGCGGCCCGTGGGCGCCGCCATCTTCTTCTCCGCAGGCCACGTGCGGCCTGTGGGTGCCGCCATCTTTAATTCCGCCCGCCATCTTTGCCGCCATTTTGGACGGCGCCTCAGGACCCCTACCCGTCGGGAAGCTCGTCTGGCCGCTCATCGGCAGCCACCACCGCTGACCAGCCGGGGCCTCCCAGCATCAGCCTCAGCTCGCCTCGATCACCCTCGACCAGTCCCGGCCCCACAACCTCGCAACGACAACGGTGAAAATCGATGGGCACAAGACTTCCTGCCTTTTTGACTCCGGAAGCACGGAAAGCTTCATCCACCCCGTTACCCAGAAAATCTCTCTGGCCTCCGGATCCCATTCCGTGAAAATCCGGGGGTACTGCATCGCGACCCTCACTGTCCAGGGCATAGAGTTGAACAACTTCTGGCTCTACATCCTCCCCCACCTCTGCGCTGCCCTGTTACTCGGCCTGGACTTCCAGTGCCACCTCCAAAGCTTAACTTTAAAATTCGGCGGACCCCTACCCCCCCTCACCGTATGCGGCCTCACGATCCTTAAGGTCGATCCACCTTCCTTGTTTGCAAACCTCACCCCGGATTGCAAACCCGTCGCCACCAGGAGCAGACAGTACAGTGCCCAGGACAGGACCTTCATCAGGTCGGAGGTCCAGCGGCTTCTGCGGGAAGGCATCATTGAGGCCAGCAACAGCCCCTGGAGAACCCAAGTGGTAGTAGTAAAGACTGGGGCGAAACACAGGATGGTCAGTGACTACAGTCAGGCCATCAATCGGTACACGCAGCTCGACGTGTACCCCCTCCCACGCATATCTGATATGGTCAATCAGATTGCACAGTACCGGGTCTTCTCCACAGTGGACCTGAAGTCCGCCGACCACCAACTCCCCATCTGCAAGGAGGACCGCCAATACATTGCGTTCGAAGCTGATGGCCGCCTCTATCACTTCCTTAGGGTTCCCTTCGGCGTCGCTAATAGGGTCTCGGTCTTCCAACGTGAGCTGGACCGAATTGTTGACCGGTACGGACTGTGGGCCACCTTCCCGTCTGCAGCCACGATCAGCAGGACCACGACGCTAACCTTCTCAAATTTCTCCACACCGCCAAACTCCTTAATCTCACGTACAATAAGGAGAAGTGCGTGTTCCGCACCAACCGCTGCACCATCCTTGGCTATGTTGTGGAAAATGGAGTTCTAGGGCCCGACCCCGACCGCATGCGCCCCCTCATGGAACTCCCCCTCCCCCACTGCCCCAACGCCCTGAAACGATGCCTTAGGTTCTTCTCCTATTATGCCCAGTGGGTCCCTAACTATGCGGACAAGGCCCGCCCACTCATTCTTTCCCCTGACGGCTGAGGCCCAGCAGGCCTTTTACCGCATCAAGGCAGACATCGCCGAGGCCACAATGCACGCGGTCAAAGAGTCCCTCCCCTTTCAGGTCGCGAGCGATGTATCAGACGTAGCTCTGGCTGCCACTCTCAACCAGGCAGGCATGCCCGTGGCATTCTTTTCCCGCACCCTCCATGCCTCCGAAATTCGGCACTCTTCTGTCGAAAAGGAGGCCCAAGCCATTGTGGAAGCTATGCAGCATTGGAGGCATTACCTGGCCGACAGGAGATTCACTCTCCTCACTGACCAACGGTCAGTCGCCTTCATGTTCAATAATACACAGCGGGGCAAGATCAAAAACGATAAGATCTTGAGGTGGAGGATCGAGATCTCCACCTACAATTACGAGATTTTGTATCGCCCCGGGAAGCTCAACGAGCCCCTGATGCCCTATCCCGAGGTACATGTGCCAGCACACAAGTGGACCGACTCCGGGCTCTACACGATGGCCTCTGTCACCCGGTTCTTCCAATTCATCAAGGCCCGCAATCTGCCCTACTCCATTGAGGAGATCAGGACTGTCACCAGAGACTGCCAGGTCTGCACGGAGTGCAAACCGCACTTCTACCGGCCAGATCGAGCGCGCCTGGTGAAGGCCTCCTGCCCCTTTGAGCGCCTCAGCATGGACTTCAAAGGGCCCCTCCCCTCCACCGACCGAAACACATACTTTCTGAACGTGGTTGACGAATACTCCCGGTTTCCCTTCGCCATCCCATGCCCTGATATGACTTCTGCCACAGTCATTAAAGCCCTCCACAGCATCTTTGCCCTGTTCGGTTTCCCCACTTACGTCCACAGCGATCGGGGATCCTCCTTTATGAGCGATGAGCTGCGTCAGTTCCTGCTCAGCAAGGGCATTGCCTCGAGCAGCACGACCAGCTACAACCCCCGGGGAAACGGGCAGGTGGAGAGAGAGAACGGGACGGTCTGGAAGGCCGTCCTGCTGGCCCTACGGTCTAAGACTCTCCCGTTCTCCCGCTGGCAGGATGCCCTGCCCGATGCGCTCTACTCCATCCGATCACTCCTGTGCACTGCAACTAACGAAACCCCCCCATGAAAGTCTCCTTGCTTTCTCCAGGAAGTCCACCTCCGGGGTCTCGCTCCCAACATGGCTGGCAGCTCCTGGACCCGTCCTCCTTCGCAAACACGTGCGGACCCATAAATCGGACCCGTTGGTCGAAAGAGTCCAACTACTGCACGCGAACCCACAGTACGCCTACGTGGCGCACCCCGACGGACGCCAGGACACAATCTTCCTCCGGGACCTGGCACCCACCCGACCACCCCCCCCCCCTCCGGTTGCCCCTGTGCCACTCATCCTCCCCCCAGCGCACCTCACCGCAGCCCCTGCCCCAGGAAGATCCGTCTTCCCACTGGTTCCACTCGGGGGCGATGAAGACAAGGACAACACGCTCCCAGAGTCACAGGTGACCAGGTCGGCGCCCGCATCACCACCAGGACCGAGGCGATCACAGCGGAGGATCAAGGCCCCCAACAGACTTAACTTGTAAATTTTTCCACCACCCTCGCCGGACTCTTTTTTTTAAAACAGGGGGTGAATGTGGTAGTTACCACTAACTGTATTAGATGTATGTTTATTGTAGTACGGTAAGACTCCTGCACTCCAGGTACATGGGTAAATCCCTGCCTGCTGGCTCCGCCCAGTAGGCGGTGTATAAATGTGTGTGCTCGTCGGTGCTGCAGCCATTCTGGTTCCAGCTACAGGAGGCACAACATCTTTGCTCAATAAAGCCTCGATTATTCACTACTCTCGTCTTTGTAGTAACTGATAGTGCATCAATGGGTCAACCAAAACAATGAGTCAGGCGATTAAGTATATGAAGCATTACCGCTGAGCCAGACAGGCAATTCCCAACAGGAGCTGTTTGTTGGTAAACAGGAACAAGAATTCCTGTTGCTTTTTCTCAGTTGTATCTCAGGGGTGCTGAGCACAGACACAGTGATCTCTTCAGCTCTAGAATTCCCTGCTTCAAAACACTTATAACTATGGATTAGCATAGATCGAACAGCCAGGACACAGTGAAATAATCACAGTCATTGGTTTCCAGGAAAAAAAGATAGGTCTTATTAAAAATCTCAGTTGGCAACAGTAGCTTCTGCGACGTGTAATTGTTAATGTTGAAATGATGTTGCGACAGAGTATGTGCTTAAAGTTGGTCGTCAAGAGCAACTGGCCCCCATTTGGGGAAAGATTAAGGAATCATTGCAAAAGTATAAACGCCAGTTCACACTGGGTGTTGGGGATGGGAAGACGAGGAATCTGTGCTATTGTTATGTGGTTTTGGAAATAAACCTGGCTTAAGGTTCACCCTTTCCTCAATATATCGGGCGGGATTCTCCGTTTCAGAGACTAAGGGACAGAATCGATGGACTTCTACGACAGCAAAATTGGCGCCGGTCTCGGAGCAATTCCGGAACCGTTAATGGGCTAGCACCGACCGGCACCACGTGAAACACCCGCGGTTCTAATGAAAATAGTGTCCGATTCATCAGGGTCGGGATTAGCACTCGAGAGGCTGACAAGCTGCAGCCGCGTATCAGCACTCCACTCCCCACGCACACTTATCCCAGCCGACAAGATGGCACCGGTTGCGCTGGAACGCGCCCATCCTGTTGATGGGTCGGCTGGAGCCAGAGGGTACCTCGGGGGGGGGGGAGCGTTGCCTGGGGGACACCCTTATGACCCGTGGCACCAGGTTCACAGTGGGCAGTCAGCAGCATGCGCTGACGCATTGACTGCCACGCAGGTTGCGGCAACGGAATAGAATACATTGGCACCGCTGTCGAGGCATCGAAGCATGGCATTCTGACGGGCGCCCGGCGCTGACCACAATTTTCGCCTCACGCGCAATTCTCCGCCTAGTCGTGTTTCGAGGTCGGCCGACGGAGAATCCTGCCCATGATTAGTTAGATTAATAGAAATATAGTTAATTTAGTGCATCTTTACTTCAATATATTACTGTGATTATACTTCTTAACAGGACACAAGTGCTAATATTTCTTGGTGAAATACATTAAAGAATGCCACTCTTCTCAAAAATAATTAAACAGCAAACACAAACATGCCCTTAACCAAAATCATGCTTATGTGGGTAATCAATTCATGATGGTCCTCTCACTCGAATCTCAATTTGTCCTCAACTACCATCCCAGGCGCACATACGTTACACCATCACTACTGTCTAACAGTCAGCGTGAGCTCTAGCTGATTATTCCATTCCTTGGCCCAAGGAACTAAGGTTAGTCAGTTAGATAATAGAACATCATGATTCTGAAAGTGCTGGAAAATCTCAGCACGACTGGCAGCATCTTTAGGGAGAGAAAAGAGCTAACGTTTCGAGTCCAATGGCTCTTTGTCAAAGTTAACAGACAGAGAAAGTGGGAAATATTTATACTGAGGAGTGAGAATGAAAGATGAGTCATAACGGGGTGCTAACAGCCACAGAAACCAAGGCTAATTGCAGTCCCAGAGAGAACAAAAGGTGTGAAAGGCCAAACAGCAGAGAAACTAACATCAAAGGGTGAACTGTGACAGATGTAGATGTGGAGGAGGGGTAGGAGGAACCAAAGGGGAGAAAGGGGAAGGAAAGGTGGATAAGATGGGGGGGTTCCTTACCCTTATTAAACTTACCACTTATTAAAAATGCTCATGTTTTGTAATAAACCTGCACACTCTGAAATACACCAATCAGCATCTTATAATGCAAGTTGCATTCGATCCCATTGCCCTGTTGGACTGGTTCATGGAAGACTTTGGGGGCAATCAAGAACCCTCTCGCTCCATCCGTGAGAAACTATGCACAGGTCAAAATCCGGAGAGCACCGAAAAACGTGATTTTCTCCGACATGATTGGGTTTTGGAATTTCCCCCATCGGTGGAGTTGTGAGAATCACACCGTGGGCGCTGGGGAACCTAATTTTAATACATTGCCATGTCATTAGCAAGCACTCTTCCCCCCCCTTATGGAATCTTGACCCGATGCTGGCATGGCGTGATGTCACCCTGGCGTCATTTACACCAAGTCAGGCCAGGCATGAAGCAGTCGAGGAGATCCCTCCGGGGGCACCGAGGTAAGTAGAGCCCCGGGGGAGGGGGGGGGAGGCATGCCCAAACTGTGCCCTTGTACTACCACATGGCATAGGTTGACATTGCCAGGTTGACACTAGAGGCAATGCCAGGGCAGAACCCTAGTGGAAGCCCCATGGGCGGGATGCATATATGCGTGGTGGACGGAGGGGAGCGTGGACATTGTGCGGGGGGGGTATTCTGCTGGCAATCACTGTCAATGGTGGCGGGATCTGCTGCCGATGGCTGGCAGGCAGGGACAACCCCAAGACCTCTGAGATCATAGAATTTACAGTGCAGAAGGAGGCCATTCGGCCCATCGAGTCTGCATCATCGAGTTGGAAAAAGCACCCCTAACTAGGCCAACACCTCCACCCCATCCCCGTAACCCATTAACCCCACCTAATCTTTTTGGACACTAAGGTGCAATTTAGCATGGCCAATCCACCTAACCTGCACATCTTTGGACTGTGGGAAGAAACCGGAGCACCCGGAGGAAACCTATGCCGAGAGGGAGGAAACCTACGGGGAGAAAGTGCAAACTCTACACAGACAGTCACCCGAGGCTGGAATTGAACCTGGGTCCCTGAAGCTGTGAGGCAGCAGTGCTAACCACTGTGCCGCCATGCACAGTTGAAAATACGCTACAAAGGCAACAGAGTTAATCAGGAAGTAGGCAGAAACACATTCACAGAAATTCCCATTTACCTAGAGAATAATAATCGCAATGCATTTGTGTGATGAATTTAGTGGGTCCTTCAATGTGAAAAAGACACTATATAAATCCAAGCATTCCGACCTCGAGTAGCACAGTTGTGAGACTTAATGGATTTTACTACATTTTACGATTAGTCAGATGGTTATGGTTTCCTTCCAGTGCTTCTGAATTTCTATTTTGTGGTCTGCAATACTTGAATGAAGTAACAGCAATATAATCACTCCTGGGGTAACGCTGGTAGTCTGCTGGCAGCTATGATTGACATGAGACCCACATGACAATTGGAGTCAACTCCTAAAGTCATTTACAAGATAGATATAGAATACAAAGGTATTTTTAATCATGGATCTGCGAAACAGCTGCAGTTCTCTCATTGCAACTGTTTTCAAAACTTATTGATTATGTTTGTCTCCACGCTACCTCGAATGGTAATCAATGAGTTATGTCCTGTTTGCCACAATGGAGGCAGTGGCGTAGTGGTTGAGTCATCTAGAGACTAATCAGGGTAATCCTCTGGGGACCATGGCAAAGGATGAAATTGGAATTCAAAGAAATCTGGAATTAGAAGCGTAATAATGTCCAATGAAACCACTGTCAATTGTTGGAAAAGTCCATCTGTTTCCTCTAATGTCCTTTAAGACCTCTGGCTGCAGATCCACCATAATGTTGCTCTTAAATGCCCTCTGAAGTAGCCTAGTGTCGCTCAGTTCAAGGGCAAATATGCTTTAGGGATGGGCAATAAATGCTGGCCCAGCCATAGATGCCCACATCCCGTGAATGAATTTTTAAAAAATGCTCTTCTTCAAAACAATTCCATGGCACCTTTCCGCCTCAGTTTAACATTGGACTAACAGCACCTCTGACAGTGCAGCACACCCTCAGTACTGCCCTGATGCGTCAGCCTTGACATTTACACTCAAATCACTGGAGTGGGCCTTGAACTGGCCTCAAAGGCGAGAGTGCCACCTCCAACCCTTATCATAATGATAATGTGCTATATAAATTAAGTATTGGATACCGGAAATAATTTTGATACATAGATTTGGTATCTTCAGCTATCTTTCCTTTCACAGAAGAGAGGCAGCAATTCCCTCCTAGTTTTGAGCGAACTCTGTGACCGTGACAAACTCCTTCAAAACAATTGGTCTCCCAGGGGCTTCAAGTTGGCAGTAAAACTGCAGCATGCACAAGTTTACACATCCGCACCCAGTATACATTAACCTATGAAATGATGGGCCAATGCCAATGATGGCACAAAGATGATTTAACCTGAAGATCACCACACCTCAGGCCAGGGGCAAGGTTGAGAAGGCGGGGCCTTCATGAATAACCTCAGCTGGTACAGGAATTGAACCCTTGCCTCGCTCTGCATCGCGAAGCAGCTGTCCAGCCAACTGAGCTAAACCAGCCCCCAAATGGTGGCAGAGTGGTAATGTCATTGAACCAGTGACCCAGGCTAATACTCTGAGCGACAAAAACAGAAAGTGCCGGACAATCTCAGCAGGTCTGACAGCATCTGTGGAGAGAGAAGGGAGCTAACCTTTTGAGTTTGGGTGACTGTTTATCAAATAGAACATAGAACATAGAACAATACAGCGCAGTACAGGCCCTTCGGCCCACGATGTTGCACCGAAACAAAAGCCATCTAACCTACACTATGCCATTATCATCCATATGTTTATCCAATAAACTTTTAAATGCCCTCAATGTTGGCGAGTTCACTACTGTTGCAGGTAGGGCATTCCACGGCCTCACTACTCTTTGCGTAAAGAACCTACCTCTGACCTCTGTCCTATATCTATTACCCCTCAGTTTAAAGTTATGTCCCCTCGTGCCAGCCATTTCCATCCGCGGGAGAAAGCTCTCACTGTCCACCCTATCCAACCCCCTGATCATTTTGTATGCCTCTATTAAGTCTCCTCTTAACCTTCTTCTCTCCAACGAAAACAACCTCAAGTCCATCAGCCTTTCCTCATAAGATTTTCCCTCCATACCAGGCAACATCCTGGTAAATCTCCTCTGCACCCGCTCCAAAGCCTCCACGTCCTTCTTGTAATGCGGTGACCAGAACTGTACGCAATACTCCAAATGCAGCCGTACCAGAGTTCTGTACAGCTGCAACATGACCTCCTGACTCCGGAACTCAATCCCTCTACCAATAAAGGCCAACACTCCATAGGCCTTCTTCACCACCCTATCAACCTGGGTGGCAACTTTCAGGGATCTATGTACATGGACACCTAGATCCCTCTGCTCATCCACACTTCCAAGAACTTTACCATTAGCCAAATATTCCGCATTCCTGTTATTCCTTCCAAAGTGAATCACCTCACACTTCTCTACATTAAACTCCATTTGCCACCTCTCAGCCCAGCTCTGCAGCTTATCTATATCCCTCTGTAACCTGCTACTTCCTTCCACGCTATCGACAACACCACCGACTTTAGCATCATCTGCAAATTTACTCACCCACCCTTCTGCGCCTTCCTCTAGGTCATTGATAAAAATGACAAACAGCAACGGCCCCAGAACAGATCCTTGTGGTACTCCACTTGTGACTGAACTCCATTCTGAACATTTCCCATCAACCACCACCCTCTGACTTCTTTCAGCTAGCCAATTTCTGATCCACATCTCTAAATCACACTCAATCCCCAGCCTCCGTATTTTCTGCAATAGCCTACCGTGGGGAACCTTATCAAACGCTTTGCTGAAATCCATATACACCACATCAACTGCTCTACCCTCGTCTACCTGTTCAGTCACCTTCTCAAAGAACTCGATAAGGTTTGTGAGGCATGACCTACCCTTCACAAAGCCATGCTGACTATCCCTGATCATATTATTCCTATCTAGATGATTATAAATCTTGTCTCTTATAATCCCCTCCAAGACTTTACCCACTACAGACGTGAGGCTCACCGGTCTATAGTTGCCGGGGTTGTCTCTGCTCCCCTTTTTGAACAAAGGGACCACATTTGCTATCCTCCAGTCCTCTGGCACTATTCCTGTAGCCAATGATGACATAAAAATCAAAGCCAATGGTCCAGCAATCTCTTCCCTGGCCTCCCAGAGAATCCTAGGATAAATCCCATCAGGTCCCGGGGACTTATCTATTTTCAGCCTGTCCAGAATTGCCAACACCTCTTCCCTACGTACCTCAATGCCATCTAATCTATTTACCTGGAGCTCAGCATTCTCCTCCACAACATTATATTTTTCCTGAGTGAATACTGACGAAAAATATTCATTTAGTATCTCGCCTATCTCTTCAGACTCTACACACAACTTCCCATCCCTGTCCTTGACTGGTCCTACTCTTTCCCTAGTCATTTGCTTATTCCTGACATACCTATAGAAAGCTTTTGGGTTTTCCTTGATCCTTCCTGCCAAATACTTCTCATGTCCCCTCCTTGCTCGTCTTAGCTCACTCTTTAGATCCTTCCCCGCTACCTTGTAACTATCCATCGCCCCAACTGAAACTTCACACCTCATTTTCACATAGGCCTCCTTCTTCCTCTTAACAAGAGATTCCACTTCTTTGGTAAACCACGGTTCCCTCGCTCGGCACCTTCCTCCCTGCCTGACCGGTACATACTTATCAAGAACACGCAGTAGCTGATCCTTGAACACGCTCCACTTATCCAGTGTGTCCAACACTTGCAGCCTACTTCTCCACCTTATCCCCCCCAAGTCACGTCTAATGGCATCATAATTTCCCTTCCCCCAGCTATAACTCTTGCCCTGCGGTGTATACTTATCCCTTTCCATCATTAACGTAAACGTCACCGAATTGTGGTCACTGTCCCCAAAGTGCTCACCTACCTCCAAATCCAACACCTGGCCTGGTTCATTACCCAAAACCAAATCCAATGTGGCCTCGCCTCTTGTTGGCCTGTCAACAAACTGTGTCAGGAAACCCTCCTGCACACACTGTACAAAAAACGACCCATCTAATGTACTCGAACTATATATTTTCCAGTCAATATTTGGAAAGTTAAAGTCTCCCATAATAACTACCCTGTTACTTTCGCTCTTATCCAGGATCATCCTCGCCATCCTTTCCTCTACATCCCTAGAACTATTTGGAGGCCTATAGAAAACTCCCAACAGGGTGACCTCTCCTTTCCTGTTTCTAACCTCAGCCCATACTACCTCGGAAGATGAGTCCCCATCTAGCATCCTCTCCGCCACCGTAATACTGCTCTTGACTAGCAGCGCCACACCTCCCCCTCTTTTGCCTCCTTCTCTGAGCTTACTAAAACACCTAAACCCCGGAACCTGCAACATCCATTCCTGTCCCTGCTCTATCCATGTCTCCGAAATGGCCACAACATCGAAGTCCCAGGTACCAACCCATGCTGCCAGTTCCCCTACCTTATTTCGTATACTCCTGGCATTGAAGTAGACACACTTCAAACCACCTACCTGAACACTGGCCCCCTCCTGCGACGTCAAATCTGAGCTCCTGACCTCTATACTCTCATTCTCCCGTACCCTAAAACTACAATCCAGGTTCCCATGCCCCTGCTGCATTAGTTTAAACCCCCCCAAAGAGCACTAACAAATCTCCCCCCCAGGATATTTGTGCCCCGCAGGTTCAGATGTAGACCATCCTGTCTGTAGAGGTCCCACCTTCCCCAGAAAGAGCCCCAGTTATCCAGAAATCTGAATCCCTCCCGCCTGCACCATCCCTGTAGCCACGTGTTTAATTGCTCTCTCTCCCTATTCCTCATCTCACTATCACGTGGCACGGGCAACAACCCAGAGATAACAACTCTGTTTGTTCTAGTTCTGAGCTTCCATCCTAGCTCCCTGAAAGCCTGCCTGACATCCTTATCCCCTTTCCTACCTATGTCGTTAGTGCCAATGTGGACCACGACTTGGGGCTGCTCCCCCTCCCCCTTAAGGACCCGGAAAACACGATCCGAGACATCACGTACCCTTGCACCTGGGAGGCAACATACCAAACGTGAGTCTCTCACGCTCCCACAAAATCTCCTATCTGTGCCCCTGACTATCGAGTCCCCAATTACTAATGCTCTGCTCCTCTCCCCCCTTCCCTTCTGAGCAACAGGGACAGACTCCGTGCCAGAGGCCCGTACCACATGGCTTACCCCTGGTAAGTCCCCCCCCCCCCCACAAGTATCCAAAGCGGTATACTTGTTTCTCAGGGGAATGACCGCAGGGGATCCCTGCACTGACTGCTTTTTCCCAGTCCCTCTTACAGTTACCCATCTATCGCCAATCTTTGGTGTAACTAATTCCCTGAAGCTGCTATCTATGACCCCCTCTGCCTCCCGAATGATCCGAAGTTCTTCCAACTCCAGCTCCAGTTCCCTAACTCGGTCTTGGAGGAGCTGGAGATGGCAGCACTTCCTGCAGGTAAAATCAGCAGGGACACTAACGGCATCCCTCACCTCAAACATCCTGCAGGAGGAACATTGCATTCCCTTCCCTGCCATCCCTCTAACTTTCTACCAAGATCTGGCTAACAACTAAATTAAATTTTTTATATAAAAAATAAATATTAATAACAATAATAAAATATGGTACTTACCTCACACCAAAAGGTTTGATTATTAGGTTAGAGGAGGAGGGCGGGAGACACTACACGTGTAGTGTCTCGGGTTTCCTCTCCACCAGAATTTATTGGTGAGGGTCTTCCCAGAAGTCCGCGGGTCAACTTCCTGTTCCCACCTTAAACACTAAAATTAAAAAAAAATTTAAAGGAGAGACTTACCTCCCAGAAATCACTTCCGCACTGCCCCCGCTGAAATGGACTAGCCTGCTCAGCTCCTGCTGAAATCGACTTGGCCTGCAAGGTAAGTAAGTTGTTAATCAGTACTTACCTCACCCACGCAGCGACCTTTTAAACGGTCCCCTCTGCCTCGCAGCTCCCGCGGTTTTTCAAATTCCCGCGCTGTTTCTAAGGTCCCGGCTAAATATTCCGGGTCATGTGTTCAAATCCCACCAGGGCAACGGGTGGAAGTTAAATGAATAAATCTGGAATATAAAGCCAGTGACAGTGACAGCCATCACCGATTGTCATAAAAACCCCATCTGGTTCACTAATGCCTTTAGGCATGATGTGGAGATGCCGGCTTTGGACTGGAGTGAGCAGAGTACGAAGTCTTACAACACCAGGTTAAAGTCCAACAGGTTTGTTTCGATGTCACTAGCTTTCGGAGCGCTGCTCCTTCCTCAGGCGAATCAAGCTGCCGTCCTTACTTGGTCTGGCCTACATGTGACTTCAGGATCCACAGCAATGTGGTTGACGCTCAACCATCCTCTGGAATAGGAGCCTCTCGGTTCACGGGCCACAAATGCTGGCCTGCCCAGCAACGCACTCGCAACCCGTCAAAGATGGAAAGCAGGGTGCCTCCTCCAACTTAGTGAGCCACCAATACTGGAGTCTGTCCATTTTGTTGTTCAATTTACACATATATACATAAAGCTGTAAATCTGAAATAAAATGCACGCCAGGTCTGTCAGCGTCTGAAAGAAGAAGTGTCTGTACGTCTCCTTGAGGGATCCAGGGACTGAGTTCTCAAGATCCCTTACCTGAGATGATGTTGTTCTTTTCCATCTCTTTGCATTTGCTGACTGGCCCGCTTTGCGTGTCTGCCCCCACCCCAACACAACACACAGTGTGCTGCTTTTAATTCTGGAGCCTTCAGAGAGGCGCGCACACTGACATTGACATCAATCTCCGAACTGTCAACATGTAGTACTCGGCACGATCGAGGACACCGAGCCCACATGTACCTTACACAAGAGCCAATGCTAACCGCGAGAGGGAGGGCGTTCAGCCTTGAGTGAACCATTAAACTATTATTTTTGTCGGGTAAAAAGTTGTGCGGTTGCTAAAAAAAGGTCACTCAGCCACCCCCACCCCCCTCCAGATAAACAGCAATCGAGGAGGGCCAACACTTGTTGATGTACTCGCGTTCAATGAATATAAAGTTAATAAACACACACACAAACACTGGGTTGAGGCAGGCGAAGGCGCTGCGAGCCCCCGCGCATTCGCGGGGGTAAAAGAAAAAGTATCCATTTCAGGAAATCATGCAATGTAACAAACAAGATTCTCAACTGTGTCAAGTTCCGATGTCATTGACAAAAAGGTCTCGGCACCTTGCCTGGGAAGTTCAAGCTATTCCGAGATTATTTAAAATCCCCTGGCCAAATTTAGATTAAAACAAGAGGTAAATTGGCGTTTACCCTGCACTGGTGCCTCCCCCCCCCCCCCCCCCCGGGGCTTGTCAGTTTCTCCCGGGCTTGGTGGATTTCAGAGTGGACGTTGGGTTGGGTTAATTTCACTCGGGTGTTTCGTGCCGGAGCTTGTAACTTTCTCTTTCACACCACCACCACCACCACCACCGCCGCCGCCACCACCACCACTACCCCCCACCACCCCACTCGTCTCACCTCTGATTTCTGAGTGTCCTGCGCTCTTTCCTCGCTGTCAAACCGAAAGTAGGCTCCAGACTCCACCTCTTGGCTGTCCCTCACTCCCCTCGCCACGATTTGGCGCGTTCTCTCACTGTCTTGAAAAGGGCAGAGAATCTCTCCGTTACACACACACTGAAGCAAACATACGCGCACCGAGACGGACTTTCACAACCGGTGCCGGGGTGAAGCACCTATTGAAAGATGCCGGCGTGTGGGGAGCTGCTGGAGTGGCCCGGTTGAACATTTAACGCTTCGACAGTTGGAAATTCGTGTGTGGCTGCATCAATAACTGGAACACAGCTGCCACCTGGAGGCTGCCAGCCGGTCCGAACTGAGGCATGTTATCAAACTGCAAGATCAATGCAGCTTTCGCAGCAGCTGGAGTCCCATAGCCCCTCCCTTCGAACTGAGCACCCAGCTCACATTGGCACACACTCTTCGAGTTGAACCCCTGATGTATCCTTTAGGTCATCTGTTCCGAGAGTAACAAAAGCCATTCTAACTGATGAATGAAATAGTCGTGCAAGGCTGGCGCCAGATCAGGGGCTGGTTTAGCACAGTGGGCTAAATAGCTGGCTTGCAATGCAGAACAAGGCCAGCAGTGCGGGTTCAATTCCCGTACCAACCTCCCCGAACAGGCGCCGGAATGTGGCGACCAGGGGCTTTTCACAGTAACTTCATTGAAGCCTACTTGCGACAATAAGTGATTATTATATGAGAGGCTTCAGTTATGAGGATGGATTGCAGACGTTGGGACAGGAGAGGAGAAGGCTAAGAGGAAATTTAATAGAGATGTTCAAGATCATGAAGGCGCTGGCCAGAGTATATGGGGAGAAACTGCTCCCATTCCCAAAAGGATCAAGAACGAGGGGGCACAGATTTAAAGTGATTTGCAAAAGAGGCAAATGTGATAAAATTGTTTTTCACACAATGAGTGGCTGGGGTCTGGAATGCACGGCCGGGAAGTGTGGTGGAGGCAGGTTCGATGGTGGCATTCAAGAGGGCATTAGATAATTACTTGAATGAAAACAATGTGGGTATGGGGAGAAGGCTGGGGAATGGCACTAAATCACGATGGAGAACCTGTGCAGACATTTTGGGCTAGATGGCCTTCTGCGTGGTAACAATTCTATCAAAATATGCACCAAGTACTTTATTTGACACCAACAACCTGCATTTATGTACCTAAAGCTTCGAAGGAGCTAAAACATCCAAAGGGGCTTCACATGACGGGAACACCACCACCTTCAAGTTCCGCTCCACATCATCGTGACTTGGAAATATATCGCAGTTCCTTACTGTCCTGGGTCAAAATCCTGGAACTCCCTCCCTGACAGCACGGTGGGTGTACCTACGCCACATGGACTACAGCGGTTCAAGAAGGACCACCACCTCCTCAAGGGCAATTCGGGACGAGCAATAAAAAACGGCCTTGACAGCGGGCCCTCACATCTCAGGAAAGAATAAAAATAACTCATCTGTTTTATGACATTTCACCTTTGGCAAACAGTCAGTAGATAAAACTTATCTTCCCCTTACATAAACTTTGTTCAGTATACACAGAGTGCTAGCCTCATGGAAGAGGGAACAAATATAATATTGTAACCCCATGTTAACTGCACAATTGGACGGATTTTGAATGAGCTACAATCTCGTCCAATGTTACAGAAAGCTGAAAATATTTTCTGATGGGTAAGATTTCCCAAACCAAAGGAAGAAACTCTGATTTTGATTGTTACAACATTCAGAATGAACAGAATAAAATCAGGATAATAATGCCTTGCACGTTTGTCCAGCTTTATGGGTACTTGTGTGCACAATACCAAAACAATGCCTTCATATCACTATCAGTCTTTTCCTAATTTCCTGCTGATCACTTTTCCCATCTGCACACAAAAGTCTGTAAAAAAGAAGCAACCACATTGTCAGGATATTTTGTTAGACAATGAATATACCATGATATTCCCTTTAAATCAATGTCTTACCCACTACACTCTGTGCCTCGTGCCCCATCATGTGACTTTGGCCACATTAGTTTCATTGCCTCAATGAAACCCACCCCTAATTCATCGACCGTCTCTTCCAAGCCAGTAGCTGCATGCCCAACTTTCCCGGCATAACCTCATGCTTGCTAATATGATAAACCTGTCCCTTTCATCAGGGATTGTTTCAAACCCCTTATAAATGTCACCTTCAATTGTCTTGACTGCCTCCTCTATTATCCTAGCTCAAATTAATACCTTTTTGCCAAACACACCCATGTCACCTTTTATCACTTTCTATGTGAGTTCCTCCAAACCTTCTCCCTTCCAAACAGCACTGTGGGCCCATGGACTGCAGACGTTCAAGAAGGCTATCACCACCACCTTCCCAAGGGCAATTAAGGATGGGCAATAAATGCTGGCCTAGCCAACTCATGAACGAATGAAAAAAGTGATGACTTCTATCATTCAGTAATCCTGGTCATAGTTAGCAATGTCCTCGTCACACTAGAGCGAGTACAGTGGTGATTTATGAGGATGTTGCCAGGAACGGAGAATTTTAGCGATGAGGAAAGATCAGATAGGCAAGATTGGAAAGGCTGAGAGGAGATTTAATTGAGGTGTAATAAATTGAGGGGCCCAAATGGATGGGAAGGGCCTATTTCCTTTAGCAAAGAGGTCAATAACCAGTGGACATAGCTCTGATGTAATTGACAGAAGTTTCAAAAAGCAGTTTATGTATCTGCAAATTCATTCTTGCTGGTTCTGCATCACGTGACGTGTAGTGACGTCAGCCGAGTGTTTGTGTGGGCTTTGGGCAGATCACTATCTTGATTGCGGCCAGCTAAACTGAGAAATGTTGCAACTTTTAGGTACTCCGATGCCTGGTTAGGTATTAAAAACAATTGGATTCTTTCTTCATATGAATTCCATGTTTCATAATTCTTATCAAACACATCCATGGTGCTATGAGCAACACCCTTAATAAACCTCTCATCATGTTTTACAAAATCCAGAGAGTGAGCACCTCCATAAATTTTCTCTTTGCGGCAACAAATAAATACAACAGGAGAGAAAACTGGCGTTAAGGATTGAGGTGGAAAATCACTGGAAAGAAGATTTTTGTCTGGGCAGCAGAACCGCGCATTTGGCTAAGATACATGGGTTGCGGGGAATGGAGATTTCAAAGTCTGCCAACTCTGCATGGGCCACTACTGGGGAGAAAGGGGGAAATATACCCAGGCAAAAAGGGGAAAGATTTCCCAGTTGCTTATTCAAGGGATAGTTTGTGCCATACTTTCCAACATAGTTGGAAGGGGGGAAGTATAGGCCCTAGGAGCTGGGAACCAAAAATGGCACCATGGGTGTGTTCGATGAGAATTATGAAACATGGAATTCATATGAAGAAAATTTCCAATTGTTTTTAATACCTAGCCAGACATTGGAGGACCTAAAGGTTGCAACATTTCTCAGTCTAGTTGGCCGTAAAATGTTTATGCTGCTACAGAATCTTGTTCACCCACCAAAACCAAGTCATTCAGTGAATTAATGAAAATCTTCGAGGGACATTTCTCTCCTGAACCATTATTGAGTGCAGAAAGGTTTTGTTCCACTGCCGTAGTCAGGAACAGATTAATACATTTTACAGTTTATAGCATCTTTAAGAAGATTAACTAGGTATTGTCAATTTAGTACAACACTTGATGATACACTTCGAGGCAGGCTGGTTTGTGGATTATACAGTGAAGCAATTCAGAGGAAGCTGCTTACTGTAAGTTATTTAATGCTAAATGCTGCTGTGGAAGTTGCCACATCTGTCGAACTTGTAACTAGAGAAACTTCACAGATATGTGCTGGAGCGAAGAGCCACAAAATGGATGGCTCAGGAATAGGGCTGCATAGATGCAACCGTGCCATTGTTGTACACAGGTTGGACTCTCAGTGGGGGAATGCTGGTGTTAATCGAATACATGTAAGAACAAGAAGAGCGACATCGCCAATGCGTATTGGGCTCAGAATACCTATTCTACACCAAGAAAGCACTAGAAGAACAAAACAAGTAAACAATTTAGTCATGTCTACAAATTAGTGGATGAAGCTCATGATGGCTCAAAAGACAGAGAAATTGAACTACTGCAAGAGCTTAAGCTAGGTGTCTTGTCAATGCAGGGAGATCAACAACGTTTTTGGGTATAGCCAAAACTCGGGCGGCATGGTGGTGCAGTGTTTAGCACTGCTGCCTCATGGCGCTGAGGGCCTGGGCTCGATCCCGGTCCCGGGCCACTGTCCATGTGGAGTTTGGACATTCTCCCCTTGTCTGTGTGGGTCTCACCCCCACAAGTTGCAAGTTGGTGGATTGGCCATGCTATATTGTTCCTTAATTGGAAAATATTTTTTAATGGGTACAGCCAAAACTTGAAGATCATGAAATTAAAATGTAAGTGGATATGGGTACAACAGCATCGCAAATACCTGAGACAATTTATCATCAAAAGCTGAAACATCTGCCTTTAAAACCATCAAATGTGAACCTAAGGATGTACACTGAAGAGGTCACGCCATTATAAGGATGCATTGCAATGAAAGTAGAAGCAAATGGGCAGACGGTGAAGTTACTTCTTTATGTTGACCATGGAAATTTTCATGCTCTATTTGGCAGAGCATGGTTGGCTAAGGTTAGGCTTAACTAGGAGACAGTCAACCAATTAGTGGATTCAAAGAGCAACTTGCAACAACTACTGAAGAAGTATGAGAAGGTGTTCAAAGATTCATTAGGCTCTATGATTGGAGATCTACACCTAAAAATCAAGCCTTACAGCACACTCAAATATCTCGAAGCTGGAACCGTACCATATGCCATTAGGCCTAAAGTTAAAGAAGAACTAGAAAGATTAGTACGGTTAGGAGTCATTAAATCTGTTGCTACAAGTGATTGGGTGACACCAATCATTCCTGTATTAAAATAGGATGGCTCAGTGAGAACCTGTGACAATTTTAAAACCACTTCTGACCGGGTTTTGTGCGTAGCTCATTATCGACTGTCGCTAATTGAAGACTTGTTTGCTGGACGTTCTGGTGGACAGAAATTCAGTAAAATGGATCTTTCACAGGCATACCTGCAGATGAACGTGGCTGGCGAGTCACAGATGCTACTCACCATCGTAATGCACAAAGGTCTATCTAATTTCCTTTTAGAATAATATCTGTACCTGCTCTTTTTCAAAGTCAAATTCTAAGTGGGTTGAATCGAGTGCAATGATGTTTAGATGGGATGCTCATTACCAATTCAAGTGATTCAAGGAGAATTTGGAAGCTACCCTGAAGCAGTTACATAGAAGAAAAAGTGTGACTTTTTCAAGTCATCCATAAACGAGCTTGATCATACCCTCGACAAAGATGGTTTACACAAAAGAAAACTAAGAAAATGCCAGCAATCTTAGGAACGTCAAGTCCTCAAAACGTGTCACAATTAAAGTCAATTTTAGGATTGATCAATTATCATGGTAAATTAGTGCCAAATTTAGAAACATACTTGATGCCTTTACACATGTTGCTATGTGTCAAACAACCATGGCACTGGTCAGAAGAATGTGAGAACACATACAATGAAGTGAACAAAGCTTTACTGAAGTCAGAGCCGTTGGTTCAGTAGAATCCAAAAATGAAGTTATAATTAGCTTGCGATGACTCACCTTATGAAGTTGATGCTGTCATCTCACAGATTCAGAGCAGCATGCAAATAGATACTTTATCATGATTGCCATTGCAAGTCAAGCATGACACGAGTGAAGACTCTACCATTACAACCATTACAAACATGGGAATTGCCGACACAGCCATGACAGAGAACACACGTCGATTATTCTGGTACACCAGAGGGTCACATGTTCTTAGTGACTGTGGGCATGCACTCAAAATGGCCAAAAGTCATGATAATGAAGTCAATGATGACTGAGCAGACCATTGAAAAACAACACAAAATATTGGCAAGATTTGGAACACCAGAGCAGATTGTCAATTTACTTCAAAGGAGTTTGAGGATTACTTGAAATCCTCATAGATACATAGATATATAGAAGATAGGAGCAGGAGGAGGCCTTTTGGCCCTTCGAGCCTGCTCCACCATTCGTTACGTATGATCATGGCTGATCATCCAACTCAATAGCCTCATCCTGCTTTCTCCCCATCGCCTTTGATCCCATTCTCCCCAAGTGCTCTACCTAGCCGCCTCTTGAATATATTCAATATTCAATGTTTTAGCATCTTTGCTACTGTGGTAGCACTACACTCTGTCGTATAGAACAGTACTTTTCACTGTACCTCGGTCCACGTGACAATAAATCTAAATCTCAGAAAGAGATGGTGCTGTGGTTAGCACTGCTGCCTCACGGTGCCGAGGACCCGGGTCACTGTCCGTGTGGAGTTTGCACATTCTCCCATGTCTGCATGGGTCTCACCCTCACAACCCAAAGATGTGCAACATAGATAGATTGGCCAAGCTAAATTGCCCCTTAATTGGGAAAATAAATATGAATTGGGGGGGGTACTCTAAATTTATTTTTAAAAACATCCCAGATGACTGACCTCGAACAGCCACAACCCTCGTGCAAGGTATGATTCCAATCAGTGAAGTTATTTCCCCCGTTTGCTTAAAAACCTTAGTAAAACTCTATCTACATGCACATACTTATCTTATTCGTATTATATACTTTCCTGTTTAATCAATCCACTTTTGCTTTTTCACTGCCACTAATATATTGCTGCTCTTTTGTACTTTCCCTTTCATGTGTTGAATGCAGTAATTTCCCTTCAAAGATTTGCCTGGGCTCCATTTCTGTACTTTACCAATTCATCATCTGCATTCTATCATTCACTAATGCCATCCTTGAGAACACAACCTGCTTTCAGGATTGTCGATAGCACCCAGGTTTTCCGCCTGACTCTCAAACATTGAATACTGAATATATTCAAGAGGCGGCTAGATAGAGCACTTGGGGAGAATGGGATCAAAGGCTATGGGGAGAAAGCAGGATGAGGCTATTGAGTTGGATGATCAGCCGGAGCTGATGAATGGTGGAGCAGGCTCGAAGGGCCAAAAGGCCTCCTCCTGCTCCTACCTTCTACATATCTATGTATCTATGATGAGTTGAGAGATCAGTTCAGTCCATAAGAGAGTCGTTCAGGAGTCTGGTAACAGCGGGGAAGAAACTGTTTGTGAATCTGTTGGTGCGTGTTCTTAGACTTTTGCCTGGAACATCACTGCAGGAGTTTCTTAGGGTCATTCCCTAAGCCCAACCATGTTCAGCTTTTCATCAATGATCTTCTTTCCATCATAAAGTCAGAAGTGGGGATGTTTGCTGCTGGTTGCACGATAGTCTGTCTTCCCATCAGACATCAAAATCTGAGATAAAACCTTCGTACTCTAAACTATCTATGGAATTCCTTGCCCAGTGAAGCAGTAGAGGCTCCTTCATTAAATGTTTTTAAGATAAAGATAGATAGTTTTTTGAAGAATAAAGGGATTAAGGGTTATGGTGTTCGGGCCGGAAAGTGGAGCTGAGTCCACAAAAGATCAGCCATGATCTCATTGAATGGTGGAGCAGGCTCGAGGGGCCAGATGGTCGACTCCTGCTTCTAGTTCTTCTGTTCTTATGTTCAACGAACTGTTGCTAAAACTGAGGGCATTCAGTTATACCTCACCAGGAACTATGTGTGGCTTATACAAGCCTCATTGATTTATTTGTGTTTCTGCTCATGTTTGAGCTAATAGTTGTACAGCGTTGCCATTCTCTGCTCACCTGTGTTCAATTTTCTATCACAGGGCAGCAACGGTGGCACAGTGGTTAACACTGCTGCCTACGGCGCTGAGGACCTGGGTTTGAATCCCGGCCCTAGGTCACTGTCCGTGTGGAGTTTGCATATTCTCCCCGTGTTTGCGTGGGTTTCGCCCCCACAACCCAAAGATGTGCAGGCTAGGTGGATTGGCCACGCTAAATTGCCCCTTAATTGGAAAAAATAATTGGGTACTCTAAATTTATTTTTAAAAATTAAAGAAAATTCTATCTCAAGCCAGACTTGACAGAAACGGCTTTAAAATATTACATCCCTTGGTTCATCGTTCCTGCTGCAAAAACTCTCATTCATGCTTTCAGCATTTTGAGAATTGATTTCTCTTAAGCTCTTTCCACGGACATCTGTCTCCATCCTACACCAACTGCATACGGTCAAGGTCTCTGTGCCCAGGTTCTCTCAACTGAGGTCCACACATGCATGTCCCTCAACCTTGTCCTGGTGGATTGTTTTACGTGTCAGACAATTCAGTGCAAGTTCTTTGCCCCCATTTTCTTTCTGCATCCACAATTGGTTGAGATGGGCATGACTTCTTTGTTCAGTATTAGATAAGATCCCAACATGTTCTGTTCTGTTCCATGACTCCTGTAATGAAATGCTTTTAGTATAATTTCAGTCTGTATCTGGCCTAGCAGGCACACATGCTCCCACCATCCCTGTTTCTAATTAACCTGTAGATTTGGTGACTTGGCTATCCATTGTTTGGTACCTGAAAAGTATATATATGTGGAGAAAGAATAGATTTAAGTTCAAGGGATGCTAAAACATCTTTCTTCCCACTGAATGGTAGCACAAGTGGCTTCACAGCACCAGGGTCCCAGGTTTGATTCCCTGTTGGGTCACTGTCTGTGCGGAGTCTGCACGTTCTCCCCGTGTCTGCGTGGGTTTCCTCCGGGTGCTCCAGTTTCCTCCCACAGTCCAAAGACGTGCAGGTTAGGTAGATTGGCCATGATAAATTGCCCGTAGTGAGCAAAAAGGTTAGGAGGGGTTATTGGGTTACGGGGATAGGGGGGAAGTGAGGGCTTAAGTGGGTCGGTGCAGACACGATGGGCTGAATGGCCTCCTTCTGCACTGTGTGTTCTATGATCACTCCCCCCATTGTAGCCCCACATTATACCCAAATGAGTCTTGATGAGTTTTCGGCAAGCTATGTGTAAAGGGTAGCTATAATGGTGAGATACTGCAGGTTTGCTGGCTTCACAAAGGCAGGAAAACAAAGTTACAATTTCAATCGACTGGGCAGCACGATGGCACAGTGGTTAGCACTGCTGCCTCACAGCGCCGAGGTCCCAGGTTCGATCCTGGCTCTGGGTCACTGTCAGTGTGGAGTCTGCACATCTTCCCTATGTTTGCGTGGGTTTCATCCCCACAACCCAAAGATTTGCCGGGTAGGTGGATTGACCACCCTAATTTGCCCCTTAATTGGGAAAAAAAATGAATTGGCTACTCTAAATTTATTTTTAAAAATACAATACGAATTGATCATTATCTAAATGAATGGTAGAACAGGCTTGAGGGGCTGAATGGCCTCCGCCTGTTTCTATGTATGCGTTTAAGTTTTCGGGAGATGATGAAAAAATAAACGAGTGCCAATCGTGGTTTTGTTACCTGTTCATAATGTTTTATGGGGTATTAATGCTCAAGCGTAAATCTCAATACTGAAACTATTCCCTGAAGAGTGCATTCGGTAGCATTCTTGGCAATCCTCCGTACTCTCATTATTTCTTAATTGCCATCATCTTGTCACAACAGTATTACTAGAGAATCCACGCAGAGTGAATGCACATGGAACGGTATGCTGCATGCAATAATACTTTATTCTTTAGACACAATAACACTCCACTCCCTGAAGGGTCTCCCTCCTCAACCTGCACCCAGGTTGGGGTTTTAAATACTATGAGGGCACCCCTCGGTAAAGGGAAAGCCCTGCCCTGCTTCTGGGGAAGCTCATATTCCATGGATGTCACGGGAAACCGGATGGTCCACACCCTGTGATTTCTGTCGGGGTTGCAATAATTACCAATTCTACATTTTGGCTTTTTGTTTTCGAAAGAGACTGGAAAACAGACCAGCCAATCCCTCACTTGAACTTCATGCATCAAAGGAACTTTTGAGGATTGCGTCCAGAATTCTGAAAGGGTAAGTGAGAAGGAATAGTTTCTGCTTCATTTGAAGTATGTTGAGAATGACAAAAGGCTCTCTGCGTTTTCATAATTCAAATGATATGAAGCTTAATTCTGTCATGCTAAAAATGCCAGTAAATTAATCTTTGGTTAATTTATGTTCGGAATAGGCAAGTTGACAGGACAGGGAAGCAGTGCGTTTTAACCAGTTATATGCCACTGCTTAAATAAAAGCAGAAAATGCGGGGAGCGCATGCTTTCGGGTCCTTCATAAGTAAATTAAAACAGCTTTTAAATGAATTCCTGGGATGTGGATGTTACTGACAAGGACTGGACATATTACCCGCTCCTAGCTGTAGAGAGAATGTGGTGCTGGGCAGCCTTCTTGAACAATTTTTGTCACTTTAATGTAAGTGGGAGGCTTATTGTTAAAAACAGCAAGTACTCAGAAGGTCCATAAGTTTGCTGACGGTATGACCATAGTGGGCCGGATCTCGAATAACAACGAGTCAGAATACAGGAGGGAGATTGAGAACCTAGTGGAGTGGTGCAGCAACAACAATCTATCCCTCAATGCCAGCAAAACTAAAGAGTTGGTCATTGACTTCAGAAAGCAAAGTACTGTCACCCCTGTCAGCATCAACGGGCCGAGGTGGAGATGGTTAGCAGTTTCAAATTCCTAGGGGTACACATCTCCAGAAATCTGCCCTGGTTCACCCACGTTGACGCTACCACCAAGAAAGCACAACAGGGCCTATACTTCCTCAGGAAACTAAGGAAATTCGGCATGTCCACATTAATTCTTACCAAGTTTTACAGATGCACCATAGAAAGCATCCTATCGGGCTGCATCACAGCCTGGTATGCAACTGCTCAGCCCAAGACCGCAAGAAACTTCAGAGAGTCGTGAACACCGCCCAGTCCATCACACGAACCTGCCTCCCATCCACTGACACCATCTACACCTCCCGCTGCCTGGGGAAAGCGGGCAGCATAATCGAAGACCCCTCCCACCCGGCTTACTCACTCTTCCAATTTCTTCAATCGGGCAGGAGATACAGAAGTCTGAGAACACGCATGAACAGACTCAAAAACAGCTTCTTCCCCGCTGTTACCAGACTCCTAATCGACCCTCTTATGTACTGACCTCATTAACACTACACCCTGTACGCTTCACCCGATGCCGGTGTTTATATAGTTACATTGTGTACCTTGTGTTGCCCTATTATGTATTTTCTTTTATTTCCTTTACTTAATGATCTGTTGAGCTGCTCACAGAAAAATACTTTTCACTGTACCTCGGTACACGTGACAATAAACAAATCCAATCCAAATACCCATGGAGAGAGAAACAGATTTAATTTTTTGGCCAATAGCCTATTACCAAAACTGGAAAAGGTTAGCGAGCTTTCAAGCTTGTACTGAGGTAATAAAATAGGAGAAAGCAAAAGAACAAAAGCCGAGGTCTGATTTTGGACATAGGGCAAGTATTTCTTTTACTTTTTATCTGCACGTAAGTATCTTACTTGCTCACAGATTTGTTGAAAGTGCAATCTTGGAGAAATCTTGATTGACTGCCACGTCAGTGTTACTCTTTTTTTTCTATAAATTAAGAGTACCCATTTCATTTTTTCCAATTAAGGGGCAATTTAACATGGCCAATGCACCTACCCTGCACATCTTTGTATTGTGGGGGCGAACCCCATGTAAACACGGGGAGAATGTGTAAACTCCATACGGACAGTGACCCAGAGCCGGGATTGAACCTGGGACCTCGGCGCCGTGAGGCAGCAGTGCTAACCACTGTGCTGCCGTTCTGCCTCCATGTCAGTGTTACTCAATTTACTTTGATTTTATCCAACTATTTCTTCAAGTAGGCTAGATTTTATGGATAGCAGCAAAGCAACGATGCTCGCCACTGACATTGAAGAAAGCTGTGCACAAAGATATAGCAATCACGGCGGTGCAGACTCCTCCTTTCTCTACGTCAGTTTGGATCTGGTGCCAGGTCAAGGGGATCTCGAGGTGCCCAGCAACAGTGATGTCATTGAGCAGGACAACCAGCCAATCACATTGAGATATTCTCACTCGAGGAGGTCACAAAGATGATTGATGCAGGTAGGGCAGTGGATGTCGTCTATATGGACTTCATGGCAGACTGGGACAAAAGGTGAAGTCTCACAGGATCAGAGGTGAGCTGGCAAGTTGGATACAGAACTGGCTAGGTCATAGAAGGCAGTGAGTAGCAATGGAAGGGTGCTTTTCTGATTGGAGGCTGTGACTAGTGGTGTTCCGCAGGGATCAGTGCTGGGACCTTTGCTGTTCTTGGTATATATAAATGATTTGGAGGAAAATGTAACTGGTCTGATTAGTAAGTTTGCGGACGACATAAAGGTTGGTGGAATTGCAGATAGCGATTAGGACTGTCAGAGGATACAGCAGGATTTGGAGACTTGGGCGGAGAGATGGCAGATGGAGTTTAATCCGGACAAATGTGAGGTAATGCATTTTGGAAGGTCTAATACAGGTAGGGAATATACAGTGAATGGTAGAACTCTCAAGAGGTATTGACAGTCAGAGAGATCTAGGTGTACAGGTCCACAGGTCACTGAAAGGGGCAACACAGGTGGAAAAGGAAGTCAAGAAGGCATACGGCATGCTTGCCTTCATTGGCCGGGTCATTGAGTATAAAAATTGGCAGGTCATATTGCAGATGTATAGAACCTTAGTTAGGCCACACTTGGAGTATAGTGTCCAATTCTGGTCGCCACACTACCAGAAGGATGTGGAGGCTTTGGAGAGGGTGCAGAAGAGATTTACCAGGATGTTGCCTGGTATGGAGGGCATTAGCTATGAGAAGCGGTTGAATAAACTCGTTTTGTTCTCACTGGAACGACGGAAGTTGAGGGGCGATCTGATAGACGTCTACAAAATTATGAGGGGCGTAGACAGAATGGATAGTCAGAGGCTTTTCCCCAGGGTAGAGGGGTCAATTACTAGGGGACATAGGTTTAAGGTGCGAGGGGCAAGGTTTAGAGGAGATGTACGAGGCAAGTTTTTTACACAGAGGGTAGTGGGTGCCTGGAACTCGCTGCCGGAGGAGGTGGTGGAAGCAGGGACGATAGTGGCATTTAAGGGGCATCTTCACAAATACATGAATAGGATGGGGATAGAGGGATACGGACCCAGGAAGCGTAGAAGATGTTAGTTTAGATGGGCAGCATGGTCGGCACAGGCTTGGAGGGCCGAAGGGCCTGTTCCTGTGCTATACTTTTCTTTGTTCTTTGTTCTAGATGTAAAGATCTTCATTTTTGTCATTTTAGAGATGTTGGGTAGTATGTATGGGCTGAAATTTTCTTCGGCGGGATTTTCCAGTCCCACCAATGGTGACCTCCCCGCTCCCCCACCGTGGGTTCTCCAGTGGTGAGGACTGCATATAACGGGAAACCCCATTGACAGCAGCAGGACCAGAAGATTCCACCATCAAATATGTAAAACATTTTATCATAATGTAGAAATTTAACAATAAATATAAAATTACTCTTTCAGGCCCAGTGAGGATGTTCATCACAAATTACAAACTTAATACATAGTTAAAATCTTAATTGCACCTAATTCAACAAAGTATTGGTATTCCAGGTGTTTTTACTGAACTAAAAGCATAGGAGTGAATGTTCTCGTCAGTTCAGTGATTTCTAATTGATTGCAGTCAGGGGCAACCCAAACATCTTATCCTCTGGCGAAGCATGGACTGATTGACAAGAAGTTCTGGATTTTCACTTTTAAACATGTGCGAATGCCAAGGGTCCGGTCCATAAGAGTCACTTTAGGAAGCACTTCGGGAAAATCCGGGTCATTGTGCAATCCCTGAAGAAGCTTGCCAGTTTTATTCAGGTAGAAAACATTCCTGATAACTAGGCAATAGTGGGATACTTTGGGATTTTTCCTGAATACTTATGGTGTGTGTAGAGAGTCTAATTTGTGTAGAGTGTAGAGTTTAATTTTATCAAAATGATCACTTATTACAAATAGCCTGTATTTAAGTAAGAAAAGTGATCTACAAATAATCTAACCATTTATAGTCCATATGGTTATTCTGTAATGTACATGCAAGTGCATGAGAATTCACTTCCACCTTCCACCTAAGCAATGTCAATGCAGGCTTGAAATAAAATGAAATAAAGATCAATCATGTGGAATGTGTGAAACAAAAGAGTTGTTAGAGTTTGTAGTGTGGACTAAAGCAAAATAGAATCATGGAACATAGAAAGTGGAGTGGTAGAGCAGAGTAACATTGTGGCAGAGTAACATTGTGGTGGCATAATGGTATTGAATTAGTAATCCAGAGACCCAGGGCAAGCCCTGGGGACCGGGGTTCGAATCCTGCAATGGCTGGTCATGACATTTGAATTCAATAAAAATCTGGAATTAAAAGCCTCACAATAGCTCTGAAGCTATTGTCAATTGTTGCAAATAACCACCAGGTTCACCAATGCCCTTCAGGGAAGGAAATTTGTTCACCTCACGTGATCTGCAATGTGGTTGACTCTTAAATGCCCTCTGAAAGGGAGGACAATAAATTCAACAGCAACTATTGGAGATTGAGCAGGCTATCTTCCCCTTCTTTAAACCAGCCTTTACTGGTGACCTCCTTCAGATCAGATACCGTGGCGAGATTCTCTATCCCGCTGCACCAGATTTCTGGTGCGCCGCGCCCCCGGGATTCTCCGTCTCGCCAGCCTGCCAATGGGGTTTCCCATTGTGGGCAGTCTCATGCCGTCGTGAAATCCACGGGCTGCCGGTGCAATGGAGAATCCCGACAGCAGAGAATCCAGCCCTCTACCTGAAACCTTCCTTTATGACTTAAGCGACAATTGGAGTGAAATCTAATATGGGTGTGGATATTAAAAAGACAAAATCCCATCTGTCACCCGTTGTGCCTCTCGCCTGATAGTTGCGTCTCCTAATTTCATCCCCCTGTGATTTTAGGACAGGGCTATCAGAAGAGATGAAAGATTGTGAGTACGTTTAATCATTTATCAATGTTCATATTATTCCCACACAAGCAGTGAAGGCATGAAGAAAAACTTACCTACATTCTAAATTATGTATTCTTTATGACAATCAATGCTGAAATTCAATTGCAAATCATATAAATGGGAACAGACATATTTTTTCATAACTATAATAATTTATTAATTATTTTGCTATTAGTTCAAATCCCATTGTTGTTAAATTCGATACAACTTGCATACATAGCCATAGCTTTCAGACAAGAGTGCACCTGCGGTCCATCCAGTCGACTCATTTAATTTCCCACCAGACTACCTTGACGTATTTCTAAGCCTAATAATCTTGAATTTTATTCATCTTGTTGATGTTCTGCTCCATGTGTTTGTCTCTCTTTTACTGAAAAGAATTTGCTTTAACTTCCCGTTTTCCTTTGTGTTCCAGAGTTGAAACCCGAGTTTAAAGAACTTATTTGAATCTATCTTTTCCGAGCACTCCAGCCCTTCCTGTCAGGAGGATCTTCTGAACCCACCTGTTAAGCTCTGATTGTAACTATATAATAAGAACGAGGAAGCAAGTCTTGACTTCTTCGACTCCAGGTTTATTGTGTTCAGTACTCACTTCTCCAACAGCAAAACAGCGCCACCTGTATCCCCTTTATATATTGGTTCAGACGATTATAGAATCATAGAATCATAGAATTTACAGTGCAGAAGGAGGCCGTTCGGCCTATCGAGTCTACACCGGCCCTTGGAAATAGCACCCCATTTAAGCCCACAACCGTAACCCAGTAACCCCACCTAACCTTTTAGGACACTAAGGGGCAATTGAGGGTCAATTAGGCTTGTTATCAAGACAGTTGACCTTGATAATATGCTGCCCACACCAAAAAACATTTAGTGAGGAGCAGCAGGGAGGGAGCAGAAGCCCAATTTTTTACCTCAAGTTCTTAAATGGCAGGAAGGAAGGGCGGGAGTCACTCTTTGGGTGTTTCCCTTTGCCAATCACTGGGTTCCCCCCCACACCTTAGGTTGAACCCTCCACCCCATCCTTCCGACCAGCTCCCTCCCTTAAACCCATCCCCCTCCCCCATCCTGACCCTCTCCCTACCCTATCCAAGTCTTCCCAGATCAAGACCCCGGGATTACCTGCTCCGGGGATTCATCTTCTTTTTCTTCTTCTTCTGCCATCCCAGCCGCTGCCACTGACGCTTTCCTGCCGCTGCCTGGACTTCCGGGGCTGCCGGCCAATCGGATTGGTGGGAAGTTCCAGAAGGCGGGACCTACTCCCCAGGGGCGGCATGGTGTCACATTGTTTTTTTTTGTCACCTCCTACATTGTCGGGGGCAGGGTCCCTCCCTTGCCTCATTAAAGATCCTCACTAGCAACAGGGCCAACAGGTCTATGTACTTCCTGTAGAACTCCACCGGGAACCCGTCCGGTCCCGGGGCCTTCCCTGCCTACATATTCCCCAAACCTTTGCTCAGCTCCTCCAACCCAATTGGTGCCCCCAAACCAGCCACCTCTTGCTCCTCCACCCTCGGGAATCTCAGTTGGTCTAGGAATCGTCTCATCCCCTCTTCCCCCGCTGGGGGCTGGGATCTGTACAGCTCCTCATAGAAGGCCTTGAATGCCTCATTTATTTTCGTCGCACTCCGCACTGTAGCTCCCCTTCCAACCTTAACTCCACCTATTTCCCTCGCTGCCATCCTCTTACGGAGCTGGTGTGCCAACATTCGACTCGCCTTCTCCCCATACTCGTAGGTCGCCCCCTGCGCTTTCCTCCACTGAGCCTCTGCCTTCACTGTGGTCAACATGTCAAACTCCGTCTGGAGACGTCGCCTTTCCCTAAGTAATCCCTCCTCAGGGGCCTCTGCATATCTCCTGTCCACTCTTAAAATCTCCCCCACTAGCCTCTCCCTTTCCATGCCCTCTATCTTCTCCCTGTGAGCCCTGATGGAGATTAGCTTTCCCCTGATCACCGCCTTCAGCGCCTCCCATACTACCCCCACCCGCACCTCCCCGTTGTCGTTGACCTCCAAGTAACTTTCGATACACCCCCTCACCCTCCCACACACCACCTCATCTGCCAGCAGTCCCACATCCAACCGCCACAGCGGGCGTTGCTCCCTCTCCTCTCCCAATTCCAGTTCCACCCAGTGCAGGGCGTGATCTGAAATGGCTATGGCCGAATACTCCGTTCCCTCCACTTTCGGGATCAGCGCCCTGCCCAGAACAAAAAAATCTATCCGGGAGTAGGCTTTGTGCATGTGGGAGAAGAAAGAAACTTCCCTGGCCTGCGGCCTGGCAAACCTCCACGGGTCCACTCCCCCCATCTGATCCATAAACCCCCTAAGCACCTTGGCCGCCGCCGGCCTCTTTCCGGTCCTCGATCTGGAGCGATCCAGTGCTGGGTCCAACACCGTATTAAAATCCCCACCCATTATCAAACTTCCTACCTCCAGGTCCGGAATGCGCCCCAACATGCGCTTCATGAATCCGGCATCATCCCAGTTCGGGGCGTATACATTTACCAATACCACCCACGTCCCCTGCAATGTACCACTCACCATCACATATCGCCCTCCGTTGTCCACTACGATATTCTTGGCCTCAAACGACACCCGCTTCCCCACCAATATTGCCACCCCTCTGTTCTTTGCGTCCAACCCCGAGTGGAATACCTGTCCTACCCACCCCTTTCTTAACCTGACCTGATCCGCCACCTTGTCACATTGGGTTAGCACTGCTGCCTCACAGCGCTAGGGACCCGGGTTCGATTCCTACCTCGGGTAACTGTCTGAGTGGGGTTTGTACATTATGCTCATGTGTGCGTGGGTTTCCTCCGGGTGCTCCGGTTTCCTCCCACCGTCCAAAGAGGTGCAGGTTTAGGTGGATTGGCCAAGATGTGGTTACGGGGATAGGGTGGGGGATTGGGCCTCGGTAGGGTGCTCTTTCAGAGGGCCAGTGCAGACTCGATGGGCCGAATGGCCTCCTCCTGCTCTGTAGGGACTCTATGCTGGGAACTAGTATAAACTTCTCTGTTCCATTGGTCACACATAATGAGTGACTTTTACCAACCAGAAATTATGCCACTTAATTTGCCATTCACGGTTCACCCAGATACATGGATATAATGACTCTATCTGCTTGAGTGCAATCATGTAACATTTATTTTGGCAAGAAATCAGTTAAAATTGGTTGAATGATTGCAGCAGATTGCAGCTTGTATCAAAAGATAAGGTTATAATGAAAGATTTGTTCCTGTCAACAGTAATAGTTAAGACTCCCTGTGTTGTATACTGCAATCCATTCACTGTATTTAGTCTGTATTAACACTCCAATGAGTTGACAACATTCCAGCTGGCAGCTTTAATCGGTGAACCACAATGCTATCTAACATAAAAAAAGGTTAGTGCATGAAATAAAAGATAAGCAAATGCCCATCAGCTAACTGAATTGGTAATCAGAAAATGTAGTTTGAATAGGTACCACCCCAGGAGGACTTACGATGCAGCAAGGAAAAGATTGAGTTTTGCAAAGTTACTTTTAAATTATTCAAAGTTTTGATAAAGTGGATGCAAAGAGAATGCTTCCTCTGGTGGGAGAGAGCACAGCTAATAATGATAATCTTTACTGTCACAAGTAGGCTTACATTAACACTGCAATGAAGTTACTGTGAAAAGCCCCTAGTGTCCACACTCCGGCGCCTGCCCGGGTACACAGAGGAAGAATTCAGAATGTCCAAATTACCTCACAGCACGCCTTTCGGGACATGTGGGAGGAAACCGGAGCACCCGGAGGAAACCCACGCAGACACGGGGAGAACGTCCGCACAGTCACCCAAGCCGGGATTCAAACCCGGGTACCCTGGCGCTGTGAAGCAACAGTGCTAACCACTGTGCTACTGTGCAGTCCATTACAGGCCATTAATATAAAACAGTCACCAAAAAATGCAGTCGGGAATTCAGAAGAAATGTCTTCATCCAAAGAGTGATAAGAATGTGCGACTTTGCATCACGGGGGTGGATGGTGCGAACAGTAAAGATGCATTTAAGGGGAGATGAGGCAAGAATTTGAGACAGAAGAGAACAGAGGGCTACGACGGCAGACTTAGAACATAGAACATACAGTGCAGAAGGAGGCCATTCGGCCCATCGAGTCTGCACTGACCCACTTACGCCCTCACTTCCACCCTATCTCCGTAACCCAATAACCCCTCCTAACCTTTTTGGTCACTAAGGGCAATTTATCCTGGCCAATCCACCTAACCTGCACATCTTTGGACTGTGGGAGGAAACCGGAGCACCTGGAGGAAACCCAAGCAGACACGGGGAGAACGTGCAGACTCCGCACAGACAATGACCCAACGGGGAATCAAACCTGGGACCCTGGAGCTGTGAAGCCACTGTGCTAACCACAGTGCTGCCCTGCAACAATGTTGGGAATTCATCTATTAAAGGCTATAATGTCCGTTTGAATTATTTTTGTTTTCTTGATCACAGGAATGTCCATGGAGACATGATGAGGTTATTATTTTGCTATTGTCGTATTGTGCGTGCGTTGGAAGCATTTTCAATGTTTTCCGTCATTATTAAATACCCTACTGCAGCAACATTGGTTGGAGAAACCACTGTAAAAAAAGAAATTAAAATTGGGACGAGTCCAAAAAGACTTAATTTGGATTCATTCAGCAGAGTCAATTTTGAAACAATTCAAGTTTGTTCTCTCCGGATGTGCCTGTGTAAAAAATGAGTCTGGAAGGAAAAATAATTCTTGTACATGCATGATGTCACTTTGATTTCAAACCAAAACTGAGCCTCAATTCTGATCAGTTTGGTTCACTCCTGATGGGCAGTTCTTTTAAAAACAATAATTTTTTGCCCACCCTATTTGCCCTTGAACCGAGTGGCTTGCTAGACCATTTCAGAGGGCATTTAAGAGTCACATGTCAGCCAGACCAGGTAAGGATGGCAGGAGATTAGAGAACCAGATAGGTTTTAACAACAATTCTCATAGAATCCTTATGGTGCAGAGGTCTGCACCATCCCCTCCAACAGAGCACCCTACCTCTGTAATCCCACTTAACTTTTGGAAACTAAAGAGCAGGGGCTGTTTAGCACAGGGCTAAATCGCTGGCTTTGAAAGCAGACCAAGGCAGGCCAGCAGCACGGTTCAATTCCTGTAACAGCCTCCCCGAACAGGCGCCGGAATATGGCGACTAGGGGCTTTTCACAGTAACTTCATTGAAGCCGACTTGTGACAATAAGCAATTTTCAATTCATTTCATTTAGCGTCGCCAATTTACCTAATTCTAGATTTTTAAAAATTGAATTCAAATTTCATTATCTCACAAGGTGGGGTTTGAACTCTGGTCCCAAGAGGATTACACAGTGAGCTGGATTCTCCGCTGTCGGGATTCTCTGCTACGCCGGCAGCTCACCCAGGCCCGGCGATTTCCCGGGCTGCCCACAATATGAAACGCCTTTGGCCGGCTGGCGGAACGGAGAATCCCGCTGTCGGCAAGGGTGCGCCGCACCTGAAAACAGCTGGCACGCCAGGGTCCTGACCACTGGGACCATACGTGTCCCGCGCCATCGGGAACTCGGCCCATCGGGGGCGTAGCATCGCGGGTGGGCCAGCAGAAGGATGCCATTCGGCCCATCGGGTCTGCATCTACCCTACGTAAGCGTACACCTCCACTCTATCCCCATAATCCAGTAACCTCACCTAACCTTTTTGGACACTAAGGGCAATTTAGCAGGGCCAATCTATCTAATCTGCACGTCTTTGGACTGTGGGAGGAAGCCGGAGCACCCGGAGGAAACCCACACAGACGCGGGGAGAACGTGCAGACTCCGCACAGACAGTGGCCCAAGCCGGGAATCGAACCTGGGAACCTGAAGCTGTGAAGCAACTGTGCTAACCACTGTGCTACCTTGCCGCCCTCGTCTTCTTTTTGCAAGTGTTTCACCGCCTCTACCAACGTTGCCGCTCAGTGTTTTTTGCTCCCTGGTGAAGCATTTGGAACATCTGTGATTATGTCAATACAAGTTTATGATATGAACATGGCTGTAAAAATTCATGCAATCAATGGTAATTTTATCTTTCAAGTATGGCTTCCTATCCACTTGCAATGGAATTATCGGAATAAATGGCCATTTACTTGTTGCCAAAAGACTCATTGAAGTTCGGCCAAGCAGAGTTTGTTTCTTAGATGCAAAATGGCCTCCTGAGCATCCAACATAGCGGGTAGGCCACACACCTTATGAGTCAGAACTGCGATATTGGCTAAGGCCAAAATAATTGGCGCATCAGCAAATGTTAATAGCAATATAAGAGCATTAGAAATAGGAGCAGGAGTATACAGTTCCTCAGGCCTACTCCATCATTCAGTATGATCATGGCTGATCTTCCGGGTCAACTCTATTTCCCCACCCACCCCTTGATTGACTAATGGACCAAAACCATCTGTCTGTCTCAGCCTTGAATACGCTCAACGATGCAGAATCCGTGATGCAATTTCATTTGCAAAGAAGGGCCTAATCTGAAATCTTCATTGCAATGTTGGGCTGCGTTAATGTGTGTGCCTGAGTGAAGGTCAGTGCTGTGTTTGGGCAGGGGATAGTCTCAGGCAAGTCCTGCTCCTTATCTACTTGATGACTATACAGATGCAGCTTCCAGGAGTTGGAAGCTGCTCTCAGCACACTGAGCCAGTGAAACTGAATCGTGAAGCGTTGCTTCTTATGAGTAACAGTAACTGCTCTGGCAGTAGAAGGTCATTACCATTGTGGTAATAAAACATACAATCCCAATTTTAAAAATGTACAGATGGTAGTGGAAAGGCTCAAATAGCCATGCGGTACATTCAAAATATGTTGTACAGCAGAGCTGGATTAGATAGTGTTACAAGGCTATAACAGAACCTTGGAACTCAACGCTATAACTAATTTGAACTTGACCTGAACCGTTTAAGAATGTAGGAGAACTGTATCCAAACAAAGAGTGCCAGAGTATTTTGAACATGTTCACTATTAATTAGGAACATAGAACATACAGTGCAGAAGGAGGCCATTCTGCCCATCGAGTCTGCACAGGCCCACATTAAGCCCTCACTTCCACCCTATCCCCATAACCCAATAACCCCACCTAACCTTTTTGGACACTAAGGGCAATTTAGTACGCCCAATTCACCTAACCTGCACATGTTTGGACTGTGGGAGGAAACCGGAGCACCCGGAGGAAACCCACGCTGAGACGGGGAGAACGTGCAGACTCCACACAGACAGTGACCCAGCGGGGAATCGAACCTGGGACCCTGGCGCTGTGAAGCCACAGTGCTATCCACTTGTGCTACCGTGCTGCCCTGCACTACCGTGCGTGGAAGTTTCATAGAAGAAGATGATGCGAGCCTCCTTCTTGAACCGCTGCCGTTGGATAGGGACTTCCAAGGTTTCGGCCCAGTGGCAATGAAGGAATGGCGCTATATGTCCAAGTCAATGCGAGATGTGACTTGGAGCAGAACTTGCAGGTAATTCGTATTTCCACACCGAGTGTGATCTCAACAGTAGAGATCGCTGTATGTGTCACACTTTCACACCCTTAGTGTTTTAGAAATTCCTTCACAGAAAGTGGATGTTGCTGGCCAGGCCTACGTTTATTGCCTATCCCTAATTGCCCTTCAATATGTCAACATTTGGGAAAAGGATCAAATCCTGAATGGATTAGCACTAATTATCCAGGGATCCTTTATGAACAAATTTAAACTGTAATCCATTTCAACAGTTGAAGTTTTGCTGTATTTATATTTGTTCCACAACATTCAGCAGTTAGAAACACGCTTAAGTATGTTACCATTTAATGAACAGGAGTGCTGATAACCCAACATAACATCTCCTATTTACTCAGCTCTGTGCTAAATGTGTTAAAACGTCATTATCCTCCAGGGAGAATGTTTAATCCCCGCAATTCTGTGATGCCCTTTGCCTGACTTTCACAGGAAAATCCAGAAAAGTCGGCCAGCAATGAACCTTTCCTAATTGCAATGTTCTTTTAAAACTCTGTCTTTGTGCTAAAGGACTTTGACTCCAATCTTTTCTGTTCCGCATTTTATTCCTTTGTTAAGAAAAACCTTTTGTGATTTCTCAACCCACCCCCTTAATCAAATTAAAATCTCACCTATCTCAAATTTAAGATTGTGACCAAAAGTCCCACGCAGCATTTAGTAGTTTTTAGACACACAAAACATGATTTATAAACATGGCACAGGAATCCATTTACTTTGGATTCAGTTTTCTTTGCTGTTTGCTCACTATTGTACAAGTTTAACACAGCCCCAAGGTTAGATTATGTGCACGATTTAACGGGACAAGTCGTAGCAAGCAAGCTTTCCAGGGAGCCCCTCGACAGCCGTGTTGGCAAGCTCCTGGTCGCTATCTAACCACACTTCACCATTATTTTAGGCCCTTGCGAGTTCCTCTCCAATCGAGCCCACACTTAGAATTATTTTCACCACTGGATAGCTGGACAGATCGGCTGCTCAGAGATCACCAACACGAGAAACATAATGATCATCATAATATTTATTGTCACAGGTAGGCTTACATTAACACTGCAATGAAGTTACTGTGAAAAGCACCTAGTCGTCACACTTGGGTGCCTGTTCGGGTACACTGAGGGAGAATTCGGAATGTCCAAATTACCTAACAAGCACGTCTTTCGGGACTTGTGGGAGGAAGCTGGAGCACCCGGAGGAAACCCACACAGACACGGGGAGAACGCACAGACAGTGACCCAAGCCGGGAATCGAACCTGGGGTCCTGGTGCTCTGAAGCAGCAGTGCTAACCATGCTGCCCTTAATCGACCCCAAGAATAGACCAGCGAATTTAGCGGGTACGTGAGCCCAAGGGTGTCCTGGCCACATCCAAGGTGGAGGAGTGCTGCAGCAGGCAGCTTCTGGTGTTCTTGATAGATTGAGCACTACTGGGCCATCGTCTCGACCTGTGTGTCCAAACCCAGTCACTAGGCATGGCTTCTTGCCAGCACCTTCATTTTGGACACGCCTGTTGTGAAGGTCTTGCCTGTCTCTTTGTCGGAACAACCCTTGTGCCTCACAGGAAGATTCCATTCTAGTCGCCAGTTTGATAATGACATGGGGAGTCCACACTGAGTAAAATAAAGAAACAAAGAGTTTTTTACAACGCGATATGTACACTGCCTCGTCAAACCCTACTGGGTTCCTCACTGGTCCGTGCCTTACTGTCCGACCTTTCATACAGACGTTAATAGCTATTCCCCACCCCTAGCGGGGGAGCCCGTACTCCACAAGGACCGCAATGAAGATAATCATTTGCCCTCCGTAGTCCCCGTGCTGGCGATGACACATTTAATTCCATTGACCCATTCTTTTTCTGATGTTGATCTGCTTCACTTTTCAAAGTTATTGACGATTCTGCTTCCCACCATTGCTTCTAGTTGGGCAGTTTGTGTTCTAATGCCCCCCACCCCACCCCCTCCCCACCCCTCATCCCCCACCCCCACCGCAAAATGACCTATAAAAATGTCCTTTGTTGAATACTCTCCAGATAAATAAATACCCTTTTGTTATCTGAGAAGCTGAACAGTGAAAAAGGAGTTTCTCTACTTACCAAACAACTTTGAATTGCTCTATCAGATGTCCTGTTCTGTGTTACGAACACACCAGCGCACAGACAAACATGGCCAATCAGAGGGGGGACGGGGCGGAGGGCACGGGGGGGGGGGGGGGCGGGGGGGGGCTACTTGGCCGGGGCTGCAAGCTTAAAGGGGGGCCTCAAACGTAGACACTTGTCAATTTGCGGGCATTTGATAAGTTTCGTAATTTTCTTTTTTGCACAAACGGAAATAGTACAGGAAAAGAAAGTAAGTTTCGTTGTTCCATATTGTGCACGAAGCAGCGGCTGCACAGCCTATCCTTACTACGCATGAAGAAGGTGGCAAGTTTGAGTGTTAAGGCAGCAGGGCGAGCGCAAAGTTGATGTTGTCGTACTATTCTTTCACAGGAACTCTTTGGATAGCTTTTCAGAATAAAATCCTAAGAATGAAAGCACTCTTCCAGGATTGCAAGCCCGAGGAACTGCCTCAAGAAATACTCAAACTTGGACTCTGTGAGCGGGATTCTCCGGAATCGGCGCGGTGGCCCGACGCCGGGGTTAAAAACTCCAGCGTCGGGCTGACCGGAAGTAACTGAATCCTCCGCACTTCCGGGGGCTAGGTGCACGCTGGAGGGGTCGACGCCGCACCAGCCGGCGCCGAAGGGACTGCACGAGTCCACGCATGCGCCAAAGGACCGGCGTGATCCCGCGCATGCGCAGAACCGCCGGCGTATTCAGGCGCGCCGGCCATGGCGGAGCCCTACAGGGTCTGGCAGGGAAGGAAGGAGTGCCCCCATGGCACAGGCCCCGCCCGTAGATCGGTGAGCCCCGATCACGGGCCAGGCCGTCATGGGGGCCCCCACAGGGTTGGATCCCCCCGCGCCCCCCCCCGAGGACCGCCCCAGCCAACTTACCTGCCAGGTCCCGCTGTGTGGTACCATGTCTAATCTACGCCGGCGGGACTGGCCAAAAACCGACGGTCGCTCGGCCCATCAGGGCCCGGAGAATTGCCGGGGGGAGGGGCCGCTGCCAACGGCTCCCGACCGGCGTGGCGTGAACCCCGCCCCTGCCCAAAAACTGGCACTGGCGAATACGGCAGCCGGCATCGGGGCGGCGAGGCGGGATTCGGGCCGCCCTCCCGGGAATTCACCGACCCAGCGGGGTGTCGGAGGATCCTGCCCAAGGTATTAGGAAAGAATTGATGTTCTCCAATGCCTAAGTTAGAATGGAGTTTTGATTGTTTATTAGACCACACTTATTGTTTGATAGGATGCACATATAAATAAAGGGGATACAGGTGGCACTGTGCTGTCTTGATGGAGAAATGATTGTTGGTTACAATTAACTTTAAGTCGACGAAGTCAACACTTGCTTTCAAGTTGCTATTGCAGTGTTAACTGTGAGCCGAACACTCTGGGGTGTTTCTTAATATCACAATCGCATTGTATATTTTTGTCTGTTTACCTACATCAGTGGCTTCAGGTGAGCACACTTTCAACGTGTTAAAGCAGGTCAGGAATTATCACCATTCCGTTGTGGGACAAGAGCATTTGAATAGTCTTGCCACACTGTGTGACATTTAGCTCAGTGGACTAGACAGCTGGCTTGCAATGCAGACCAAGGCCAGCAGCACGGGTTCAATTCCTGTACCAGCTTACCCAAACAGGTGCCGGAATGTGGGGACTAGGGGCTTTTCACAGTAACTTCATACTTGTGACAATAAAAGATTATTATTAATATCAAATGTGACAATGCAGCACAGTGGTTAGCACTGTTGCTCCACAATGCCAGGGTCCCAGGTTCGATTCCCGGCTTGGGTCACTGTCTGTGCGGGGTCTGCACGTTCTCCCTGTGTGTCTGCGTGGGTTTCCTCGGGTGCTCCGGTTTCCTCCCACAAAGGTCCCGAAAGCCGTGCTTGTTAGGTGAATTGGACATTCTGAATTCTCCCACAGTGTGCCACAAAACGTGCCGGAGTGCGGCGACTGCAGTGTTAATGTAAGCCTACTTGTGACACTAATAATTTTATTAGTAAAAGACAAATTTTCCCTCAAGAAAAAGGCTAGAAAAGCAATTTTTAAAATATTTAAATTATATCTCACTTCCTTTTGGTGCAATATGTTGTTTGCGTGTATCTTCATTTTTTTATTTATTCTCTTTTTTTTTAAATTTAGAGTACCCAATTCATTTTTTCCAATTAAGGGGCAATTTAGCCTGGACAATCCACCTACCCTGCACATCTTTGGGTTGTGTGGGTGACACCCACGCAAACACGGGGGAGAATGTACAAACTCCACACGGACAGTGACCCAGAACCAGGATCGAACCTGGGACCTCAGCGCCGTGAGGCAACTGGGCTAACCCACTGTGCCACCGTGCTGCCCTTCATTTTTCTATTTATGGCTAGTGGCCCCTAAAGGTGGAAGTGGCCCAGGCCTCTCTGGTCCTCCGAGGGGACCTGCATACAGACATACAAACTAGGAGCAGGAGAAGACCACTCGGCCTGTTGATCCATTCAATAAGATCAAGGCCGGCCTGCTTGTAACCTCAACCCGATCTACTTCCAAAAGCCTGTACCCCCTTGCTTATCAAGGGTCTATCTAACTTCAAAATATTCAAGGGGTGGGATTTTCTGCATTCCCGTAATGCGTTTTTGCAGCGGTGGGATTGCCCAGTCCCACCACCGTCAACAAGGTTCCCCATTGTTTTCACCATCCACCGCTGGGGAACCCACACCGGGCAATGGGCTGCCCTCAGCGGGGCTGGTCAACCCCACTGGCAGGAACAATCAGAAAATCCCGCCTGCAGACTCTGCCTCCATCGCCTTTTGAGGAAGAGAGTTCCAAAGACTCACGACCCTCTGATAAGAAAATGTCTCCTCATCTCTGTCTTAAGTGGGTGACCCGTTATTTTTAAACAGTGACCCCTAGTTCCAGATTGTCCCACAAGGGGAAGCCTCCTTTCCACATCCACCCTGTCTAGAGCCCTCAGGACCATATATGTTTCACTGTCGGTTGGACAGTGCAGGGTCCAGCTTTCTAATAAGCAAACAGGTGGTGAAAAGAATTCACACAAAGTCACCCACCTCCAGTGGGAAAATCCCATGGCAACGGCGCCAGGCCTGCCACCTACCTGCCCCCACTCACCCCTGCTACGATTTTACCAGCAGTGGGGGGATGTGTCAGGAGGCTCACTCAACTATGGGCCAATTGACTCCCTCGGTGTCGCCAATTAATGACCACCTAAGGACCTCCTCCTGCTGTGGTGTAGGAGACCAACATCACGTGTCCAACCCACCAAGCGAAACCTAGTGGGCAAGGGTGATTTTTGCCTCCTTTTCTGTCCCCTTGTCCCTATTAAAGCTCCCCCCCCCCCCCCCCACCCAAGGTAATCCCCATTCCCGCCCCACCCCTGACTTCTCTATCCCACCCTGATGATCCGTGCTGCTGCCCGTTCCCCACCGGCCGATTTGGCCCTCAACGCACAATTCAGTCCAATGTTGCAGATTGGAATGAAAGGTTTCTCCCTTTATCGAGGCTGTGAGGCCTGCTGAGGATTTCCAGCATTTTCTGTTTTCATCCAGGCTGGGCATCCAGCTAAGTCCAAACTCAACCCTTTTAGTCAGGCACTCCATCCCAAATGAGACCTTGGGAGTGGGATCTCACACCGCACATTCCTGACTCTTGGCATTGTGCCTCTTTCCTTGACGGTCTCGCCAGGGCAAAGGTCCACCTCTTGCTACCTCTTTGTTCCCATGGAGAGTAAATATTGAGTCAAATGAATTCTTGTAAGTTATTTTCCTTCTCGTCGCCCGCTATTGTCAAGGTACTGATGTGGTCCCATGAGTACTGGCAGTCCTCCAGTACATCATCACGTATTTGTCCTTCATGTGTGCGCCTGGTCAGTGGATGGTAGTTCACGATTCTCACTCGCTGAGCCAAATTGCTCTTCGCACAATACGGCCACTCAAATGCACTGTCCAGCCAACGTCATCACGTTGTCATGTGAGAGTACCTTTATGAAATGGGCGTTTAAGAAATGTACCTTTAAGAAATGGGTGTTTATCAGTGATGTCAGAGTGTGGGTGGGGCTGGGCTGTCTGTCAGCTTTTTACTTTCATTTTAGGTTGTTTGCTGCAGGATGTGTTTTAGTTTCGTTTTCAGAGCTGCACTCACAGCCAGAAGGGGTATTAGTCTCTCTCTCTGTAATATAAAGACTGTAAGTTGACCCTTTGGTGATTTAAAACTAATAACTGCTCTCAGTAGTGACTTTAACCTGATGTGCTTCTGTTTAAAGTTTTTTTAAAGTCTTATGGATGTTAAAAGGACAGCTTAAGGATTACTTAGTGTTTGGGGGTTGTATTTGAATTAATGGTTGCTAAGATGTTCACTGTATGTTTTAAAAAGATTAACTTGAGTTCATCGAATAAACATTGTTTTGCTTTAAAAAATACTTTTCCATTTCTGCTGTACCACACCTGTAGAGTGAGCCGTGTGCTCCCCATACCACAATCTAGTAAAAGTTGTGAGTCAGGTGAATTCCATGATACACTTTGGGGTTCTCTAAACCCTGGCCCATAACAACGTAATGACCCGGAGAGGGAATTTAAGCCGATTTTCATTACAATTTATCTCCACTAAGGGACTGGATGGTGCAATACACTTAAAACAGTGTAACAGGCTCAGTATAGATTGCCAGGACTGGGGGCGGTGGGGGCTCTGATTAACAATTACCTCATAGGTTTTATTCTTCATTGTTACAGGCAAATTGGAGAGAACTGCAGATAATTTCCAAAGTATTGTATGCTATTCTGCCACTGCAGATTAACTTGTCATGTTGGGTCCCACGTGGATCTGCCTGTTGGACTGCCTCCTGTATGAGGGTGTATTATTTTTATTGAAAAACATGGACAGGAGGCTCATATTCCAAATTTCGCTGATAGGTGGGCCCAACCTCCACCAGCCCAGTTGCTGGTGTGTCCCCTCGTGGTCACTTTACGGGGATACTGTAGATTTTCACCTCAGATTTACATTACTAAAAGCCACCAGCTTGCACAGCATGAATCTTCTGCGGCATTGAGGCCACATTAATTCAAGTCCAATTTTACAGGAACGCTCCCTGGATGGTGATTCGCATCTTTCCTTTTGAATTAAGTTTGGTCAGATAGAAATCGGGAATAAACACCAGCTGGAACGTTCACGGAATAACCACGAACCAGAGCATTTGAGGCCATTCTTGCCATTATTTCGCTATGTAATTCAATGCAGCAAATGAATTGAATAATAATCACAGATTTCTCCCCGGGCACTGTTTGAAAGTTGCCGGGAGGATTGGAATGAGGAAATGTTAATTTTACTGTCACAGGCACCGCGGGCCGATAAATATCCTCCGTTTTAAAGAGCTTCGGGTGAGTATTAACAAATTGTGTTCAGATTCTTTAATTGAAATGGGGGGAATGAATTTTGCAAGAAGAGGATATGCAAACAGCAGGCTTGTACTTTTTCATCTGAACATATTTGTACGGCCTTTAGCGCCAGCAAACAAGTTTTATCTTTCATAGCGTATCGTAGTTGCCTTGTTCACTTTAAAACAGGTTACGTCTTCTCCCAACTAACCACCCCGCCTCACGCTCCCCACATGCACACAATCATTCTAGTATACACAATTAAATTGTGGGTGGGAGATGTGGGGTGGGGGGTTGCTGGGAGGGGTCAGGACAAATACAGTGCATGGGCCGGACGGAGTTCATTGTGTCCTTTTGTCAATGCTCCTCAATGCCTGGTCCCTAAACCTAACCCCAATCCTGTCCAAACTCTTTAAAGAGACACTTGATGGCCCAATACAAGCTGACAACTGAAGATGCCCCGGAAGTAAGCAGATATCAGGTGGAACAGATGAGTTATGCAACTTGTTAAATCAGCTCTCGGCATGCCTCAGCAGAGCAAAACATGGTTACACATAACCCTGAAGAGGGAGTTGATGGTGCATTTGCAATGTGGATGGGGCAGTGGGTGATGTGTGGGATGGGTGTGGTGCATGGAGGAGGGGGGATGTGGTGTGTGGGGGAGGAGGTGGCGGTGTGTATTGGGGAGGGAGTGTGGGCGAGGGGTGGTGGTGTGTGTTGGGTAGGGAAGTGGTGTGTATGGGGGAGGGTGTGTGGTGTAGGTGGGGGAGGGGCTCTGGTGTGTGTGGGGGGGAGGGGCCTGGTGTGTGTGGGAGAGGGCGTGGTGTGTGTGGGGGAGTGGTTGTGGTGTGTGTGGGGGAGGAGGTGTAGTGTATGTTGGGGAGGGGCTGTAGTGTGTGTGGGGGAGGGGGCTGTAGTGTGTGTGGGGGAGTGGTGCAGTGTGTGTGGGGGGAGGGTGTGGTGTGTGGGGAGGGGTGTGGTGTATGGGGGTGTGGTGTGTGGGGGGAGGGGTGTGGTGTGTGGGGGGAGGGGTGTGGTGTGTGGGGGGGAGGGGGTGTGGTGTGTGGGGGGGAGGGGGTGTGGTGTGTGGGGGGGAGGGGGTGTGGTGTGTGGGGGGGAGGGGGTGTGGTGTGTGGGGGGGAGGGGGTGTGGTGTGTGGGGGGGAGGGGGTGTGGTGTGTGGGGGGGAGGGGGTGTGGTGTGTGGGGGGGAGGGGGTGTGGTGTGTGGGGGGAGGGGGTGTGGTGTGTGGGGGGGAGGGGGTGTGGTGTGTGGGGGGAGGGGGTGTGGTGTGTGGGGGGAGGGGGTGCGGTGTGTGGGGGGAGGGTGTGTGGTGAGTGGGGGGAGGGGGTGTGGTGTGTGGGGGAGGGGGTGTGGTGTGTGTGGGGGGAGTGGGTGTGTGGTATGTGTGGTGGAGGGGGTGTGGTGTATGGGGGGGTTGTGTGTGTGGTGGAAGGGGTGTGGGGGCCTGTGGGGGGAGGGTATGGGGGGGTTGTGTGTGTGGTGGAAGGGGGTGTGGGGGGCTGTGGGGGGAGGGGTGTGTGGTGTGTGGGTGTATGGGGGTGTGGGGGTGGTGTGTGTGGGGAGGGGGGGTGGTGTGGTGGGGGGTGTGGGGTAGGGGGGGTGTGGGGGGAGGGGTGTGGTGTGTGGGGAGGGGGGTATGGTGTGTGTGGGGAGGGGGGTGGTGTGGTGGGGGTGTGGTGTGTGGGGTAGGGGAGGTGTGGGGGAGGGGTGTGGGGAGGGGGGTATGGTGTGTGTGGGGGAGGGGGGTGGTGTGGGGGAGGGGGGGTGGGGAAGGGGGTGGTGTGGGGGAGGGGGGAGGGGGGAGGGGGGGTGGGGGGAGGGGGGTGGTGTGGGGAGGGGGGAGGGGGGGAGGGGGGTGTGGGGGAGGGGAGGGGGGGTGTGGGGGAGGGGGGAGGGGGGGTGTGGGGAGGGGGGGAGGGGTGGTGTGGGGAGGGGGGGAGGGGTGGTGTGGGGGAGGGGGGAGGGGTGGTGTGGGGGAGGGGGGAGGGGTGGTGTGGGGGTGTGGGGGAGGGGGTGTGGGGAGGGGGTGTGTGGGGGAGGGGGGTGTGGGGGAGGGGGTGTGGTGTGTGGGGGAGGGGGTGTGTGGGGGAGGGGGGGTGGGGGAGGGGGGGGGTGGGAGGGGGTGTGGTGGGGGAGGGGGGGGTGTGGGGAGGGGGGGGGGGGTGGGGGGGGTGGGGGAGGGGGTGTGGTGTGTGGGGGAGGGGGGGGTGTGGGGGAGGGGGTGTGGGGGAGGGGGGGTGGGAGGGGGTGGTGTGGGGGAGGGGGGGGGGTGGGAGGGGGGTGGTGGGGGGGTGGGGGTGGGGGGGTGTGGGGGAGGGGGGGTGGGGGAGGGGGTGTGGTGTGTGGGGGGTGTGGTGTGTGGGGGAGGGGGTGTGGGGTGTGTGGGGGAGGGGGTGTGTGGGGAGGTGGGGTGTGGGAGGTGGGGTGTGGGGGAGGGGGTGTGGGGTGTGGGGAGGTGGGGTGTGGGGGAGGGGGTGTGGTGTGTGGGGAGGGAGGTATGGTGTGTGTGGTGGAGGGGTGTGGGGGAGGGGATATGGTGTGTGTTGGGGGGGGATATGGTGTGTGTTGGGGGGAGGGGGGTGGTGGTGTGTTGGAGGGGGTGTGGTGTGTGTGGGAGGGGGGGTGGTGTGTGTGGGGAGGGGGGGTGGTGTGTGTTGGGGGAGGGAGTGTGGTGTGGGTGTGGGGGAGAGGGTGGTGTGTGTGTGGGGGAGGGGGGTGGTGGTGTGTGTGGTGGAGGGGGTGTGGGGTGTGTGGGGGGTGGGGATGTGGTGTGTGTTGGGGGAGTGGGTGTGGGTGTGTGGTGGAGGGGGTGTGGGTGTGTGGTTGGGGGAGAGGGGTGTGGTGTGGGGGGGGGGGTGTGGTGTGTGTGGTGGAGGGGGTGTGGTGTGTGGTGGGTGGGGGGGGTGTGGGGGGAGGGGGGGGGTGTGGGGGGAGGGGGGTGTGGTGTGTGTGGTGGAGGGGGTGTGGTTGTGTGGGGTGGGGGGGTGGGGTGTGGGGGGGAGGGGGTGGGGTGTGGGGGGTGGGGTGGGGGTGTGGGTGTGGGGGGGGGTGTGGGGGGGGGGGGTGGGTGGGGGGAGGGGGTGGGGTGTGTGGGGGGGAGGGGGTGGTGTGTGTGGGGGGAGGGGGTGGGTGTGTGGGGGGAGGGGGTGGTGTGTGTGGGGGGAGGGGGTGGTGTGTGTGGGGGGTGGGGGTGGTGTGTGTGGGGGAGGGGGTGTGGTGTGTGTGGGGGAGGGGTGTGGTGTGTGTGGGGGGGGGGTGGTGTGTGTGTGGGGGGGGGGTGTGGGGGGGGATGTGGGGTGGGTGTGGGTGGGGGGGGTTGTGGTGGGGTGGGGTGGTGGGGGTGGGGTGTGGGAGGGGGGGGTTGTGGGGGGGGGGGGTGTGGGTGTGGGTGGGGGGGTGGGTGTGGTGGGGGAGGGGGGTGGGTGTGTGGTGGGGGTGGGTGGTTGTGGGGGAGGGGGGGTGGTGGGGGGTTGGGGGTGTGGTGGGGGTGTGGGGGAGGGGGTGGTGTGTGGGGGAGGGTATGTTGTGTGGGATGGGGGGGGTGTGGGGGAGGGGGTGGGGTGGGGGGAGGGGCTCTGGTGTGTGTGGGGGGGAGGGGCCTGATGTGTGAGGGCGAGGGTGTGATGTGTGTGGGGAAGTGGTTGTGGTGTGTGTGGGGGAGGAGGTGTGTGTGTGGGGGAGGGGCTGTAGTGTGTGTGGGGGAGGGGGTGTAGTGTGTGTGGGGGAGGGGTGCAGTATGTGTGGGGGGGGTGTGGGGGGAGGGGGTATGGGGAGAGGGTGTGGTGTGTGGGGGAGGGGTGTGGTGTATGGGGGGTGTGGTGTCTGGGGGAGGGGGTGTGGTGTGTGGGGGAGGGGGTGTGGTGTGTGGGGGGAGGGTGTGTGGTGTGTGGGGGGAGGGGGTGTGGTGTGTGGGGGGAGGGGGTGTGGTGTGTGTGGGGGAGTGGGTGTGGTGTGTGGGGGAGGGTCTGTGGTATGTGTGGTGGAGGGGGTGTGGTGTATGGGGGGGTGTGTGTGTGGTGGAAGGGGTGTGGGGGGCTGTGGGGGGAGGGTGTGTGGTGTGTGTGGGAGGGGTGTGGTGTATGGGGGTGTGGGGGTGGTGTGTGGGGGAGGGGGGTGGTGTGGTGGAGGGGGGTGGGAGGGGGTCTGGTGTGTGGGGTGGGGGTGTGGGGGAGGGGGGTATGGTGTGTGTGGTGGAGGGGTGTGGTGTGTGTGGGGGAGGGGATATGGTGTGTGTTGGGGGAGGGGATATGGTGTGTGGTTGGGGGAGGGGGTGTGGTGTGGGGGGGCGGGGGTGTGGTGTGTGTGGTCGAGGGGGTGTGGTGTGTGTGGGGGGGGGTGTGGGGGAGGGTGTGGGTGTGTGGGGGAGGGTGTGTAGTGTGTGGGGATGGTGGGGTGGGGTGTGGGAGGGGGGGGTGGGGTGTGGGGAGGGGGGGTGTGGTGTGTGGGGGGTGGTGTGTGGGGGAGGGGGTGGTGTGTGTGGGGGTGGTGTTTGTGGGGGAGGGGGTGGTGGGGGTATGGTGTGTGTGTGGGGGATGTGGGGGGAGGGGGTGGTGTGTGGGGGAGGGTATGTAGTGTGTGGGGATGGGGGGGGTGTGGGGAGGGGGTGTGGGGGGAGGGGCTCTGGTGTGTGTGGGGGGAGGGGCCTGATGTGTGAGGGCGAGGGTGTGATGTGTGTGGGGAAGTGGTTGTGGTGTGTGTGGGGGAGGAGGGTGTGTGTGTGGGGGAGGGGCTGTAGTGTGTGTGGGGGAGGGGCTGTAGTGTGTGTGGGGGAGGGGGTGTAGTGTGTGTGGGGGAGGGGTGCAGTATGTGTGGGGGGGGGTGTGGGGGGGAGGGGGTATGGGGAGAGGGTGTGGTGTGTGGGGGAGGGGTGTGGTGTATGGGGGGTGTGGTGTCTGGGGGGAGGGGGTGTGGTGTGTGGGGGAGGGGGTGTGGTGTGTGGGGGGGAGGGTGTGTGGTGTGTGGGGGGAGGGGGTGTGGTGTGTGGGGGGAGGGGGTGTGGTGTGTGTGGGGGGAGTGGGTGTGGTGTGTGGGGGAGGGTCTGTGGTATGTGTGGTGGAGGGGGTGTGGTGTATGGGGGGGTGTGTGTGTGGTGGAAGGGGTGTGGGGGGCTGTGGGGGGAGGGTGTGTGGTGTGTGTGGGAGGGGGTGTGGTGTATGGGGGTGTGGGGGTGGTGTGTGGGGGAGGGGGTGGTGTGGTGGAGGGGGGTGGGGAGGGGGTCTGGTGTGTGGGGTGGGGGGTGTGGGGGAGGGGGGTATGGTGTGTGTGGTGGAGGGGTGTGGTGTGTGTGGGGGAGGGGATATGGTGTGTGTTGGGGGAGGGGATATGGTGTGTGTTGGGGGAGGGGGTGTGGTGTGGGGGGGCGGGGGTGTGGTGTGTGTGGTCGAGGGGGTGTGGTGTGTGTGGGGGAGGGGGTGGTGTGTGGTGGAGGGGTGTGGTGTGTGTGTGGAGGAGGGGGTGTGGTGTGTGTGGAGGAGGGGGTGTGGTGTGTGTGGAGGAGGGGGTGTGGTGTGTGTGGAGGAGGGGGTGTGGTGTGTGTGGGGAGGGGGTGTGGTGTGTGTGGGGGAGGGGGTGTGGTGTGTGTGGGGGAGGGGGGGTGGTGTGTGGGGGAGGGGGTGTGGTGTGTGTGGGGGAGGGGGTGTGGTGTGTGGGGGAGGGGGTTGGTGTGTGTGGTGGAGGGGGTGTGGTGTGTGGGGGGTGGGGATGTGGTGTGTGTTGGGGAGAGGGTGTGGTGTGTGGGGGAGGGTGTGTGGGTGTGTGTGGTGGTGGGGGTGTGGTGTGTGTTGGGGGAGAGGGTGTGGTGTGTGGGGGAGGGTGTGTGGTGTGTGTGGTGGAGGGGGTGTGGTGTATGGGGGGGTGGGGTGGTGGTGTGGGGGGGGTGGTGTGTGGGGGAGGGGGTGTGTGTGTGGGGGGAGGGGGTGTGGTGTGTGTGGTGGAGGGGGTGTGGTATGTGTGGGGTGGTGGGGTGTGGGGGAGGGGGTGTGGTGTGTGGGGGAGGGGGTGTGGGGTGGGGGGTGGTGTGTGGGGGAGGGGGGTGGTGTGTGTGGGGGAGGGTGTGGTGTGTGTGGTGGAGGGGGTGTGGTGTGTGTGGGGGGGTGTGGGGGAGGGGGTGGTGTGTGGGGGAGGGTGTGTAGTGTGGGGATGGGGGGGTGTGTGGGGAGGGGTGTGGTGTGTGTGGGGGGGTGTGGGGGAGGGGGGTGTGTGTGTGGGGGGAGGGGGTGTGGTGTGTGGGGGAGGGGTGTGGTGTGTGTGGGGGAGGGGGTGTGGAGTGTGGTGTGTGTGGTGGAGGAGGTGTGTGTGGGGGAGGGGGTGTGGTGTGTGTGTGGGGGAGGGGGTGTAGTGTGTGTTGGGGGTGTAGTGTGTGTTGGGGGTGTGGCATGCTCTGTGGGGGTAGAGTGTGATGGGGTGGTATTTGGTGTATTTGGAAGTGAATTTGCTGTGTACTTCACTGTGAAATGCTGGACCTCTCTGATAAAAACAAATAAGTATTCTGGTTAATTTTACAATGAAAATATGTTTAATCTTCAATGGGAAAACATGTGACATTTGGATTTCCAATTGATCAGCTAGATTGCCGTTTCCCCAGACGTTTTCTCAAATGTCACAGACGCACACCCAATTCTCTGGGTGGGACTTTCGCTGTGGGCAGGTCAGGGTCAGTATCTGCTGTTGGTGGGGCTGGAACATGCCCGCCTCGCACTCAATCAGAGATATTAACGCCTCTCAAACTCCCTGACCTTCCACACTGCCTCATTCTCCTCGGTGTTTGGCCTTCATGGTGTTCAGCATGCTGGTGGATTTGTTTGAGTTTAACATAAAATGTGTCATGCAAAGCTGACACAGGTTAATAAGGCCATGCAAACGGCAAACCGAGTTTATTTCACGCACAACAGAACTGAAAAGCAGAGAGGTTTCTGTTAATATGGTATAGAATCTTGATTCAACCACACTGTGCACAGTTCCCAGTCTCATAGAATTTACAGTGCAGAAGGAGGCCATTCGGCCCATCGAGTCTGCACCGGCTCTCGGAAAGAGCACCCTATCCAAGCCCACACCTCCACCCTATCCCCATAACCCAGTAACCCCACCCAACACTAAGGGCAATTTTGAGCACTAAGGGCAATTCAGCATGGTCAATCCACCTAACCTGCACATCTTTGGACTGTGGGAGGAAACCGGAGCACCCAGAGGAAACCCACGCACACACGGGGAGAACGTGCAGTCTCCACACAGACAGTGACCCAAGCCGGGAATCGAACCCGGGACCCTGGAGCTGTGAAGCAATTGTGCTAACCACAATGCTACCGTGCTACCCACTCGATATTGCAAAATGAGAGGTACAGGAGAAGATGCAAACGCTATGGATCCTGACAATAATAGTACTGAAAACTTGTGCTCCAGAAATTGCCGCACCCCTAGCCAAGCTGATCCAGTACAGCTACTGGCATCCACCCGGCAATGTGGAAAATTGCCCAGGTGTGTTCTGTACACAGGAAACGGGACAAATTCAACCCAGCCAATTACCACCCGATTAGTCTACTCTCCAACATCAACAAAGTGATGGAAGGAGTCATCAACAGTGCTATTAAGCGGCACTTACTCAGCAATAACCTGCTGAGTAACTGAACTTGACCAGCCATATTAATACTGTGGCTACCAGGGCCGGTCAAAGGCTCGGAATCCTACGGCGAGTGACTCACCTCCTGACCCCCCCCCCCCCCGTCCATCATCTTTTTTTAAAAAATTATTCACGAGAATGGTGTCAGAACTGAGGATATGCACATCAGGAGAATCAGAACAAGCTGGAGTGCCTATCCCCAGGAGAGAGGGGGGCGACGGTGACCTGACAGAAAATTCTAAAAGCATTTGTCGGTGGATGTGGAGAAGATGTTTCAACTTGTGGGGAAGACCAAAACCAAAGGTCAGAGCGAAGATGACCACCAACAAAGCCTCGTGAGAAACTCGGGAAAGATTTATTTACTCGGTGGACCGAGTAGATCGGGAGAAACTGTTCCCCTTCGTAAACGGTCCAAGTACGAGAGGACAACAGACTTAAGGTGATCTGCAGAAGGAGTAAATGCAATGTGAGAAAAAACATTTTCACACAGAGAACGGTTGGGGACTGGAATGCGCGGCCTGGGAATGTGGTGGAGGCAGGTTCAGTCGAGGCTTTTGAGAGGGCGTTAGATGATTACTTGAATGGAAGCAATGTGCGGGGGTCGGGGGAAAAGGCAGGGGAACGGCACTAAGTCCTGATGTTCGTTTGGGGAGCCGGCGCAGACACGATGGCCTCCTACTGCACCGTAGAAATTCTGCTATTCTGTGACGATGTGGAACTTGATACCACAAAGAATATTGAAGCAAGGAGGTGAATTTGAGGTCAATAATGGGGCAAATTCAAGTGGAATCTAAATGGGCACGAGGGAGAAAGGAAAAGAAAGTTATGCTGATGGGGTTAGATGAAGGGGAGGAGGTCCATTCCAGCCAGCATGGACTCATTGGGCCGAATGGACTGTTTCTTGTCCATTCACTCTGACCTCATTCGGCCACTTTTTGTCACCGCCATGCTTTACGCCCCTCTCGGCTTCTAAGAATTTAGCCTGTTGTATTTGGACTAATCTTCGCTCCAACAGTTGCCTTTCTGAAGAGCACTGTATGCTTTTCCATGAATTCCTCCACTTGCCACCAGACACTCCTGCTGCCAATGTTTTACTGGGGTTTTGGTGAGCGCTGTAGGTTCAGCTCCTGCCAGGAAAGAAAGTACCCAGGACAGCCGGGTTATTTCTGGATAATAAATCATTTATTTCACATTATTGCATCTCATACACCAGTTGATGATGGAGCTTATTAAAATAACGGGAGAAAGAGGAGAAAATTGCACACTAACATCAGGCAGTAGTTACATGTAATTACCCATTTCCAGCAAAATACCCATAATAGCCACAGTCTGGACAATTCCATTCTTAATGTCTCATTCGAAGCCATTTGAAGTCCAACACATAATTGAATAAAAGCATAATTTTAAAATATCACATAGCTAAGAAAGCATTTCCACCCTCACCTTTTCAATAGGTAATGAAACTCCATTGGCAACATTATAATCTCGACTTTATGGAGTGCTCCAGCTTGAAGCTCTGAATTATCACACTCCTTGTTGCTTTTTCAATCCAGCCCTGACCCTGATACAAGTTCATATGCTCGCCTGCTCCTCAGCTGTGGCCGAGTTGGTAGCATTCTTGTTCTTTGAGACAGAAGGTTCTGGGTTCAAAGGTTAAACAAAAAAGCTACCGCCGCGATTTAACAGGACAAAAAGTGTCCCGTTTTCGTGCATTTAACGGGGTGTTTCTTGGCGTTTGCAGCACAGGGAACGACCCCGCTATCAAATGGGACTCTTTTTTTTTGGGCCTCTGCGAGGAGCGTCCCATTGAGGCCACACTTATCTTAATTTCCTCAGGGAGAGATTTAAATGCCGCCCCGATCTCTCAAACTCCTTTTGTCGCCTCTGGATCTCACCTCCCCCCCCCCAACCTCAATACCTCAGCTTACGTGGTAGGCGATCCTCAAGCTCCCCCCCCCCCCCCCACCTTACGCCACCTCATAAGGGCAGGGCACCCCGAGGCCCGATCCCCGACGCAGGCAACCTGGCACCCAGAACCTGCCAGCCTGGCACCCTTGCAGTGCCCCTGCCAGCCTGGCAGTGTCACCTGAGCACCCTGGCAGTGCCAAAGTGCCAGGTTGGAAGTGCCAAGGTGCCCAGGTAGCAGCAGGAGAGCCAGAATATAACCCTGTCCGGAGCCCGACCACCCGATGTCCTGGGAGACCCCCCACGTGCTCAGGAAACCTTGAGCAGTGCCTCTTCCGGCCACTGCAGCACTCTTCCCGGAGGTGCTAGAGAGAGCTGCTGGCCAATCCAATTGGTCAACAGCTGTCCAGGTTGGGATTTCCACCCAAGTAAGGGGCAGGTGGCCCACCTTATGTCAATTAACACTCGTTAGTGGGTAAAATAGCTGAGTCCCTTCCATCCAAAAAATTTAACCCAATGAATGACCTTTGAAAACGGGACAGGCAGGGGGGTGGGGGCAGGGCTGGTGATGGGAGCATGGGGTGAAACACTAGGGGCGTGATTCTCCGCTCCCACGCCGGTTGGGAGAATCACCTGGGTCGTCAAATTTTCCTGTGACACCGGTCCGACACCCTCCCGCGATTCATGGAAGGGGCCAGATCGGCACAATCGCGTTTTGCATGGCGTGGTCCAGTGAATCGCCCGAGACAGCCAAAATGGCGATTCACCGGTACCCCCGCGATTCGCCGGCCCGTATGGGCCGAGCGGCCAGCCCAAAACGGCGGGTTCCCCCCCGGCGCCGTCCACACCTGGTCGCTGCCGGCGGGAATAGCGCGGGAACGCTGGGGGGTTCGGCCTGCGGGGCGGCGAGGGGGGATCCTGCACCCGGGGGGGGGGGGTCCTCAAATGGGGTCCGGCCCGCGATCGGTGCCCACCGATCGTCGGGCCGCCTTCTCTGAAGGAGGACCTCCTTTCTTCCGCAGCTCCGCAAGATCCGTCAGACATCTTCTTGAGGGGCGGACCCGGAGAGGACGGCAACCACGCATGTGCGGGTGATGCCAGTTATGCGGCGCCGGCCGCGTCATGTATGCGGCGCCGCCTTTACGCAGCGCCAAGGCCTGCCGGGCGTAAATGACGCAGCGCCGCTCGTAGCCCATTATCGGGCCCTGAATCGGTCGGGATAGGGGCCATTTCACGCCGTCGTGAACCTCGACGGCGTTCTCGACGGCGCGAACTCTCTGCCTCCATTTCGGAGAATCCCGCCCTAGGTCTGCCGAAAGAAATTGCTTCTGAGCACACCTCACCAAGAGGACATAGAAATCAGGGAATGAAGAAAAGATATTACACCGACTCAAGACGAGTCCTGCCTCCAAGATTTGGGGTAAAGATGTGTTGCTGCACGAGGGAATTCAGAAGCAGGGACTTTGCTGTCGATATGGTGCATCTGTTCCTTGACTGTTTTCCTCAAAAACAGGATAAGCCTATCCCGAATACCGACATTGTTCATTTTTCTCAAGCACCAAAGCATAATAATATAAAAGTTCTGAAATGAATCCGAGGTACGGCTGTTTAGGGCACCTACAGTTCTTGCCAAGGACTATGGGTAAATGTGTTGTCATGGATAAGAGGCCCTCAAAGGGTTTCTGGCAGTGGGCCCTCTGCCTGGACCAGAAGAATTTCATGGGCTACAGCCAGGCCGGGCCGTGGTGATATTATCTGAACACTTCAGACCAGATTGTAGATCATTAAAGTCAAACTCAATTAGGAACAGCTGCATTGCATTCAAGTAGTGATGGAAAACAACAATAGGATAAGATGAGTTTTGTTCTTTTCTGCATTCGGCAAAATCAGTAGTAAAGTAATTAAATCTTTCCGTCTTTCCAATAGTGTCCTTACGTTGGCCCCAATTTTAAGTTCAGGGTGGAAGGTATGGTGTGCCAAAGTGGCTGGTGTGCTGGGGAGTCCAGCAACAGGGGCAAATGTTCTCTGACACCCACCTGAATCCAGTCACATGCACTACACATAGAAATTCAGGCAGGAGTAGGACGCAGCCGGTGACCCCCAGGAACGCTCCCTGGCCTTCACGTGGGGTGGGGGCGGGGCTGTCGACACGATCAAGGTGAGGAGTGGGTGTGAGGAATGTACAGCGCGAGAGGCTTCCTGGTGGCATCCAGAGAAGCTGTATCTATTGGCAATCGGTGCAAGTACTAGGGGGGACACAGGTTTTGTGAAAGAAATACAGGGGAGAGGAGATGGGAGGAAGAAATTATTTACGCAGAAAAATGGTAATGGGCCAACACCTGCTGCATACGAACATGGTAGGAGCTGAGACAACCAATTGGATAGGCATTTGCGGTAACTAAATTACCAGGGCTATGGGGATAGAGCACCAGGATGGGATGAACTGGATTGGTCTGCAGAGAGCTGGCATTGGCAGAATGAGTCTCCTTTGGTGCTGGAATGACTCTCTTCTTCGATGGCCAGAGGTTTATACCACCCCTGGAGTGGGCTGGGAGGTAGAGATGGGTAAGGGAGGGGGAAACGTAAAATTGATTGAGATGATAGGTTGCCATGTCTATTATCTTCCTGCTTCCACTGCTATTTTACTAGCAGAAAGGTAGGGGATGGATAGCCCTCCTGTCCTCATGCCAACTGAAGCCCCTAAGGGCACGCCCAAAGTGGCCAATTAATGGTGGCTTAAGGACTTTATCCCACCCCACCCTGCCCCACCACCACTGGTACTTTATCAGATGCAGATGGGCACTTTGCCACCTGGGGAGACAGTCCATCAAATTTTGGCAGACTTCCTGTGGCCTTGGTGCGGGTTGGGGGAGTCCCTTCCTGTTATCCATGGAGGACAAACCTCCCCACTGCCCCTCCAAGCAGAAAGGGCTACACTGCTGTAAGATCCCCACTGTCCTCACAGTTGACCTTCTCACCCCAACCCCACTAACCTGTGCACCCAGCCTGCTCCTTTACGGCTGCCTTGGGGGTTGTTGGGAGTTGCAGCAGTGACCAATGCTCCCGATGACACTACTGGCACTGAAGAGTTGCCAGCCCTCTGATTGGCTGGCTGCTCTTGAGGTCAGGACTGCCTGCCTTGCAGGGAAGGTGCCGGGGGGGGGGGGGGGGGGCTTTGTGGCTGGAGGGCGAGGTCACTGCCTCCAACTCAATGGTCAAGAAAGACATTTAACACAAAACGCGTGAAACTTTCCTGAGTGAACCTCACTCCACGATCCAGCTCCTGAATGGTCTGGCCTGACAGGGAAGCTCCATAGTTGAGGCCTCAGACCAGGTTCTTGAGGAACAATGGTGTCCCAATCTAAATATTCAAACAGTGGAGACCAAAATAGTGGTTTAGGTAGGTTTAGCATAACTTCCTCGCTTTGATACTCTGTTTATAAATCCCAAGATCCCAGCTGCTTTATTGAACAACCCTATCAGCATCAGAGTTTGTGCCCAAGCAGCCAAAGGACTCTCTTCTTGAACCCTCCCCTTTAAAATTGTACTATTTACAATAACCTGCATTGTCTGTCATCATTCATCCGACCAGAATACACTACCATGCCCTTTTCTGCATTAAATTTCATCTGACATGTGTCTACACATTCTACCACCTGTCTGACTCTTCTTGAAGTCTATTATATCATTGAGTGTTATAATATGTTCCATTTGCCTTGATAGGTGCAGTTGCAATTACGCTCAAGAAGCTCGACACCATTCAGGAACTAATAGTCTTGCTTGATCCCATCAAGCAGCTTAAGCATCCATTCTTGCCTCCACCTGTGTACCGTGGCTACAGTGCTGGCAGGAATCAAGCTGCATTACAGTAACTTGCCCAGGCTCCTAGGCAGCACCTTCCAAATCCATCATCTCCACTGGTGCATCTCCCAAGTTTCTCTCACCACCCTCAGTTGGACATACATCGGTCTCTTTTCATCTTCACCGGGTCAAAGTCCTGGAGGAAATACTTCACACGAGTGGGAACAGCAGTTCACGAGGAAAGCCCATCACCGTTAGCTCCTCGAAGGTAATGAGGGAGGGTCTGACTTGCCAACACGTCCATAACCCAACAATAAATCTTTTTTTATATAAGTGCCACTATTCCTTTGCCCCAGTTAATGGCCCCTATGATCTTGCTATCTACTATTACCAGCTGCAGCCACTTTCACTGTGGTCTGAGACTTGCACAGTTGCCTTCCTGTTAGTTGTTAAAGGAAGCGACAGAATTCCAACCAAACTCAACCATGTAAAATGCGGTTGTAAAATAATGTTATATAACCAGATGAAGATACATTTTCAGTTTTCTGCATCTTGGTAATCTCCTCCTTGTATTTACTTCAAACCCCTCGTGTAATTCTTCATTTCAAAGTCTTTCCCCTCCTCAAGCTGAAGTGTAACTTAACTTTGCATAGCCCCGACAATTACCATTTCTTAAAAAGGATTTGGATTATTTCCGAAGATGGTGGGAGGGTTTCTCCGTCCCGCTGCACCGGGGGCAGGATTCTCCGTTCCCAGGCGCCAATTTAGTGATCGGGCGGAGAATCCCTTTATCCAACCAAATCGGGGGGCGGAGCCTGTTTCCGGATGCTCCGCCAACTCCAAAATGGCGTCATCGAGGAGTACGCCGCACGGCGTTACCTGAAGGCCCACCCCCGGTGCTCCGCCCCCGATGGGCCGAGTTCCTGATGGCGCGGAACACGTGTCCTCACAGTTTTGGTGCACCTGGCGTGGCGGCTGTGGACTGTGTCCAACGCTGCCACAGTCAGGGGGTGGGGGACCATGGGGGACTGGGGGGGGGGGGGGGGGCGGCTTTGGCGAGGACTGGCGGGACTGGTGGGGGGTGGTCCGATGGTGGCGAGGGGGTGTCCAGGGGGGCCACTATCTGGCAGGTCGGGTCCGCGTGCGGCCGGTGCCATGTTGTACGGTGCGCCGTGCGCATGCATGGCCGCCGGCCCGGCAATTCGCCAGCCATTAATTTCCGAAAGGCCGTGTGCTTTACGTGGCGCGGGTGCTAGCCCCTCACCAGTCAGAGGGACGGTGCTGGGGCCTCGCCGATAGTTTCATCGTAGAACCGGACACTTCGTCTGGACATAGCCTCAAAATCGGGGAATCCAGCCCCAGGTTTCTGGTGCGGCACGCCGTTGGGATCCTCCGTTTCGCCGGCTGGTCAATGGGGTTTCCCATTCTGGGGCAGCCCCGCGCCGTCGGGAAACCCCCGGGGCTGCCGGCAAAACGGAGAATCCCGACGGCGCAGAATTCAGCCCGGTATATTTGGTTGATTCCACGGATCAATAGAAATAAATATTCAGAAACTGACTTGGAGTTCTGCCCAATTATCATGTCTTTGCTGAATCACCTACATGATCTTGATCTTATTCTGAAGCCCCTCCGAATGCTCACAGTTCCCCAATTCATCAGCCCCTTCTTCACTGGACAGTTATTCCAAACAACTTGTTAATAAGCTGTTCCACTGAAGGTCAACATTTGATGACCCTATTCATCAGGCACTTGTGATTCTGCACAAGCTACTGGAAGATGCAAACTTTAAGATTCATGGTGTAATGTGGTCTATTCCCCCTCCCTTCTCTTGTGAAGGTACTGATGCATTGCTGGGTGTATCGAGGCAGCTGCATTGTGGTACCTAGCCCAGAAAACTAAATTCCAAATATCCATTCTTCCGATCTTACATTTCACATCCTGCATTGGCCTAGCCCAAGAAGATCATTTCTACCCATGACGTTGACAGGGCTGCTTCCTGTCCAATGAACGCACGTGCCTATGCACCATGAGGTTCACTGGAAACTCTGTTGGTCACCCACCTGCTTTTCTCAGCGGTGTTAATGTCCACTTGTCACTGCTGCACCTCCGAACATGAGAGTACAGGCAACTAAGCACAGAGGAAAGACCAGATCAGGAGCCTAACATTGTTATCTGATTGATGTGTGTTTCATTTTCAGAATGTCGCAGAGCTGGGGTGTGATTCTCCCCTGCCCGGCGGGGCCGGGGTCCCGGCGGGATGGAGTGGCGTGACCCACTCCGGTGTCGGGCCGCCCCAAAGGTGCGGATTTCTCCACACCTTTAGGGGCCAAGCCCTCACCTTTAGGGGCTAGGCCCGTGCCGGAGTGGTTGCCGTCCCGCCGGCTGGCGTGGAAGGCCTTTGGAGCCATGCTAGCCGGGGCCAAAGGGACTCTGCCGGCCGGCGGAAGTCCGTGCGTGCACAGGGGCGTCCGCGGCTGCGGACGTCATCCCCGCGCATGCGCAGGGGGGGTCACCTCCGCGTCGGCCATTGCGGAGGCTGATGGCTGACGCGGAGGGAAAAGAGTGCCCCCATGGCACAGGCCTGCCCGCGGATCGGTGGGCCCCGATCGCGGGCCAGGGCACCGTGGGGGCAACCCCGGGGCCAGATCGCCCCACGCCCCCCCCTCCCCCCCCAGGACCCCGGAGCCCGCTCGCGACGCCTGGTCCCGCCGGTAAGAGAGGTGGTTTAATTCACGCTGGCGAGACCGGCATTACAGCAGCGGGACTTCGGCCCATCACGGGCTGGAGAATCGCTTTGGGGGGGGGCCCGCCGACCGGCACGGCACGATTCCCGCCCCTGTCGAATCTCCGGTGCCAGAGAATTCGGCGGCTGGCGGGGGCGGGATTCACGCTGCCCCCCCCGGCGATTCTCCAACCCGGCGGGGGTCAGAGAATGTATTGTTTGAAGAACAAGAATCGAGGAAGAATTCGAAGTGAGAGACTGCTTCGGTTGGTGGCAAGTGATCGTGCTCACACTTTATGCTGGAAATGTTGATGCTCGGGGCTTAGCCAGAGGCAAATGTTTTGTGCAGGAACTTTCTGCATCATAGTGAGTGGCACAAATTAACATGAAGTGAGTAATTCATGTGTGGGTTTAGCACACTAGGGGCTTGTTTAGCACACTAGACTAAATCACTAGTTTTTAAAGCAGACCAAGGCAGGCCAGCAGCACGGTTCGATTCCCGTACCAGCCTCCCTGAACAGGCGCCGGAATGTGGCGACTAGGGGCTTTTCACAGTAACTTCATTGAAGCCTACTCGTGACAATAAGCAATTTTCATTTCATTTCATTTTTCATCTCTCCACATTGACCGTATGGAGGAGATCAGCAACGCCAACCACTTTGGAGAGTTGAACAATCACTTTGAACAAGGGCTGCCTATTGATTTCAATACAGGCGGAGGTTTTGCATTATGATACAAAATATGTTACACACTGGCCTGATCTGCTATGAACCCCTGTGAAGACTCACCATCCAGTATCACACAGACAGTGGTTTCTGAACCACTGTTTCAATCCAGTGCCTTTGATGTTCATTCTTTTGGTTGCCGTAGGAGTAAATAATAACAACGTTGTCATCTTCAAAGCCTAAAAAGCTAAACGCAAGCTTTGGTTTAGCATAGGGCTAAAGAGCTGGCTTTGAAAGCAGACCAAGGCAGGCCAGCAGCACGGTTTAATTCCCGTACCAGCCTCCCCGAACAGGCGCCGGAATGTGGCGACTAGGGGCTTTGCGCAGTAACTTCATTTGAAGCCTACTTGTGACAATAAGCGATTTTCATTTCATTTTTATAAAAGTAAATTCAAAAGGCAAACTCCAAGCTGCCTGAAGCAGGAACTGTCTTAACCTTGAATGTAATTACATCAAAAGTTGCAAATGCATTGAACTCAGTTCGAAGCACAGCATTGATAACATTCCCGACAAGAAAATACCTGCAGGCGGGCAGTAATTGTGAGATAAACGAACCCTCGCAAAGGTGCTACAGCCACCCGGCGGGGGCGGGATTCACGCCAGCCCCCGGCGATTCTCCGACCCGGCGGGGGGTCAGAGAATCCCGCCCCAGATCCTTGACACATTGCTGTTTTCGGGACATTGCTATTTACTGTATTTCCTATGTTACAGCAGCAAGTACGCCCCAAAAGTACCTCATGGGCTATAAAGCTCAGCGGAACATTCCGCAATTGTGAAAGGCTCTATATAAATACAAGCTCTTTCTTTCATCACGCTAGTAATATTGTTAATTTCCCAATCCGGTCATGCATTGGATGTGGTGCGTGGAAAATCGTGTTTTCACTTTTTACAAACAAACAATGCGGGGGGGGGGGGGGCCACAAACTGGAATGGCTCATTGCGTCCCTTGTTGGTGGTGGGGGAGAGATTTGGGAAGTAATAGTCATGGCAAACAGCTTTGCCTTCCCAGAGGGCATCAAAATTCATTGCGTTCTGTCCGATATTCCATCCATTACAACTTATAAATGTGAGCGGTGTGGTCATCAACACAAGAGTTTTCCATCTTCTTTCGATGGCATCAGGTTTGCCGTTACTATTGTCACGACTGTTCCGAAGGACTTCTTCACTTTTTATGATCGGAGTCATCTGTTCCTTGGTTGAAATGAGATCAATGAAGAATTGTTCTTCCGGGGGCATCGCATCAACTGTGCTAAATGATCTGATTTGGTCCACTGTGGGATGCAAAAAACATTGTTTCGCAAAATAATTTTTGCGGCCACACCTGGAGCATACTTTTCCATATACTGGACATTGCCATAGGCCATGTCGCTTGCCACAATTCTGGCACAAGATGGCGGCTCCGGTCGGCTGCTTAAAATGGCCGCCCACACTGAGACCACGTTTTTTATTGAACTGCATCACAGTGCTGATGGCGCTGGCGTCTTCTTCCATGTTGGCGCCAAAATGTTTCAAACTGAGTGTACTGATCTGCTGTGCAGCCAACTCACTCGCATGGCAAATCTTAATCGCATTCTCCAATTTCAGGTCTTCTTCCTGTAACAATCTCTCACGCAGCTTATCAATCGATATGCCGAATACTATTTGGTCACGGATCATTGATGATTTTAGATTGCTGAAATTGCAGGACTGGGCCTTCAGCCTCAAGTCGGTTAGAAAGCTGTCAAAGGATTTGCCTGGTTTCTGTGTATGCAGATGAGAAACGTATCTTTCAAATGTTTCATTTATTCCGGAGAGCAATACCAATCAAAGTACTTTATCACCTCATCGTAGCTCTTGCTTTCCTCTTTGCCATCAAAAGCAAATGTATTGTAGATTTCGATTACTTGAATCCTGCCCGGCTGGCGATCGACAGCGCCACCCACAGCTGCAGACTGGCTGGCTGGCCTGGCAGAATTTCTCTACCTGGAGAAGATCAAGTGCACCATCCGAGGGTCGGACGAGGGCTTCCGCAAAGTGTGGGGCCAGTCATCAGCCTGCTCCAAGACGTGTTCAAGGCCAATAGTGACTAGGAAGAGAAGGTGGGGGGGGGATGAGAGGGAGGAGGACAAAGGAAAGCACACACAAGAAAAAGGGGTAAAAGGGGGAGGGGAGGGAAGGGAACAACAAAATGAAACGCGGGAACAAGGGGAGGAGGGGGAGGGCCACGAAGGCCCCCTCCGAACAATAAAAATACTAAGAGGGGGGTTAAACCACCAACGAGGGAAGGGGAGGGCGGGGGGGAAGGGAAGAGGAGGAGGGAGGGTGACCTCATGTAAGAATTGGTGTAAATAAGACACAAACTTGTTTGTAAATACCAGATACACATGAGCTATTACTTTTGTCATGTGAGAGTACCTTTAAGAAATGGGTGTTTATAAATGGGTGTGTATATAAATATCTGCAGTGAGAGTACCTTTAAGAAATGGGTGATTACTACTGCAGTGATGTCAGAGAGTGGGTGGAGCTGGGCTGTCTGTCAGCTTTTTACCTTCATTTTTGAGCAGGCTGCAGGGTGTGTTTTAGTTTCGTTTTCAGTGTTGGAGCTGAAGCCAGACCGAGCAGGTGTACTGCAAAATTCTGTGAATTTTGGTGAATTCAGAATTATAAATGTTTTCAGTAGTGACTTTAACCTGATGTGCTTCTGATAAAGGTTTTGTTTCTAAGTCGTATGGATGTTAAAATGAAAGCTTAAAGGATTACTTAGTGTTGTATTCTTTGGGGGTTGTATTTGAATTAATGGTTGCTAAGATGTTCACTGTATGTTTTAAAAATATTTACTTGAGTTCATAGAATAAACATTGTTTTGCTTTAAAAAATACTTTTCCATTTCTGCTGTACCACAGCTGTAGAGTGGGCCGTGTGCTCCCCATACCACAATCTAGTAAAAGTTGTGGGTCAGGTGAACTCCATGACACACTTTGGGGTTCTCTAATCCCTGGCCCATAACACTTTGTTAAACTGGAAAACGCCAATAGATATATTTTTAAAAAGATTTTGATTGCTTGTGGACCTGCCACGGTGAGTAGCAACGCAGTGAGCCTTTCATCAGGCTGTGCCTGCAGGCCAAGGGCTGAAACATGGAACTTAAATTGCTGTTTGAAAACATGCCAGTTTTCATCTACGTTGCCCGAGACTTGAAGCTGGTGGGGGGCCTTTGAACCTTCCATCACAACCCCTGAGCCCCGACTCACTATAAGGAGGTCTCCAAGCCCCCCACTCCTACACATGGCACCCCCTGCCCCTATCACCACTGTGCAAAAAATGCCATCCTGGCAACACCCCTTCCAGTTGGTACTGCCAGGGTGCCTAGGTGGCACCAGCAGTGCCAGAGTACCACCTTGCCAAGAGGGCATGCAGCTGGGAGCCTCCAATCCCCTGGGGCATCCTGTTCCATCTGGTCCCCATTGGTGGAGTCCAGCACTGAACAGCGCTCGCCCGAGGTCTCTGAGGCAAAGGAGTGAGATCCGACGTCTTGGTTAGATCTCAGGAACGCACATTAGAGTGAGACTAGCTGTCTCACTCTAATATTCGGATTTGCCAGAAAATGATCCTGCCCACAATGGACGGGATTCACATTGCGACGTCTCGCGAGCTCGCTTTAGATACTGGGTGCAGCGTGACGGGTAAACCCTGCCCATGTCTTTTGTACCTAACCTGTTGCTCTCTCTTCCGCTTCAGAACTGCACCCAACTAGCTTAGAGATGCTCTTCACTGCACTATATCCTCACCATCAAAGTGATTTTAATTTGTTTGCCTGGTACAGAATGTACCTGCAACATGGCACACATTAAGGTCACTGCAGCATCCTAAAAAAACACCTCCCACACACTTTATCAGTGTCTGGTTTAGCACAGGACTAAATCTCTGAATTTTTTTTTAATTAAATATTTTATTGAAAATTTTTGGTCAACCAACACAATACATTGTGCATCCTTTACACAATATTATAACAACACAAATAACAATGACCTATTTTATAAACAAAAAATGAATAAATAATAAATAACAAAAATGAAAACTAGCCCTAATTGGCAACGGCCTTATCACAAGTAACACTCTCCAAAAATATAATTTAACAGTCCAATATATAATTATCTGTCGCAACGACCTATACATACTATACAGTATATATTAACAACCCTGAGAGTCCTTCTGGTTCCTCTCTCTCCCCCCCCCCACCCCCCCCCCCCCCCCCCGATCCTGGGCACCCCCCCGATCCTGGGCTGCTGCTGCTGCCTTCTTTTTCCCATTCCGTCTATCTTTCTGCGAGGTATTCGACGAACAGTTGCCACAGCCCGGTGAACCCTTGAGCCGACCCCCTTAGGACGAACTTAATCCGCTCTAGCTTTATAAACCCCGCCATGTCATTTATCCAGGTCTCCACCCCCGGGGGCTTGGCTTCTTTCCACATTAGCAATATCCTGCGCCGGGCTACTAGGGACGCAAAGGCCAAAACATCGGCCTCTCTCGCCTCCTGCACTCCCGGCTCTTGTGCAACCCCAAATATAGCCAACCCCCAGCTTGGTTCGACCCGGACTCCTACTACTTTTGAAAGCACCTTTGTCACCCCCATCCAAAACCCCTGTAGTGCCGGGCATGACCAAAACATATGGGTATGATTCACTGGGCTTCTCGAGCACCTCGCACACCTATCCTCCACCCCAAAAAATTTACTGAGCCGTTCTCCAGTCATATGTGCCCTGTGTAATACCTTAAACTGAATCAGGCTTAGCCTGGCACACGAGGACGACGAGTTTACCCTGCTTAGGGCATCTGCCCACAGCCCCTCCTCGATCTCCTCCCCCAGCTCTTCTTCCCATTTCCCTTTTAGTTCATCTACCATAGTCTCCCCTTCGTCCCTCATTTCCCTATATATATCCGACACCTTACCATCCCCCACCCATGTCTTTGAGATCACTCTGACCTGCACCTCTTGTGTCGGGAGCTGCGGGAATTCCCTCACCTGTTGCCTCGCAAAAGCCCTCAGTTGCATATACCTGAATGCATTCCCTTGGGGCAACCCATATTTCTCGGTCAGCGCTCCCAGACTCGCGAACTTCCCATCCACAAACAGATCTTTCAGTTGCGTTATTCCTGCTCTTTGCCACATTCCATATCCCCATCCATTCCCCCCGGGGCAAACCTATGGTTGTTTCTTATCGGGGACCCCCCCAAGGCTCCAGTCTTTCCCCTATGCCGTCTCCACTGTCCCCAAATCTTTAGTGTAGCCACCACCACCGGGCTTGTGGTGTAGTTCCTCGGTGAGAACGGCAATGGGGCTGTCGCCATAGCCTGTAGGCTAGTCCCCCTACAGGACGCCCTCTCTAATCTCTTCCACGCCGCTCCCTCATCCTCTCCCATCCACTTACTCACCATTGAAATATTAGCGGCCCAATAATACTCACTTAGGCTCGGTAGTGCCAGCCCCCCCCTATCCCTGCTACGCTGTAAGAATCCCTTCCTCACTCTCGGGGTCTTCCCGGCCCACACAAAACCCATGATGCTCTTTTCAATCCTTTAAAAAAAAGCCTTCGTGATCACCACCGGGAGGCACTGAAACACAAAGAGGAATCTCGGGAGGACCTCCATCTTAACCGCCTGCACCCTCCCTGCCATTGACAGGGATACCATATCCCATCTCTTGAAATCCTCCTCCATCTGTTCCACCAACCGCGTTAAATTTAACCTATGCAATGTGCCCCAATTCTTAGCTATCTGGATCCCCAGGTAACGAAAGTCCCTTGTTACCTTCCTCAACGGTAGGTCCTCTATTTCTCTACTCTGCTCCCCTGGATGCACCACAAACAACTCACTTTTCCCCATGTTCAATTTATACCCTGAAAACTCCCCAAACTCCCCAAGTATCCGCATTATTTCTGGCATCCCCTCCGCCGGGTCCGCCACGTATAGTAGCAAATCGTCCACATACAAAGATACCCGGTGCTCTTCTCCTCCCCTAAGTACTCCCCTCCACTTCTTGGAACCCCTCAACGCTATCGCCAGGGGCTCAATCGCCAGTGCAAACAATAATGGGGACAGAGGGCATCCCTGCCTTGTCCCTCTATGGAGCCGAAAATATGCAGATCCCCGTCCATTCGTGACCACGCTCGCCACTGGGGCCCTATACAACAGCTGCACCCATCTAACATACCCCTCTCCAAAACCAAATCTCCTCAACACCTCCCACAAATAATCCCACTCCACTCTATCAAATGCTTTCTCGGCATCCATCGCCACTACTATCTCCGTTTCTCCCTCTGGTGGGGCCATCATCATTACCCTTAACAACCTCCGTATATTCGTGTTCAGCTGTCTCCCCTTCACAAACCCAGTTTGGTCCTCGTGGACCACCCCCGGGACACATTCCTCTATTCTCATTGCCATTACCTTGGCCAGGACCTTGGCATCTACATTTAGGAGGGAAATAGGTCTATAGGACCCGCATTGTAGCGGGTCCTTTTCCTTCTTTAAGAGAAGCGATATCGTTGCTTCAGACATAGTCGGGGGCAGTTGTCCCCTTACCTTTGCCTCATTAAAGGTCCTCGTCAGTACCGGGGCGAGCAAGTCCACATATTTTCCATAGAATTCGACTGGGAATCCATCCGGTCCCGGGGCCTTTCCCGCCTGCATGCTCCTAATTCCTTTCACCACTTCTTCTACCTCAATCTGTGCTCCCAGTCCCACCCTTTCCTGCTCTTCCACCTTGGGAAATTCCAGCCGATCCAAGAAGCCCATCATTCTCTCCCTCCCATCCGGGGGTTGAGCTTCATATAATTTTTTATAAAATGTCTTGAACACTCCATTCACTCTCTCCGCTCCCCGCTCCATCTCTCCTTCCTCATCCCTCACTCCCCCTATTTCCCTCGCTGCTCCCCTTTTCCTCAATTGGTGTGCCAGCAACCTGCTCGCCTTCTCCCCATATTCGTACTGTACACCCTGTGCCTTCCTCCATTGTGCCTCTGCAGTGCCTGTAGTCAGCAAGTCAAATTCTACATGTAGCCTTTGCCTTTCCCTGTACAGTCCCTCCTCCGGTGCTTCCGCATATTGTTTGTCCACCCTCAAAAGTTCTTGCAGCAACTGCTCCCGTTCCTTACTCTCCTGCTTCCCTTTATGTGCCCTTATTGATATCAGCTCCCCTCTAACCACCGCCTTTAACGCCTCCCAGACCACTCCCACCTGGACCTCCCCATTATCATTGAGTTCCAAGTACTTTTCAATGCACCCCCTCACCCTTAGACACACCCCCTCATCTGCCATTAGTCCCAAGTCCATTCTCCAGGGTGGGCGCCCTCCTGTTTCCTCCCCTATCTCCAAGTCCACCCAGTGTGGAGCGTGATCCGAAATGGCTATAGCCGTATACTCCGTTCCCCTCACCTTAGGGATCAATGCCCTACCCAGCACAAAAAAGTCTATTCGCGAGTAGACTTTATGGACATAGGAGAAAAACGAGAACTCCTTACTCCTAGGTCTGCTAAATCTCCACGGGTCTACACCTCCCATCTGCTCCATAAAATCTTGAAGTACCTTGGCTGCTGCCGGCCTCCTTCCAGTCCTGGACTTCGACCTATCCAGCCCTGGTTCCAACACCGTATTAAAATCTCCCCCCATTATCAGCTTTCCCATCTCTAGGTCCGGAATGCGTCCTAGCATCCGCCTCATAAAATTGGCATCATCCCAGTTCGGGGCATATACGTTTACCAAAACCACCGTCTCCCCCTGTAGTTTGCCACTCACCATCACGTATCTGCCCCCGTTATCCGCCACTATAGTCTTTGCCTCGAACATTACCCGCTTCCCCACTAATATAGCCACCCCCCTGTTTTTCGCATCTAGCCCCGAATGGAACACCTGCCCCACCCATCCTTTGCGTCGCCTAACCTGGTCTATCAGTTTCAGGTGCGTTTCCTGTAACATAACCACATCTGCCTTAAGTTTCTTAAGGTGTGCGAGTACCCGTGCCCTCTTTATCGGCCCGTTCAGCCCTCTCACGTTCCACGTGATCAGCCGAGTTGGGGGGCTTCCTACCCCCCCCCCCCGTCGATTAGCCATCACCTTTTTCCAGCTCCTCACCCGGTTCCCACGCAGCTGTATCTCCCCCAGGCGGTGCCCCCCCGCCCATCCTCTCCCATACCAGCTCCCCCCTCTCCCCAGCAGCAGCAACCCAGTAATTCTCCCTCCCACCCCCCCCCCGCTAGATCCCCCGCTAGCGTAATTACTCCCCCCATGTTGCTCCCAGAAGTCAGCAAACTCTGGCTGACCTCGGCTTCCCCCCGTGACCTCGGCTCGCACCGTGCGACGCCCCCTCCTTCCTGCTTCTCTATTCCCGCCATGATTATCATAGCGCGGGAACCAAGCCCGCGCTTCTCCCTTGGTCCCGCCCCCAATGGCCAACGCCCCATCTCCTCCACCTCCCCTCCTCCCCCATCACCACCTGTGGGAGAGAGAAAAGTTACCACATCGCAGGATTAGTACATAAAACCCCTCTTTGCCCCCCACATTCGCCCCACCACTTTGTTCGAACGTTCTTTTTAATAACCCGCTCATTCCAGTTTTTCTTCCACAATAAAAGTCCACGCTTCATCCGCCGTCTCAAAGTAGTGGTGCCTCCCTCGATATGTGACCCACAGTCTTGCCGGTTGCAGCATTCCAAATTTTATCTTTTTATGAAGCACCGCCTTGGCCCGATTAAAGCTCGCCCTCCTTCTCGCCACCTCCGCACTCCAGTCTTGATAAACGCGGATCACCGCGTTCTCCCATTTACTGCTCCGAGTTTTCTTCGCCCATCTAAGGACCATTTCTCTATCCTTAAAACGGAGGAATCTCACCACTATGGCTCTGGGAATGTCTCCTGCTCTCGGTCCTCGCGCCATCACTCGGTATGCTCCCTCCACCTCCAACGGACCCGCCGGGGCCTCCGTTCCCATTAACGAGTGCAGCATCGTGCTCACATATGCCCCGACGTCCGCTCCCTCCACACCTTCAGGAAGACCAAGAATCCTCAGGTTGTTCCTCCTTGCGTTGTTTTCCAGTGCCTCCAACCTTTCCACACATCGTTTCTGATGTGCCTCCTGCGTCTCCGTCTTCACCACCAGGCCCTGTATGTCGTCCTCATTCTCGGCTGCCTTTGCCTTCACGACCCGAAGCTCCCGCTCCTGGGTCTTTTGTTCCTCCTTTAGCCCTTCGATCGCCTGTAGTATCGGGGCCAACAGCTCTTTCTTCATTTTCTTTTTGATCTCTTCCACACAGCATTTCAAGAACTCTTGTTGTTCAGGGCCCCATGTTAAACTGCCACCTTCCGACGCCATCTTGGTTTTTGCTTGCCTTCCTTGCCGCTGTTCTAAAGGATCCGCTGCAATCTGGCCACTTTCTCCTCCTTTTTCCATCCGTATCCAGGGGGGATTCCCTTCTGGTTTAACGCACAGTGTTTTTAGCCGTCAAAATTGCCGTTGGGGCTCCTATCAAGAGCCCAAAAGTCCATTTCACAGGGAGCTGCCGAAACGTGTGACTCAGCTGGTCATCGCCGCACCGGAAGTCCAATCTCTGAATTTTAAAGCAGACCAAGACAGGCCAGCAGCACGGTTCAATTCCCGTACCAGCCACCCCGAACAGACGCCGGAATGTGGCGACTAGGGGCTTTTCACAGTAACTTCATTTGAAGCCTACTTGTGACAATAAGCGATTTTCATTTCATTTTTCATTTCACGCAGCACAGTATCTTGCTTTGACTGCTGTCCTGTGTTGCACAAAAACATGACGACAACCATCACTGAACTGGAATTATTGGATGCAATAAATATAATGGGCGGGATTCTCCGCCAGCGTGATTCTCCATTTTGCCGGCGCCTGGGGGTTTCCCGACGGCGTGGGAGCTGCCCCACAATGGGAAATGCCATTGAACGGCTGGTGTAACGGAGAATCCTGCCGGCAGATCGGGGCATAAATGTGGCGTGGCGGAGCAGAGAATCAAGACCAATTTCTTTGATACGACCAAGATGAAATTGATACTATCATTACTACTGCTATTGAGAATTTTTTGAAAATGACTAAGTATCCCATCACATTGTAAATGAATTCACCAAAGTCGGATTGGGGGGGGAAGGGGTACAGCAAAGATACGCTGGGGAATCCCTCTCGCATCTTCACAGCTAAAGGTTTGTACAGCAATTGCCAAGAACCGTAGATTTACTCTAGGCAATTGCCCTCCACTGTGAACCTCTTCTAACTTCTGGGTAACTATCGTAAAGACCCAGGCCAATCTCTCACGGTACTCCGCCAACCCCCATGATCCCTCACACCCTCCTGGTCCCCTTGCAGGACTCCCCAACCCCCCTCACCCGGCTAATTATCTCCCCCCACAGTATTCTCCACCCCTCCCCAACCCTCCATAGTATTTACCCACCTGCACGAGACTCCTGGGGCGAAATTCTCCCCCAACGGCGCGATGTCCGCCGACTGGCGCCCGAATCGGCGCCAATCAGACGGGCATCGCGCCGCCCCAAAGGTGCGGAATGCTCCGCATCTGTCGGGGCCGAGTCCCGACATTGAGGGGCTAGGGCCGGCGCCGGAGGGATTTCCGCCCCGCCAGCTGGCGGAAATGGCGTTTGTTGCCCTGCCAGCTGGCGCGGAAATGCGGCACATGCGCGGGAGCGTCAGCGGCCGCTGAAAGTTCCCCGTGCATGCGCAGTGGGGAGAGTCTCTTCCGCCTCCACCATGGTGGAGACCGTGGCGGAGGCGGAAGGGAAAGAGTGCCCCCACGGCACAGGCTCGCCCGCGGGCCAGGCCACCGTGGGGGCAACCCCCGGGGTCAGATCGCCCCGCGCCCCCCCCCCCCCAGGACCCCGGAGCCCGCCCACGCCTCCTGGTCCCGCCGGTAAATACCAGGTTTAATTTACGCCGGCGGGACAGGCAATTTCTGGGCGGGACTTTATCCCATCCGGGCCGGAGAATTGAGCGGGGTGTCCCGCCAACCGGCGCGGCCCGATTCCCGCCCCCGCCCAATCTCCGGTACCGGAGACTTCGGCGGGGGCGGGATTCACGGCGGCCAACGGCCATTCTCCGACCTGGCGGGGGGGTCGGAGAATGACACCCCTGATCCCCAACCCTCCGCGGGTCCAGACTCTCACATCCCGGGCCGACCAGATAATCCCCTGATCCCCATGCTCAACTCCTCCCCCCCCCCCCCCCCCCCCCCCCCACCCGCCCCCAACCAGCAGGCCCAATCCTCCCCCTGAGCCAATTCCACCCCCTGCTACCCACCCCCCCGGCCTGACTCAACCACTCCGACCCACCTACCCACCCACACCCCCACCCCACATGCCTGAGCCAAGCACCCCCCCCCGCCACGTAGTCCAACCCTGATGTATTTCCTGCATTACAGCAGTGGCTACACTTCAAAGGCACATTGGTGGTTGTAATGTGCTTTGAGATGTCCTGAAAGGTGCAATGTCAATTCAAATCTCTCTTTCTACAAACCAACAACCTTGAATTCAGCATGTTCTACCTTCGAGGTTGAATGTGATTGGGCTGTAATGAAACACAGCTGAGCGTTTCCAGCCACCTGAACTCCATTCGGAAAGTGGTGCTTTTAAATATATGTTAATTGTGTTTAATTCTAAAAATGTGAGGCATGATTCTCCCATGCCGCGCCGT